>NW_008795373.1:252129-288844 GCF_000699145.1 Aptenodytes forsteri | reverse complement strand
CTTGACTCTGTGTAAGCACTGCTCAGCAATAGCGAAAACATCCCTGTGTTATCAACACTGTTTCCAGCACAAATCCAAATCATAGCCCCATAATAGCTACTATGAAGAAAATTAACTCTATCGCGTACAAAACCAGCACAGGTCTCTGCCCGGGGCTCCTTTTCACTGCTCTGTCATGCTCACAGGGCTGTGCAAAGGGAGTGGAAAGGGTAGGCTGCAGCCCAAATCTGGACAGGGCACACAGCCCCATGGGGAGGCTGTCTCCTTCATCAGTCTCATTAGATGGAGTGTCCCAGCTCCAGCAGGTCCCCAAATGCCACTAGCAAAAGAGCCAAGGACGGGGTTCTCTGGTTCTGGGGTTCCACTCCCAAGTAAAAAGGGAAGGATGGGGCATGAAGCAAACAGCAGAAAGGCCTCAGTAGAAATTGAGGGTGCTCCATGCCTCTGAACGACTTTCAGCCTCTTGTTAGATGAAGTCCAAGTGCAAATATGGTCCTGCTCAGAGACAGATGATGAGGATTGATGCCATAAGCAAAGCAATGAGCTCTTAAACCACTTGCTACAAGTGTGGGAAGCCACTCAGAGGAGCTAGAAATCATGCAAAATGATGGGGGCTATGAACTCAGGAGCTTAGCTCTGGCCTGCTGGGATTGCTCTCAAAACTCCGATCTTAACACATGATCTGTTTAAGGGAGATAGGAAGGGGAGAAGGAGTGCAGGGGTGCTGTTATGCATCAAGTGTACATACCACTGCCAGCAACCTGTCACTTGACAATGAAGAGCATGGTGATGGAGCCCACTGTGTAAGTGTATACAATGTGAAATGAAGGGGAAAGCAGTGAGGTCTCTGCTCCGGACCACCAGGACTGGTGAGCAGGAGAGAAAAATGTCTGGACCAACTCTCAAGCTGCCAGAAGAGATGCAAGGGAGAAGCTGTTATCCCCAGCTGGGGCTGAGGGTGGCTGCTGGCAGTCAGACATCCCCGTGTTTATATTCCAGCTGCCTCCTATGGATAGTGCACAGAGTCCAGCATTTCATAGCAAATGTAAAACACCAGGGACTTTGATACACAACTGGGATTTATCTAGGTACTGCCCATGGTCTTTGTGGTAAGGCTCAGATTTTACAGTTCACTGCCCTAGGTTGTGATTCATGGTGAGAGAGGCCATTAAAAAGAGATTTACAGAAGATACAGGCGAACTGCCGAAATTATCCACTGAGACTAAGCAGAGAAGCAACAATTTGACTCTGCCTCTGCAAGAGACAGTCACTTCCCTTCAGCCAGAATTAGACATCTAAGCCTGGCCAGTCCTTTCTTTCTTGCAAAAGAAAGATGCACAGAGGAGCAGTGCGCAGCCAGACTGTACTTATACCAGTAAGGTGAGCAGGGAGAGGGCTGGGCCATGGCCCTGGTACTTCACACACCCCTTGTCCATCCTGCAGGAGTCTTAGCACAGTCTCCAGCATAGTTTTGGCCCAGCACAGAGAGCAGTCTCCTTATCTAGAAGGGAAGAGACATTATCCTCATGGAAGTAAGCTGGGCCATGATGTTGGCGTCCGAATGAGAAAACAGGGGTTTGGCTGTTTTATTTACTCATTAGTACAGATACAACATCAGACACTGGAGATCTGGTTTAGATTCCCCTGGATTCAAGTCCTCCGTCACTATGGAGAGTGCAAACTGTATGATGTGGAGGGATAGGCTTGTTTTGTGTCTGCTGCTGAAGGAGTTCTAGTATTATAAAATAAGTACGCGTTTACTGAAGCAGACGCTGGACACCTCACCCACCAACCCTGAGACTCATAACCCCTAGTACATTATAGCTGTTGCTGGCCCAAAGAAGAATTAATTGTTTTATATAAAGTGAAAGATCCACAAAAAACAGGATTTAGAAAGCCCCAATCTAACATCAGTCTGGTACCTAGGCTGCCTGAGACCTGCATCCATCTCCTCCCCCCCAGATAATGACCCTACCCCTCATCCTGTAAGTAGGTGTTGTCATTAGGCACTTCCTTACCCTGGCAGTATTGGACTCAAACTTCACCCATGCCCAGGAGAGCTTGTTCTCCTTAGACCAGACTTGGTGTCACCCAGGTTGAGGCAGACAGCTATCCTCGCACCATGCACATCCCAAAAGAAGTCAAAAAAGCTGTAGCTGCATTAATGTCCTATTACACCAGTGAACAGGGACACAGGATCATTTTCATGTGATATACTACCAGTTAAAATAGTAATATGAACTCCTTGCTTCATGTACTGAGGAATTTAGTCCAGACAGGATGAAGCTGGCCATGTGCTAGGCTGAACTGCATGTAATCTCTGACTGGGCCATGAGAGAAGTACTCAAGTATGCGTCCCTGAGGCAGATACATGACTGTTGTTGGTTGGGTGATTGGTTGGGGTTTTTTTGCAGTAATATTTTCAACCCAGATAAAGATGCACAGACATATGTGTGGATCACATGAAAATAATGAGGCTTGAGGAGTCACAAGGGGCAGCCAACACTTAGATAATCCTAACTGCTGTAAACGCATCAGGAAAATGAGAGGGAGGGACAGGCTGTGTCTGTGGGAGAGGGGCACAGCTGAAAATACTCCCAGGGCCCATGGTTTGACCCTTAGATGAGCTGAATCTTTGATCTCAACAGAGGACTCTCACAAGCTTTGCAAGCACAGCCAAGCATCAGCTCACGGATGTGCACAAAGCTACTCCTCCTCCTTCCCTCATTCCCACGGGGGAATAACCCTGCAAGGTACATCTTCACAGCTGCTCACTTCAGGGTCAATTCTTAATGTTTATTTGTTGACTTGAGTGCTTTCTAATATGGCACATGCAGAAGATTTATTACTGGTAGTTATTTTCATTAATAACATCATAAATGGTCATACTTATATGCTCATATCTAGAGGCTATAAACGTGGGTTCAGCAGGACAGGCAGGGCTGAAGGTAACTCCGACCTCCCAACAGCCAGGAAGGGATGCCAGCCTCCCCACACTGGGTAGGTGGCATAGATACAAAGCTCCCTTCCCCTTTTATTCAGGCAGAGCTCGCTCTGTCCCCAGGCTGTCTTGTTAGACTGAACAAGAACCCCAGTTTTTCATATCCCTTGGTTGTCTGAAATAGGATTTTGTTTCAAATCCACCTCCAAATAAGTCTTGTTTTTCAGAGGAGAGAACTAGGACATCTAGAAATTAAGACCTGGTTAGACAAGTGGTATCAGTTTGAGGAGTCTAAATACTTCATTGACCTCTCTTGGCAAGTCTTTGTGTCCCAGCTTCTTTTTTTATTTTTATTTGTTTCCTCAAGAATTACATTTTATTTGGGATTAATAGGTTTTGGCTTTGTGCTTATGCCAGTCCTACCTAACCTGCAAACTTTCTCTTGCAACATCTTTAATAGTAACCCATTTGCCTTCCCTCCTGTCTATCCTACCAAACACTCCTATATTAAAATAAATAACTGCAGTGTCTTGAACATGTTCCAGGGAAGGGTAAGACACTGCACTGGGAAACAACAAATGTAACAGTCTGCATAGGGAAAAATACAAGCTTTGTTTAATCTCTGCCTCATTACAAGCACTGTGTCCTGGCTCTGAGAAACACGAACTCAAGCTGAGTCGATTTCCTTGCGAGTGAGTAATGGACAATCCAGCCGGCTTGCCAGGAAGCATGGCCCCAGGGCTGTGCAGTACAGCTTCCAAGAAGAAAGGGCCATATTTGTAAACAGAAAGCGACAGCACATGTCGTTACGAGAAAAAATTCCCTATTTGATAGGTGCTGAAACAAAGCCACTGAGCTCTTTTTATGGGGAACAAGTCTACCAAACAGGAAGGTCAAAGATGTGACAATGTCTGGATAAAAGAATAAAAAGTACATATATATCCTCCTGCCATTATGCTGGATACAAGACTAGTAAATATTTCATGACTGTGGAAAGTCTGGCGTTGTGCAAGTGCTTTTGCTCTGCAGAATGGTGGAGCCAGGCCAGCAGGGACCTGTTTGGTCCCATTCCTCAGAGAGGGTTTGCACCTGCCCTGTGCTCACTGGCACAGCGGTGAAGGTGTCCGCACAGCGTGAAGGGCTTCGAGCCAAACAAGAACCAGTGCATCTCATATGTATCAGCACTCACCAGTCATTTTGTCTAACAAAAGGGAGCACAGACTCTTCTTCATGCTCCTCAGAAGTTCACAGGAAAGCCAGTGAGAGGGGCAGATGTCAAAGGGTGAAATGCTGGCTCCTGCCAAATCCAGAGCAAAACTCCCATTGGTTTCAATGGACTCAGCTATTTATCCTTAGATTTCAAGGCTGAGGCAGACTACTGAACGTCTTGTCTAAAACTCCCACAAGCAACAGCAGTTCAACACATCATGCCCCAAACCTGCTAGTGAACCACAGCAGTGGTCCCCAGCCTCCCCTGTCCCTGGGCTACACAATAGCAAGGCAGACTCTGAGAGGAACAACACATCTTGCTCTACTGATAGCCTCAGGCCTAATTTTTTATTTACTAGGGCATAAGCAATGTCATGTCTTGTATGACAAAGATACTGCCCATCATGGATGGAAGGCTGCTGATATCAGAGACATCTCCTAGAAAGCTGTCTAGTCTTGCTTTGAGTGTTTCAGGTAGCAAAGAGCCCATGTGTGTCCTTGGAAGTTCTTTCAGTGGTTAATTGTCCTCCTCCACATGCACATACCCGATCTGTACAGTCTTCCTTCCCCCCAGCTGCTCTTGGGGGCACGTGGTTTGGGTACTAATGCTGCATGCTGGCACCAGGCTGTGTTTCACGGGGAAAAATATACAGCCCTCCATAAGCAGATTAGGAAACAAACACAAACACCGAGAAGTGGAGAACAGAGCGGGAAAAGAACTCGTCTCCAAACACCACTCACAGCAAGAACCGAGGCCTCCCCTCGGTGAGGAAACTAAGGAAAATGTGGTATTTAAAACTGAAACTGATGGGAGCTTCTGTTACCTTGCAGCATTAAAGAGATACAGTAGTGGTCCCTCTCTCCCAACAGGCCCATCATGGCCCCATTTATAGTCAAGCTCAGTTCTGTATGAACATCAAAAGATGTCCCTTGTTCAAGTCAGCTGCACAGTGCGCACAGTGTCATTTGGGAAATCAAAGGTATCTAGATTGTTCAATGTTTTTATGGTCTTGTGGGTCCTGTTTTACATGAGCAAGGTGCCTGGACCTCACTAATCTACTGGGCACCACAACAAAAAGAAACCATTGCAGCTTGAGGTAAGGTGGACAGTTGCAGAAGAGCTCATCTTCAACAGACAGCTAGTCCACACAGCTGCCACACTCTCCAGTATTTCCCCATATCTGCAGATGCTACAACCATTGTTAAGTGGGCTTGTACAGTGATATTGCTAACCTACCACAAACCCCTGGGTGGACTCTGTCCAAATGATCCTCTTTACTCACACTCTGTATCTGGACTCATATGCGTGGGTGAATCCCACATACTGCTCCTATCTCCTCCAAATCTCCACCTCTCTTTCTTCCTCTCTCTTCCTCTCTCTGCTTTTTTTTCCACCTTGTCCCTTGGACCTTACTTCATCTCCATTACTCAACACTGTATAAATATCACTAGCAAAAACTGGGCATTACAGAAAATAAACCCAAAGGCAAAAAGAGGGCAGAAACACTTAATACATAAACAAGCTGGTTTGTAGGAATCCTAATGTCATTACTTTAGGAGAATAAAGGAGGACTATAAATTGTAATGCAAGTCTCCTACTCAGTTGTAAAACATGCTGCTGTATTTACACTAAAATAATATTCAGACAAACAGTTATGTGTTTTTTCCCAGAAAACTGTATCCTGAATTTGTTCTCAGAGAGGAAGTTGCTCACAGACTCTCACACTCCCCTCTTTGATGCCTGCTATTTTAGGATTGTTCTACTCCTTCTTTGCCTCTCTCCCTATAAAACTGGAATCACTTTAGCCCACAAGGTTATTTCATAAAGCTTCCTTCTCAGCATATGAATCCAATTTTAGATTTTTAGGCTTAAAAATAAATATCTGACAAAAAAGAAGGTGATCTACAGAGGGAGGAGAGAAAAGAAAGCTCCAACATCCATTGTTCAGCCTTAGCAATCTCCAACATATTCAGCAGAGTTGCATTCATTTTACTGTAAGGATTGTGTAATCTCTGGATGGATCTGCTTAGTAAAGATTTAGTATTGAACGGGTGATGCCTGAAAGAATAGGAGTGCAGTTGTAGCGTGTTGCCCAGGGATGGCTGCTCAGTAAGCTGCCCAGAATAAACAATGTATGCATGCAAATTAGAAAACTCTTTGGAAAAAAAGCCACTTTTACATAGTAATGGCCCAGCTCTCAGAAAAGCTATTCTGTAAAATAAGTTATTTGTGGAAGACTGCACTTTACTTTTATACTTTCTATTAAGTGCATAAAAATATATTATTGACCTTTTGCAAATCATGGCTGGGCAACATTTGCGGTAGATGTGGTCACTCAGTAGCTGTATTAAGATGTACAGACATCATTTTAACACAAGCCTGAGACTGCAGGCTGTTAGCTGGAACAAGGGGCCAAAACAAGCCTTCTGGAGAAAGCAATGTGAAATACATTTGAGGCTATCTTCCACATGAGAAATTGTTTCAGCCATTCCCTAATACTCATCTTCCCTCCCCAAACCAAGACTCTTTGAAAAGAAGGGGGTTTGTATCTGAGGTAGGTGTCCAAACCTCAAAAAGCAGTGAAGATGTGCCTCAAAGACAGAGCAAATGTCCTTTGTTTCCTGTGCGCAATCCCTCTGATACCATGTGGGACTTGGGGGTTTTGTTTCTTCTCTTCTTGCTGCTGGGCTGCCGGCTCAGCCCTTCCTATCCCAGCTCCTCACCTCCTCACAAGATCCCCAAATCTTCATTTAGGCAATCACATTTCTCAAAATTATTACTGGAAATGTGCCAAAAAGGATGTTGACAATGCTCAGACACTAGTGATGTTTTGGTTTGGTTTACATAAAGGAATATCCATTCTAAAAACCACAGAATGAAAATTTCTGGAGGCTTAATACTGTCCTGGTTTTGGTTGGGATAGTAGCTGGTACAGTGCTGTGTTTTGGATTTAGGATGAGAATAATGTTGATAACACACCGATGTTTTAGCTGTTGCTAAGTAGTGCTTACACTAGCCAAGGACTTTTCAGCTTCCCATGCTCTACCGACTGAGAAGGCTGGAGGTGCACAAGAAGCTGGGAGGGGGCACAGCCAGGACAGCTGACCCCAACTGGCCAAAGGGACATTCCATACCATGGGACGTCATGCTCAGTACATAAACTGGGGGAAAGCTGGCCGGGGGGGGCCGCTGCTCGGGGACTGGCTGGGCATGGGTCGGCGGGTGGTGAGCAATTGCATTGTGCATCACTTGCTTTGTTTATTCTTATTCTTATTCTTATCATTATTATTATTAGGATTTTATTCTATTATTTCAATTATTAAACTGTCTTTATCTCAACCCATGAGTTTTCTCACTTTTACTCTTCCGATTCTCTCCCCCATCCCACCGGGGTGGGGGGGAGTGAGCGAGCGGCTGTGTGGGGCTCAGTTGCCGGCTGGGGTTAAACCACGACAAACACTTCGACAGAAATAAGCCTTTATTTTTTAATCCATCCTACCTGCACTTAACTCAACCAGTCCCATTCAAATTATTCATAAGTGGGCAGTTCTCACAGCACCCAACAGAGAGCAGCAATACGTACACACTAACTAGAGTTAATTCCTTACCAGACTTGATCCCTGAAGAAGTTACACACTGGCTGGTATCATGCACACAATTATCTGACTGTATTTAAACACTACTTAACTACATTTTAATCAATGAGAATTCTTCTGCTACAAGTAGCCAATAAAGCACTTGAATAAGTACATTTTAATTCTGGAAAAACAAAACTTCTACAATTTTCCTCTTTTGTGTGGGGATATCACTTTTATTTTGAGTTTAATTCCTACCCAGCAGCATTTTTAAGCAGATACATGGCAGGCAAATGGGATTTTTGGAGCTCAAGCATACATAGCAGTCATTCTGTGCTCTCGTGGCATGATGCAAGTGGATTTGCACAGTACAGCCCTAACCAGCTGCTGGGGTGCCATTTGAGGATGTGCAGGTTGGTTGTTGGGAAGAGACGGCAGCTCATGCCTCGCCCTGGGCATGGTGTCAGAGGAGCTGCACAGAGCTGGGACCTGGGGCTCCTGGGACACCTGGGTCTGCTCCTCCCAAGGATTTACCTGGGCAGCTGCAGTGGCAAGGACTGTTGTACCCCCCCCCCGCAATGCCCAATAAATCCCCAAGTTACAGCCTTTTCCTGAACACAGGTTCACACACTGTCAAAGAGGAGAAAGGCATTTTCAACTTGGATTGCCTTTGCCTTGGGAGAACCCTGGAAAATGTAGACTACACTGTAAAAAGGGACAAACACAGCCCCACTTTTTACACCTATGCTCCTACTCTGCTCTTTATTTTTCCCACAGATACCAAAAATGAGACATTTCATAGCAGGCCTAAGTTGGCTGGTTTGGCTGAAATCAAACACTATTTTTCAAAAGGACTTTCAATCCAGAGAGAAATGCCTATAAAGCTGCAGAACACATTGGGTTTGACTGACAGCTAATTTTTCTCCCTACTTTTCCGTCTGGCTGAACAATCAAGAAATCAACTATTCCACACAAATTTTCAATACAGAACCCCTTTACCGTCCTGCTGGATGTGGTGTCACGAGGGTACATTCTCAGGGTGTCCAAAAAACCTGGGATTCATGCCTGGTGGCACAGTACCAGTGGTGGAACTTTTAAGACTCACAATAAATACTGGGAGAGCTGGGACACGCTTACTATGATTGGCAACAAAATCAGAAATCACATCCCCTGGCTTTCTCCTGGTTTACATCTATCATATGATGTTTTGTGTTCTTGGCAAATAATTTACGGCAAGGTTTTTGGAAATGAGTGCTTAGCGTTAGTCTTCTAAGTTAAAATGTAAGCACTGCAGTAAATGGCTTGATCTTCAAATGTATTCAAGAGCCTATAGCTCTTTCAGAAATCAGAGCTGTTGAGTGCTCAGTGCTTTAAAAATGAGTGATTTTCTCTTGTGCCCAACTTTGGATAAAAAGACTAATTTTACTGTTCAGAAATGGAGGATTTCCTTATACTGCATAAGCGTTCTGTAATCCTTAGAGCTTCTAAATGCGAAGTGCTGCTGTTAATTCACTTATTCTGGTGTGGTTTTGGAGGTGTTCAGTGGAATAAATTGGAAATGTAACTTGGAACATTTTTTAAATGCCTTGAGGAAACAAGATCCAGATGACAATTGATGTGACATACTTATCACCTGCAGCGGAAAACCACGATCAAGAGGGAAACCAAAAGGCTTCTCCCCATGCCCACAGCATTCTACATAATTTATGGTACAACAAAAAAGTCTTTGCAGCCATGTATTTATTTGTCTTGCTTGGTGCTCTTTGTGTTACTCCCACACATTGGACTTTAAAGCTTTCTCTGACGGTTTTATTATCTTTCATATTTTGCAGCCCTTAAAGGCATTGATGTTGCAGCCTGTTCCGGGGAACTGGTGGCAAAGCTTTCTTTGTTCCTCCTAACAGAAGACCCCAAAGGCCACTAAAGCTGCTCAGCAATGTTTCCTTTCCTTTTAAGGGTGAGCTGAGGGAGGCAGCCTGCTTTCATCCTTAAATCTTACCAGATGAGAGGGAAGCTAGTGCTGATGACCAGGCAACGATGACCAGTGCTGGAGCCCAGAAGCTAGTGGAGATGCAGCATCAGCCGGTGGACAGGCACTGCCAGGGCATTGAAAGCCAGGGTCTGTGCTCTGCCCTGCTGCTGTCTGTGGCTCTTCCTCAGCATCTTCTCTGTAGAGCAGAGCTGACCATCTCACTGCATCTGCTGGTGGACTGCCTAGCAAGCCCAGGCATCGCTGGAGCACAAATACTGGTGACAGCGGCACAGATCCACATGCATGAGAAAGCAAAGCTTTTCCCAATGACGCTTGCCATAGCCCTTTCCCTAGTGGGATCACTGCCATGCTTTACTTATTTAGAGATCCCCCCTTTCCAAGCAGGGAATATTTGAGACTGTATTTGAAAGAGGCTGTATTTATACACTTATCTCCTTCTTGCTGGAAAAGTTTTTAGTAACTTTGTATTGTAGGAAAACTCTTTTCACAGGCATAAATGCTGAGCAAGGAAATACTAGCTAATACGAAAAGATGGACAAACTATCTCAAAAATATGAGCACCTGCCTTGAGTGCAGGACTATTCAATGCTGAAAATTAATCATGTTAATATGAGCCTCCACTGTAAAAGCAAACTGTGTCATGTTATCATTTTCAGCCCAAAAAGTGAATATGTATACTGCAACACTAAAAATAAATCAGTGTCTAGCAATAAACAACCATCACGTTTCCTGCTGGGGGTAAAAAAAAAAACAAACAAAAACACAGGGAGCTGTATGGGACAGGAAAGGGGTAAGGAGAGAGATGGAGAGACTTTTCACCAGGACCTGTAGTGACAGGACAAGGGGTAACAGTTTTAAACTGAAAGAGGGTAGATTTAGATTAGACGTAAGGAAGAAACTTTCTATGGTGAGGGTGGTGAGACACTTGAACAGGTTGCCCAGAGAAGTTGTGGGTGCCCTATCAATGGAAGTGTTCAAGGTCAGGTTGGACGGGGCTCTGAGCAACCTGATCTAGTTGAAGATGTCCCTGCCCATGGCAGGAGAGTTGGACTAGATGACCTTTAGAGGTCCCTTCCAACCCAAACCATTCTGTGATTCTATGAGGCTATTCTGGCAAAAGTTATCAGTGCAAAATCCTGTTCTATATGGGCCATCACCCCTCAGCCCATATAGACTCTTGCTGTCCACAGTGCCCTATGACAGCATGCCATGTTTGTATGAATTTAAGGATGGTGACCAGATGCTGCAGCCTGATGATGTGGTGTCTGGTGGTTCCTCTTCCCCAGAGGGTCATCTGGAGACTGCCCTGGTGCTGGCTGCTCAGGCAGCTCTGTGAGAAAAGCTCAGGCCTCTCCCACGGGCTTTACTCCTTTCCCAGCTATCAAGTCCACATCTGACTTGTCTGTTTGTTGCCTGCCTGGACCCAAACACTTGCACACCTACCAGCACAAAACCAAGGTCCAGCAGAAGAGTGGAGCTCTGGGAGCATCAGGGTGAGAGTAAAGGTATTTCAGCTCTGCCTCCGTGATGGGGTATCTCATTCCCAACTACATCCCACGGCTACCTCCGCTTCTCCACCTCTCTCTGTGTAGAGCTGGCTGCTCTCCTGCTGCCTTCTCCTCCCTCTGTTTCTCCTTTCCCTTCTTTAGCTCAGTGAGTATATGCTTCAAGTCTGGTTCAGCTGCTTCACCTGCCCCTATGATCACAGGCTCCCCCAGGCCATTTTTCTTCCTGTGGATTAATCGTCTAATTCAACATACACCTCAAAATATTCAGCTGCCTAATATCGCCTCCATAGCCTCCTCAAAGCCCTGTCTGAACTCCAGGATCTTCTTCAGCTTTGTCTCCCAGCTGCGTCTTGTCTCCCACAGGTTCCTCAGATGCTGTTTCCCACCTAAGGAGTTTCCATTAAAAATATTAGCCAGGATTATCTGCCTCCCGCAGCCAGGCATCTTTGCTCTCTCTGCCTTTAAATGACATTCACTGCCGTCAAAATTGTCTTCATGTCCCTCCTCAGCTCTGCAAAAACACCATATCAAGCTGTCTCTACAAACTCCAGGCAAAATCACAACCCTCTTCCCCAGTCAAGGCCTCCAGCAGTCATGCTCTGCTTGGATTTTAAAGCTTTTTGCCTGAATCAATCTTGTTTTGAAATGGTAAAGATAACAGCCTGCAAAGTACATACATTTACATACCTCACTTCATTTAAATTAACTGGGAAAGATAAAAATCTCCAGCAAATTAATTCTGCTAATGTTCTAAACTGTGAATTTCAATCAAAGCTGAAAACCAAACCAATTCAGCTAAATTGCTGACTCTTGTTACACTTTAAGTGACCTAAAAGCACGCATCAATAAGCAAAGCAACTTTGCTTTGTGCAGCTGAGCTCCAGACTGATTTGCTGCTTCCCAGGATTGTCTGATAAAAAAAGCCACAGTCAGCTCCAGCTAATAAGAGAAAATCAATCCAGAGCCAAAGAGCAATAAAAATGTGGTAGCAAGTTCAGAACATTTTGTCACAGCTAAAATTGGTTTCCTATGAACCATCTGAAATAATATGCACTGCAAAGCTTTGCAGATTATAGCTGTTGAAACAGCAAATGCCTGGTTGAATAACAGTTCCAGAAGCAAGGAGAAAATCCACTTTTTGTCCCAGAATGAGGGACAGTGCTGAGGTGAAGAGTTAGAGATGTTACACAAAGGGTTTGGAAATTAATTTACTGCTCAGTGCCCTGGGACACTTGAAACCCAGGAGTTTAGCTGGAGAAACTTTGTTTGAAATGTTCAGACCATCTGCATGTTTCTTTGGATAGCTTGAAACTGGACTGCAGCTTCTGAGATGAACAGGGCCTTATAGATCAGAGATCAAAGCGATGTGGAAAATGGAAGAGCAAATGCAAGTGAAAGGTCTGGAAACAACTGGGACATTTTATTTCCACCGTCCCCCCCCTGCCACAGTGGCTGGGTGCCCCACAGGCTCTCTTATTTGGATTTCTAAATATAAGTTACACTGGTGCAGCTAAATCCCAGAAGTGCACGGGGAGAGAGAAGAGCAGCGTTTACAGACTCAAAGATGCAAGACTTCTGTGGGGATTGTGGGTTCAATGTGGACATCCCTACCTTACCAGTGGCCAGGGCAATTCCCAGCAGCCGGGTCTTGGAGCCCAGAGCAGAGGGCAGGAAGGAGGAACACAAAGGGCTGCAAGCAAATAAACCAACTACACAAGGAGCAGAGCTGCCTGTGCCAACATTTGGTGGGTTTTGTGTCCTGGGAGGCTGGGGCTGGTGATGGCAAGTGCAGTTACCACCACACCTCTGATGAAGAGGTGCCCATCCAGCGGTGCCATCTGGCACAGCCACAGCCTGGCTGCCGCCCTCCAGAGACCAAGGCTACCTCCTCAACCTCCAGTCCATCCATCTCCTGCCTCTGAATCACCAAGGACTTGGTCTTGCTTCTGTAATCGAGAGACAGAAACGTGTCCTGCAAGCCAAAGCAGCCCCTGACCTTTTTTTTTTTAAAGAAAAACTTGTGTTTCCACTGCTGGAGGAAGCCGGAGCCCTCTGGCCACAAACAGGTTTCCCACGAGCAAATGTGCTCAGAGCGTCCACCCACACAGCCCCAAAAAGATGAGCCTTGTGAGGGAGCGGGCGGCTTGGTCTCCACCAACTCTTTTCACACAGATCAATGAATACTCGCTGAACAGAAACACCTTTTCATCCACAGCAGTCGAGGCCGTGCTCCAGCCTGTGACCCATCCCCTCCCTATAGGACTCGAAAAGAAAACATGTTTTATGATAAAAAACTGCTTTCCCTTCTGTGCTTCCCCTTGTGGCACCACACGGCTTGAGCAACATAGCAGTTTCAAACTGTTTTAAAGCGGGGCCCTGCTTCTATTTTTGCAGCGGTGTCGCAGCCCTGCGAAGTTTGGTGGCTGCTGCTTATGGTGTGAATCGTCCTCTGCAGGCAGCATGGGGAGTTAAGCAAACAATCCCCAGCTCCGGAGGGAATATGATAAATAACTCCATACAATTCACATGGAAATGGTTTTCAGTGGATAAAGCAGCTCCGATCTGCATCCATCGCAGTGATGAGCACATCTTCCACGCACAGTGTGGTGGAGCTCTGTATGTGCTCTGTGTCACCCTGACGGGGTGTTAATCTGCTGTGGTCCACCTCGTTCCCATAGGCAGATTGTGCATTTAATTGATTGTACTATGCACGTTTCATTCTTTGCTGATCGTACAAGCTGATAACTACCTTGATAGCACTATTAATTTAAAGCGTTTGAATATTTTCCTTGGCATCTGCTATGAAACACATCAAGTGCTGTCCTCCCCAAGCGCCATGGGTAACAATTCCTTCCCCTGAGCTTCAGAAATAACTTCTCAGCACCGTCAGACCTATATGTCACTTATTTTCTCTGTAAGATATTTTTTCTCAATGTGCAACGGTCACACTTCCTTTACCTGCTTGTTCATTCAGACTGCTAACCCTTGGTGGAAGAGTCTATATTTTGCAATGGTTTTGCAAAATGGTTGCTCTGCTTTGTTTTTGCTCGAGAGCCCTCTGTGCTACTGTGATAAAATTGTAAAAGGTAAGTAGTGAGAGAGGAAGCTGCAGGAATCAGTCTGATGATTTTTACACACACAGTCACCGCTTTTGTATGAATTATAATGCAATTAACAGTTGCAAGATCACACAGAATTTTTTAAGCGCTGTTAGAGAAGCAGTGATTTTATTCCAAGGCATAGGCAAGAAATGGAGCCACAGGTAAAGCTATAAAAAATGGCATATCACAAGAGACTGGGTTTGTGCCTATGCTATTCAATGTCTACATAACTGTCCAGTCAAGCTATTCAGGCAGACAAAATTTTACCTTTGTGGAAAGTTTCTGAGTAGACACCGAAACAGTCACAGAAAGGACCGAAGATACCATCAGCAAGTGAGTTTGTTCTAAGAATAAAACAGGCATGCGTGTGGGGAAAGCAGACTGTGAACCACCATAGACACAACCAGGACTACACGGGGGCCCCTGCAGGAGCCTGGGTTTGGAAAAAAAAATGTATCGCTGCAGTAAAAGAACATAAGAAAGTGAAGAATTTAATCCTGATTGTGTGCGTCACAATAACTAAATTCAAAACCACCCCTGCTGTGAAACGACGGGAGTCACAGCGCTGATGGAGAGGAAACAACAGGAAGGCAATAGGGGAAGAGGCAGACCAGCTTCCCAAAACCCACAGCTGCCTCGCTGGCTCTGTGCGTGATTCAGAGTCCTTCATGAAGCCCTTAATCCATCATTTCTGGGGGGAAATGAAAATTGTCACGGTGCTACCTGGCAATCACTGTCCACACACTGCCTGCTGTCCTGCTCGGCATGGCGTGCATCGTCATCGGGAGAGCGCCGGTTGTGCAGCCAGCTTCTGCCCATCAATGCAGGCTGCTGCCATGCCCTTTATGTCTACGTCTGCTATTACAACATCCAGCTCTTCTGCCAGCCAGGACCCCACAGCACATGCACAACACGGAACAATTATGCTTACTGGTGGCATGGTTTCCGCCCCAAAATTAGATTCTTATTGACTATGATAATTAAAGCAGCCTTACAAGGAAACTATTTTGGCATTTAAGCTATTCTAGCACTATTATTTGTCAGAAAATTAATGACATCCTTTGATTTGCTTTCCAGATGGACAATATAGGCATCTTCGGGCTCCCCTGAAGCTACCTTCTGCTGCTAGCTCTTTGCAGCTGTGTTCAGCAGAGCCCTGGCAGGCTGGACTCAGCAGCCAACTGGAACAGGGAGAGAAAAGTTTCTGAGTTTCAACTTGCGTTAAAATGTTTATCTGCTTCATACACAGCTGACGCTATTTTATAATATATAAACATATTGTTGCTAAAACTTTAACAGGCATAATTACTGCTCTTTGAAAATTCTAATTATATGGATTATTAGGAAATAAGAACTTGGATAAGATCAGGGGATTTGGATGGGCTGTCAGTGACGCAACCTCTGCGCCTCTAACTCCCTGTAAATTAATCATTTTTCATGGTTTATGTATACATTCCACTTCTCCACGTAATATGACGCTGCAGGCAATGTGTTTCACGGGGTGTATTTCACATCCTGCCTTGCTCAGTCACTCCAGCTTTGGCCCTTCCCCAGGAATGCCATTGCTGCTCTGCAAAGAGCCGCTCGTTGTACCTCCTTATGGAGCCGACCGTGCCTGCAGTCCCAGCCAGCCTCCCAGCCCTCAAATTGTTGTGTATTCTGGTATTTTTGAGGTTTCCTGCTTATTCCTGTCTCATATGAGTAAGGTGTAATTTCACTTTTAAAATATCCATCTTGAGGACTTTTCTGATAGATTCTGATAGACAATTTACAGGTTTACGTTTTCACATTTTGAGGTTTCACGTGTGTTGTAATCATCTCTGTGTGATAACAAGAGCCAGAGTTGCAGAGGAGCAAACCTACAAATCCAGCATAAATCCAGTTTTGTTCATTTACATTTGCCTTAAATGGGTTCTTACTTTCCCTGTCAGACATTATGGGATGAAACCAGGAATTGAATTATTGAGTATTGTGAGAAACTGGCTTGCCAATTTATAGACTTCTTATAATCCTTGGTCTAAAATGTTAATCTGCTACTAATCAAATTGCTGACTCCTTGTATTAGAATATATAAAGCTGTTGTTCTCAGTTTGGGGCAGCATAGACCAAATTGCACCTATCTGGCACCCTTTGTACACCATGAATTTGTCCTGTAAATAGACCCAGCCCTATGACTAGGATAATTTTTTCTTTTAAAACGGCCAAAATGTGTTATAAATGAAGACAATGCTGCTTGCAGGCACAGTTTTCTGGCTCATACTCAGAAACTGCAGGCTGCCATTTCCTTTTCTGAATGCAAAAATGTAGTTAATGTTTAGGTATTTTGTACAAACCCTCTGCATGGAGCTGAGCTAGGAAGCAGACCTCTGGGTGCTGCGCAGCATCGCTGCTGCTCCCAGACCCACCACAGACCTGGGGACCACGCATATCAAGCTGTCCCTACAAACTTGCCGGCCCTCTCACCCCACAGATGAGGTCCTGGGGAGGTGAGAAGGATGCTGTATTGCCTCGTGCCTCAGGAGAGGGAAAATATTTCAACAGGCCCTGTTATGTGCCGCTGATTCAGAAGTCAGCTGCACCCACTGCTCATGGACATCAAGACCTGCTTGAGCAAAGTATCTCTCCAGCCCCTGGAGAGCCTCAGGACAGGTGGCAGGGAGGAGAGACCTGTGCTGGAGCACCCTCCATCCCTGCTGTCGCTGCCTGAACAGCCACCCGAGCAGGAATCCATGTTCGGAAACCTCTCCTTGACCTTCCCATCCTACCAAAGCCCCCCCGAGATTTGCCAGCTCCGACCTACCAGGCAGCACGGCCCCAGCCGATTGCATTCTTCATGCAGACACAAGTTACAGTATTATCCAGAATGCTAGAAAGGCTCTTTCTGATTTTTTTGGGCAGTTATACACTACCTGACAAAATTTAATTAAATTAAATTTCTGTGAAGACACAAAATTTCAGCCCATGAAATGTTCTCAATAAAAAATGCCACCAGCTTTTATTGGGCATGGAAGATTACTTATATAGGTATTTTTCTAAGACATAAGAAACCTCAGTGTGGTTAAGAAACCCGTTCAGCACAGTCCTGGAAAGGAAGCAAGGAGGAAAGCTGTCAGAGAGGCTCAAGCAATTGCCCAAGCACCACACAAAAGGTTTCAGATGGCCACAAAGTGAAAATTGATGTCTGGGCCGCTTGCTGGCACCATCACTACCTGCACATTCTTTGCAAAGGAAAAAGCTCAGGAAAGATCACCAATGCAAAAAAGAGATTGAGTGAAGCTGGGAGAAAGTCATGCACAAAACACTTAGAGCATCCGCCACGAAAACGCAGAATCAATAATCCTGTCTATTACAGTACAAAATCAGATCAACAGGGCTGGCTTTCATCCCACATAAATAGCAGTTCCTGTCATTGCAGCCCTTTCACGGTATGCTTTTAAGCGATTGCAAGCAATTCAAAGATTTTCATTTTCAGAAATGTTACATGAATAATTCTAGGATTTGAAATGCTCTTTGAAACTTTAAGATGAAAAACTGAATAATCCTCCCCTTTCAGGGATTATCTGTTCTTCATCCTTACACAAAATATAGGAATGAAGTAAAGAACATTCGGGATAAAGCTGGTGGGGTTATTAAACAGGGACTATTTTTTATTTAAAACTTTGTTACGACTATCAGTGATCAAATACATCACATCAGTATGGATAATTTAAGGTAAATGTCCGAGTTAGCCTTCAAATAGCCCAAACACAATGTTTCTTTCTATTCAAGACAATAAATTTGGTTCTACAGTTTTTAATTATTTGGTCACCATTATGTTTTAAGTGCTAGTGACAGAACTGGACAAGTAATTCATAGGGAATAATTTAATTAATTCAGCCAGTTTTCTGCTTGTTTACTGTTCATAAGGAGATTGTAATATTCTCACACTTATGCCCTCCTTGAATGCATTCACCAGATAAGCTCGTCACATTATTATATGCTTGTAGCCCCTGTCTTGATCCTGCTGGAGCAAGGCACGGCATGTGTTCAGGGACACGCAGCAATCGCCAGAGAGGAGAGGACATAAAGATGGGGACCTCTTATCTCAGAGAAAAGTTGATTAGAAGAGAAGAGGTTGAAGTAAACAAAATAATACAAGGGTAAAGTGAAGAAAAGGAAGGGCAGTTGTTTTTCCTTGAATAATACAAGTAAGAGAGGGTATTCAATGAAATTGTAAGCCAGAAACTACTCAATGTAAAAAAAAAAAAAAAAAAAAAAAAAAAAAAAAAAAAAAAAAAAAAAAAAAAAAAAAAAAAAAAAAAAAAAAAAAAAAAAAAAAAAAAAAAAAAAAAAAAAAAAAAAAAAAAAAAAAAAAAAAAAAAAAAAAAAAAAAAAAAAAAAAAAAAAAAAAAAAAAAAAAAAAAAAAAAAAAAAAAAAAAAAAAAAAAAAAAAAAAAAAAAAAAAAAAAAAAAAAAAAAAAAAAAAAAAAAAAAAAAAAAAAAAAAAAAAAAAAAAAAAAAAAAAAAAAAAAAAAAAAAAAAAAAAGACCTCAAAAAATATTATAACTTTGGAACCTACTTCACAAGACAGTACCAGTGCCAAGAGCTTAGCACAATTCAAAAGAGGATTAGACATTTATATGGATAATGGGAATAACGGATCTTAGAATATGATTTTAAAGGCAATATAAACCCTTTTGTTTCAGGGCATTAGCAAGTCTAGCAAGGTCAATTCCTTACAAGTGCTTGTATTTGAAATTCAGAGTATGAGCCTCTTGATCTCCCACGGTCTAAGGACACAGCTTGTTGCGTGGTGTCTCTGTTTCTTGCTGGATAGGTGAAGATTCAAACTGGGTGCACAGTTTATACATGCAGCCTTGTCAGCTTATTTTTTACAGCACTATCTTCAGCAGCATCACTTACCTCAGTGTTCCTGAGGGTGAGGAGGGTAGCCAGATCATAATCTGGAGCGCAGGCTTTCACTGGGTGCGCACAGTGTTTGAGCTCTTTTTCTAGAGGACATTTCTGGAGGCATGTTTCAGAGGCTAACCCTGTTCGCAAGGCCTGCTCTGTGGCATCAGCTGTGGCTGCAGGGGAAGACGAAGCCAATTCCCATTTGCAAAGGACCAGGGAAGGAGGAGGGCTGGCAGCTGGAGATGCTCTGTGGCTTCTCTAGGCACAAGGGGCAGCACTTGGAAAGATGTGGTGAGAGACCAGGGAGCACCATCACCTCTCAGCCCTAGTCTCCTCCCAGCCCTAAGAGTCTGTATCAGATACACGGAGGAGAGACAACTCAAAAAAGTACCCAGAGGTCCCCCTCCCATTTCAGTACTTAAACGTTGTGAGATATCAATGCATTCAATAACACCTTTACTCATTTCTATTAGCCAGGGTTTGGCAGTGCCAAGAAAAACTGAAACTTGTTTATAGGTGGGGAAGCTGAAGATCTGTTCCAGATCCTGTTTTGTATAGATTTCAAACCTTTAGAAGTCAACATTCAGATTTTGTACTTCAGATTCACCACCGTTATGAAATTTTCCCTCTCTCCTTCACAGCGCTAGCAGGCCATTTTATGATACGTGATTTGTAAGAAGGCAAGCATTTAATCAGCTTAGACATTAAATAGGCTCTGACACAAGAGACTGGACAATGCTTGCGCAATTCCAGTTCCCTCCAGACTCGTTATGAAAAATCACCTCGTATTCTGTAATGAGAACAGTAAATTACAGAAAGCACATCGGGTAAAATGGCCATGAATCTCCCGCACTCCCTGCTGAGACCCCCACTAATTAGAAAGGTGAGAAAGGCTTTTCCTGGAGCACAGCCAGACTTATGCCTGTGTCATCATTTCAGAGGGTTACTTGGTGGTTCGCAGCACTGAGTTTCCATTTCTCCAGGGTATTTCGGTCCACACCACTGCGGCTGAACCCAGCCATATTCTGCTGATGCATGTTAAGTGATGCCAGCCAAGGCCACAGCTCAGGATTCCTCAGGGGAATTTTTCCTGTTCTGGTTTAACTATAAATAAATGAATAATATTGCAGGTGCAAGGGTCCTAACCATCTGGACTCCAAGCACAGTTTTGACTGATCTGCTTCTGTCTAAACCATTTCGTCTAACATATCCTGTTCGGTGCTGCTGTGTGCCCACACACACTCCCTGACCCCCAGGTGCATCTGTGCCCTGCTCTGAGACCGAATGGCATAGCCTGGCCTCATCCATATTATTCAACTCTCCTGGCCTCCAAAACTGTGTGGCTACCTCCAGGCAACCCCAGGGGAATGGCCCCTTGCTGGCTCCTGACCCAAGCCTGAAGTCCCTGAGATGCTGTCAACAAGCCTTTGCCCAGCACTGCTTACTATGAGGCAGATTTCTGGAAAAAATAAGGACTATAAAGGCTACTGCCTGGCTCTAATGGGCAACTGGATGCCATATGGGAGGGAAAAGTTTCACTTTAAAAGTTCCCATTTTCTCTGGGGCAAAGAGCACATTTTGTTCTGGTTTGTTACTAAAAAAAAAGCAGAACTGACATAATGATTTAGGAGACTGATTTTCCAGTCTGTTCGTCACACCGTATCCTGGCTGGTCCATCCTGTGTGAGGCTGTCTAACACTTTGTATTGTTGCATCTCGAATGCCATCCACCTGTGGGATCTGAAAATCATCCCCAGAAGATTAACCCAGCCTTTGACCATCACATAAGAGCATCAAGTCACTGGCAGGGAGCAAATATCCTTCCTGTTAGCAAGACATAACGTTCATTTTCTTCATCAGCCTCTTGGTGCAGAATTTCTGTCTGTCACCAGGAACTGATCTCAGAAATCTTTCACAAAGGGCATCCTTTGTGTAAGAATGAAGTTTCAGGAATATCCAAATAAATATCACTCCTATAATTGTCAGTCAGCTCAGTTATGTTAAAATAGTATCATCCACACATAGAATAGAAACAGAAATTTGCCATATACCCCTTTCTTCTTCCTCCTTTTCTGCTAAAGAGGAGTTGGTACATCAGTTTTTCTTCTCTTTCCCTTTTTAAATATCACTGCATTTTGTGGAGCACACCTCCTGCTAGGTCTCCTAGCAGGGTCAGAGAGGCAAACAACCCACAGACCAAAGACATTATTAGGAAGATGGCTAAAGGCTCTCACTAGAATAGTCCAAATGGGTTGATTCTGAAAGCAAAGGCTCCAGAACAGGGACAGACAGCAACATGGGACTGTCGCATACAAATGCTACATCAGCTAATGGTCCAGCCTTGCACCAAGTGCAGAAGGAGCCATCACAGTTCCTTCTATTAGCTACCAAATCCCAGCAATCTATGTGCAGTGGGGAGAGAGGGGACAAGCTCATTTTAAGGTATCACTGCTGTC
The DNA here is from genome assembly GCF_000699145.1 of Aptenodytes forsteri. Taxonomy (NCBI): domain Eukaryota; kingdom Metazoa; phylum Chordata; class Aves; order Sphenisciformes; family Spheniscidae; genus Aptenodytes; species Aptenodytes forsteri. The sequence goes on along the minus strand of NW_008795373.1, from coordinate 267,168 downwards.
TACATAGAGAGCTGGTATTCGCATTGTGGGGTTGCAGCTCTCACCACCACAACAGCCCAGGAAGTTCTCAGCTTCTCTGCTCCCTCTCAATGTCTCAGTCTACAGGGCAGGAGGCCATGAGGATTGTTGCAAGATACTGGTGAGAGCTCTGTCCTGTTATCAAGGTGCCCTCAGCAGTGACAAATCTTAACAGTTCAGGCCGATACAAATCAATCAATCTGGCTTGGTACCCTTGGTGTCTGTCTACTGGAAATTAAGGGCCAAGCTAAAAGAAAAGACTTTCATCTTGTAGCAGATATACTGCTCGCAGCCTGCACACTCCATACATGCAAGTACATATACTGCATGTAGTAAGGATGGATATTTTGGCAGGCACATTCTCTGGAGCTCTTGAAAAATCTGTGCTAAGAGCCAAACATGCATCCTCCATTCTAAAACCCAAGGTGTGCTTTAGAAAGGGTGCTAGTCCTACTTAACACAGTATTTTGATGTACATTCAAAACAAGCCATATTCTTTTCAAAGGATATGATAGACCCAGTGTGAACACTGAAGGTACGAGATGCAGCATTCTAGTAAATTAAAGGTGCCAGGACACCAGACTGGGCATGGGAATTCAATTTGCTGTTTTGGTTGTCCTTGGCAGGCTTTTGGCCTGGATGTGCTACTGCTCTCCCACACTTTCCCTCCATGGCTCAGGAGTGAGCACAAGGCAGGGACCATTCCCAAAGGCAGTCTGGAGAGAGCCGCACAGCTCTGGAGGTGAGGAGAGGTCCATAACATAGACCAGGGCAGACAAGCCAGCCTGCCTTGGGGAAGATACCAGGCTCTGGCAGTGTTTGGTTCGCTAGTGTTGATGTAGCCAAAGTCCCCTGGACACAAGGAGTTGATTTCTCTTGGCTTTGCTGTTAAGAATGATTAAGAACATGAGGCTGAGAAGGGAAAATGTTTTTCTCTATCAGTTTGCCATCCAGCCTCTCTACTCAATGCCAATACCAGCTACAACAGCCCAATGATCTGCTCTACCATATCATCGGTATTTTCTTGCAGACAAAGCATGCCCTCCTTGAACGGGTCCTATATTCAAAAACACCTTGCAGACACCTCCAGTGGGTTACAGACACTGCTGGTACACCAACCATAATGCAACGGCAGTCAGCCCATCGCCTGCAGGGATGAAAGGGAGGGCATCAACAAGGGACCATGATCCTTAGATGTATCTACAGTCACAATCCCTCCCCTTCCCTCTGCTGTGAGCAGAGAAGTGCCGAGATCCTCAAAGGTTTGAAAAAGATGCTTAAATGCCTTGGAGGAACTGGGCTTCAGTTACTTTCTTCATCTGTATTCCTTGCATTTGCCTGGTTAGCTCCTACAATCAGAGGGGAAAAAGATGCAGACAGATATCTTCCCATCTCCTGCACTTCCCCAGGCGCTGACTTATGGTAGACAATAAGAGCATATCTGCTCATCACAGCTGGTATCGCAACCTAGAAAAAAGGATGATGAGGAAAATAAAAGAGTTGCTTGCACACAAGTATGTGTGTACACAGACACAACAGAATAGCAGAACGCAGTAAGTGACCTTCAGGGAGGTGCACAGAGAAGCTTTGTTGTTCTTACATTTGGTGTCAGAACTCAACATGTAAAACAAGATGGTTTTTTCACTTTCTTTCTCATTCACGAGCGTCTGCTCTGTAGAGCCTAATTAAAGCCACTCTGTTTCCAGATCAGTGAAAACGTGCAACCTGTATATAAATCCTTTCTCTACAAACTGAAAAGCCAAAATCATGTTATTCATTTCTACTGAAAAAACAAGTAAATTTTAAACCTGGAGCAGTCTCAGGAGTAACATCTAGCTATAAAATAAACCAATGTAAAAACATAGCTTTAAGAAAACATGGCCCTGCCTCTCATTTAAACAGGCATATTTATTGGTGGTAAGACATAATGCACTTCAATCCCAGCTGAATAACTCACCTCAAAGGTTTTGAAAGAGACACACATCTATTTTGAAAATATATTTCCTTCTGTAAGCGTAAAATAAGTTCAATTTACATTTTTCAAGTATGTCATCTTTTCTGAGCAGAAAAGCACATTAAAAGGTGAAGGCAGAAGTCTGCAAACTTGCAACATTCTTTCCCAAGAACATATGTTTTATTTGTGTCCTAATAAACATAAATAAAGCAAGGTAGCATCTGAGAAAATTAAGAGCTAGGCAGAAACGTAGAGGAAGGTTTGACAGCAACAGAGCAGAATATAAAACACTGCTTATGTATAAACGTGGGCTTTGGGGAGGTTTAGTGCTTTGCAATGTAATTGCTTAAGTAATTGAGTCCGAAGAGCAGAGAGCTGGGCTACTGGATTCTCTTGCCTGGAAGAGGAATCTCCTTTTTTTTGATTGCAGAAAAATATATAACTGGCATCAAAACATCACACTGAAAGAGGACCCAGCTTACGGACCCCGCTCTGGGCAACACCACTTTCGCCTTCTGTGAGACCCCAGTTCTTATGGCTTTTCCCTGCAGTACTGCGTAGCACCGGGAAAACCAGAGATCCCCTTCCCCATCTGAGAACAGTTAGCTTTACATTTGAGTTGAGATCCATTTTCACTTTCCTGTAACATTTAGTCATCTTTCCCTGCCTGGTTTTCATGTATTTTATATCCAGTAAGCACTGAATTTAAAAGCAAATAGTGGCTTTGCATGGGGGGCTCCCTGGGAATAAGGGTTTCCCTGCCCCGCAGTGCTGGGCAGCCCCCCAGTCCATGCTGGCAGCTCACAAGGATAAAGCTGAAGCAGGTTGCTGCCTACCTGCAGGATTCACCTGCACACAGATCGCTTTAGGCTAGGATTTTACCATGTGCATATGGCATTACATCTTAAGCAGCTCTCGCTGTAGTTAATATCTGATAATCAGCTGCTGGGAACAGCATCAGCACCTCCCCAGTCATTTCCCAGGGGAGGATGTTAAAAACCTGGCACTGTGGCAGCTTCCACAGCAGTGTGGGCACAGCTCCGACGGGGATATGCTGTTACACAACAGATCTACATCTCTTCCGACGGGGACGGGAGGCAGGGGGGCTATGGCATCCTTAACCTCCTCTGCTAAACCCATCCCTTCATTTATTTATTTCTAATGCCCAGCGGTCAGCTGTAATATTAGGGTTACATTTGGGGAAGAAACATGTGAAAAGACAAGATGCTGGCACAGGAGATGGGAAACATTTGCTTCTGCAGAAGACATTGCACTGGTGAAGTTCTGGGGAAGGCTCATTTGATCAGGACACGTGATTTCTGCAATCCCCCTTGCAAAGAAGCCGTGTTTGCAGTGGTGGTCATCTGTGCCACAACGTACTACTAACAAACTGCATAAAACACAAAGGAATATTAGCTAAATTAAGTTTACCAAATTCAGTTGTTCTAACATCAAGAGTCTTGGGCCTGATCCAGAGGGTGGGATGTCATGGTAGGACCTGCATCAGGTTACACAGCTGGGAAAGATCCCCTGACTTTCTCCTGCACCTAGTCATGGTACCTGGACCCCGTGCTCCTACATGTGTGTATGCGACTCTGCCAGGTACACAGGACTGAGCTGTGTGGTTTGCCCACCTCTCAACTTGCCCAGTGACACCTACAGACCATTTGGTCCCCAAACTATTTTTGCTGTTTGCTGAGACTTTTTGAGGAGCAGAGCAAACACAAAACCTAACTACTAGGCCATAGTCAGCTCCTCAGAACAAATATTCTTAAGCATTTGGTACCTTGAGTGTGAAGACAAATGACTTACCAAGATCAAAGAGGCTGAATAAGAGCCCTGAAATGCAACGACAAGCACTGAGGTCTCCTCAGAGGGAGATGTCCCATGCCTCCCTCTCTCTCTCTCCCTCCCTCCCCTCCCCACTGTTTCCCTGAGGATGGATCACACTTCCCATGCATCGTGAGCTATTTTTTCAGCAGATCCCATCCTTTGGCTCTTCTTCCATGCAGCCATTCAGGAGCCACAAGTTTGCTGGCACTGTGCTGGCCTCCAGTGAGCAAAGCACCTGAGAGCAAAGCACTGGAAAGTCTGCATCCTTTTTGTAAATTTAGCTCCTAATCACACTGTGGCTTGATTCCCTGTTTGCAAAATGAGCATATTAATCCTTCCTTTATCCCACTGTTTATCAGCCTCGACTCACAAGATTGTAAACTCTCTGAGGCAGGGCTGTCTATTAGGATGTGTGCTTGGTTCAAAAGAGCCTTGAAACCCTTAGGAGTTTCTAAACACTGCTGTTCATATATTATCATATTAGTCATCCTGATTAATTTCTGGGTTGCATCTTTAAACGAAGATTGCTATTTCCTGAACCTTAACTCCAGAGTCCATGATCCAAATTTATCCCTGCTGTCATGCCATTAAGTTACATTACTGATAATAATTCCTCACTCTGAATGCACTGGCTTGTACTTTCCCATTTTGTACTTCTTTTACAAGTGATAAAGGATTGCTTTGAGGAATTTTCATTGCAAAAGAAATCAATTCTCTGCTAGCAGGAGAAGATAGCAAGGTCCATATAAGGTGATCTCATACCACTACCGCTCCCTTGAACAAGAGTATATTTTTTTTGCAAGCTGTACATCTGGATGCCAGCTTTCCAAGTGCCGGGGTTGATCTATCAAACACGGCAAAACAATCTATCTTTTAAATGAATGATGATGCAAATTGTTCTCAGAAAAGAAATCTATCAAAAAAAGAATATAAATTACAGACTGGACATGTCGGTGGAGGAGGAATGCTATGTGGTTTATATCAAGTTAATCTACTGCCAAAACTTTCACTGATTTATATACTGAAATGGCAACCCTAGGCTAAAGGTAAAAGGGGTACACTGCCAACAAAGACCCTGTTTCTGCAGAGACTCTGCACGTGCCTAACTCTCTGTGTGCTCCTACTCTGCTTGGAGGAAGAGCTTCTTAATCCACTGCTACCTCAGAGAGGCTGAGGTGCTCCTGGGTGTACCACAGGGCGGTGGGTGCCTGCAAGGAGCAAAAGCTGCTCAGCTGGATGTCCAGCTCTGGCTGTGCTACTGGGACAGGTACAAGGAGGAGGTCAGCGAGTGGTGGCAGCTCCTCCACATCTGGTGGGCCCGGATCCAAGCTGTCTTGCTCTCAACCGCCGGAGACTTACGCAGGCAGGGGAGGGTTGTCCCAGAGGCCCCATTAGTCCCAGCTCCTCCGCCACCGCGCTGGCAAGCCCCAGCCCCAGGGCTCAGCCACAGCCCCAGTGCGGTGGCTGAGGTGCTGCTCACATTGCCATCACCCTGGCCGGCAGGACCCCAGACCTGATCTGGGACAGTGTGCTTATCGTTAGCAATAAAACCATTAAGAAGCATCAACCTGTCCCTGCTGTGACTCTTTCAGCCACTCAGCAGAGCCTCCTGCCCGTTTCACTTGTTGAAGCAACTCCTCTCTTTGCAAACGGGCTCAGAGCAAGTCGCGCCAAGGCTGGCTGATCCCAGCAGCACCCCACGTTTCTGGGCTATACCACTGGGTCCTGCAGCAAGGAGCTTCACGGTAGAGAGGACAAGTAACCCTGTGGGTGGTTATGCAGGGTGGTTGTTCAATGGGACCCAGCTAATCTTGGCCCCTGTGTGATAGGAAAACAACAAAGGCTCGTTACTTACTGTAATTACTTACAATATACAGTGCACAGCTGGGACCCTTTGATATTTCAGTGACAGGTGTTGTTACTTGGGGGATATTTAATACTGTCTATGTTACACACAAAGATTGCATGAACATTCAAACTGCAGCATCAGGCACTCAGAAGTTGAGAAGTGCCAGAAATAAGATTGTTAATGTGTCCTTCATTTAGTCTACTTTTGTATATGTACTTGATCAGGTCTTTAATTACATGATCTCATGTTTATAGTTGTATTATAAAACAAGCACAGGGAAGCCCAAGTTAAGCTGTATGGCAACTTCAAACATGGTTTTTGCTAACTTCTCAGTTCTTAGTGTGAGCAAGGCAGTGTATTTTTAGAGCAGCATTTTTGTTCGTAAAATGCGCATTTGCCAAATCTATTTTGTTTTTCACACAGTTCTGCTTTGCAGTACCTCTGAAACAATGCTAACTGAAGCTATTAGCAGTGATGGCAAGAGCAATCAGAAGCCACATGTGAATTAGGCAGTCTCTATTACAGGCTGAGCAAGGTTTCAGCTAATTGATGAGACAAGGTAATTTCTCTGATTGAAAGTCTTTATTACAGATAAAGCACCACATTATTACCAGGTACAGCTTTGATTTTTCGTTAATTACTATACTAACTTTGGAAGAGGGGCGAAGTATTTATCCCACATAAGGCAAAGAAAACCAAAGTGTATATTTGGCAGAGTCACACTGTATTTGTCTGGGCTGAAAAACAGGACGTATCTGCTGGTAGACAGCTATCCAGTGAGGTATTTTTCCCCTGCTGCACTGTTTCTCTTGGCAGCACAATGTGCTAACTTTAGAAGTGTCTGAATGCCTTTGCTAAACTATTAGCACAAAATAAGCTCCTTTGTGTTTTGCCCATTCACGCTTCTTAATTTATGATCTGGCATCACTTTTCCTTGTATTGTGCAAGTCAAAAGCCTGCACATGGGGCCAAAATCTGTTTGTGCACGGGTGATGATCAGGATAAGTGCTCTTGAAGTCAATACAACTGCACCCAAGAAAGCCAGACCCCATTGTGTCTCTTATTTACAATCCAATTCACACATGCCTACCTGGAAATCTTGCTCAGAAAGTAAAAGTGCATCTTCCTCTGCCTCGAGAGTCGATGACAGGCTAACCAGAAACAGGAGTGAGCCATGCTGCGTGGGGCCAGAGCTGTGCTCCCCGCAGTGTGCGGATCTGGGCTTCCAGTTTGCCCCACGCTGGGAGAGCCAGGGGCCACCATGAAGTCCATCAGCAGAGCCAAAACATCCCTAAAGTGAAACGATCCTTTTTCTTTTGATTTGTCTCTGTCTTACAGCAATGTGTTTTATTGCCTGGGAACGAGACAATAAAAAAAAATCTGCAACAATAAATAATGTGAAACAGGATATTCAAGAACAATAATCCAAAGCACTGCATGAAGTGAGAGTCTTTCCCTTAAAGTGTTGTGAACTGCAAGTTCCCTGGGGCATCAAAACCCATTCTTTCATGTTCTTTATAGAACCAAGAGAATTGCTGGTGCTTGACCTACCAAGAAAATATATATTTTATAAAGGGTGATACCAAGCCAAGAAGTCTAATGCTATGAAGCTTGGCTAAGTGACACCGTTTGCAGAAGCAGCTGCAGCCCAAGGAGTTTAAACCTTCACTTTTCCAAACCCAGAGTAATTCACTGCCTTCCCAGTGAAAGGGATGGAGAAGCAGAAGTGTTTTGGGAGCATTTACTTCTGGGGCAGAGGGGTACTACTTAAGTTAACTCCACCTGAGGCAGCTCCAAGGATTGTCCCTAGGGCAGGCTGCCCAGTGCTGGGATGGGAGCTCACCTGGAAATCCCAGGTGCTGGAAAAGGCCTGGCCAAACCCCAGGAAAACAGGCTGCTGATGCCTGTCTGAGCCCCTTTTTGGAGATGGGTGGCAAAAAAAGGAAGAGCCTGTTTTAACAGGAGCCTTCAACCTCCTTGGATCAACCCGTCCTTGCCCTGACCAAGCAGCAGCTCTACCAGTTGGGAGGTCAGAGTGGGGCACAGGGGCTTAGTGTTGGGGCTGCCTGGCCTCCCTGCCCCCAGACCTCCAGGGACAGCAAGGGGGGACTTATGTCTCTGAACCTGCCAAAGCACCTCAGGTTTGGCATCCCAGCAGAGAGCTGAGCTCTGACTGTCTGTGGCCTTTCCTCTCATGCGCGTGTCCCCAGGCTGCACGGATGCCAACAAAACTGCATGCTGAAAACACATTCCTCCATCCCGACTCCTTGAGGGCTTTTCCTTCCTTTTTTCTCAAACTTCAAGCCCTAGAAACAGGCACTTTTCATCCTTAACTGTGCCTTGTTCCACTCCCTTCACAAGACAATGCTCCTCCAATGTTCGTGAAAAGCTACAGCTCCAAAGCAAAGCTCAGCTCACATAGGCAGCTCAGACCACAAACAACTGGTAAAGAGGAAAAGAAGGATGGAAAGCAAGAGGAAAAGATCTCTCCTGCAAGCACCAGCACACCCAGAGTCTTGTTTCAGCCTACCAACACCCAGGCCAACACAAAGACATGATGACTGCAAAGTTGGCAGGTAAAAGTTAAATAATGGTACCTGCCAACTGCAGGGTGAACATGATGCTAAGAAAACATGGCTAAGTGCAACACATGAAGCAGTCCAAAGGAAAACAAAATAAGCATCTACATTATCTCTTTGGAACTGTTTATAGCTGGGGTCTGATCACATTCCTATTAAGGTCAATGGAAAGATTCCAGGTAGCCAAGGCTGAAGTTGGGTTTGGCTCCATATCTTTGGCTCCATAGCTTCGTTCTGGGACGCTAACAAATATGTTTAATGGTGTAAGAGGGCTAGAAGCTCCACCGCTGCCTCTCGGCTGCACAGTTCAGAACAAGGAAATGGCTCAACAGCCCGGGGGGAGAAAGGCAGCTCTGTCTGCTGCAGAAACACATTGCCTGATTCAGATGCAAAACCTCTAATTTATGCAGAAAGACATACTTGTACACATACAAACACGCCGGTTTTTCATCACAGCGTGTGGATGAGTGGGCTAATAAAAAAGATGACATATCTTTCTCCTACACACATGCAGTCACCTACACAAAACCGTGCTAAAAATATCTTGTAAAGGCAGCAGTCAAGTACACTGAATAGGGAATGGCAGAATTAAGACTGCCTGCTCATTTTGATACAGTTTTAAGGATTAAAGTTAAGCAATAATAGTATTGTCTTCAGTGTTACGCTAACAATTCCTGCTCTGTTTTTCTGAGAGAATACATCTTGCATTAAAAATTACTTCTTTTTTATTTTCTATCTAAAATCTTGGGGAAAAAACAGGAAACAAAAAACAAGACTTTATTTGTAAAAGTTTCTGGAGAGTTTTCTCAGGAAAAGCAAAAGGAAAAACACAGAGATTAGAAAATGTCAGAGTTAGGCTCAAACATGGAGATGCACATGCTCATGTGCCCATGTCCAAGGAAAGTGAACCAAAACTGCACAGCCAGCCCTGACTTTTGAGTGACTAACTCTGCAACCTCAGTGGCAGTCTTTTAACAGAAGGCATTTATGTATTTAAATTCCAGGGGGGCATTTGCTTAAGTGTTTTTAGAAAAGCGAGACAAACACCGTGCCGCAGTGGTGTCCCCCACCACTGGTGTCAGCCAAGTCACTGGCAGTGGTCCAGGCTGCCATCCCCCATGTGAAGAACAGCCTGAAGGAGGCGAGACTTCAGCCAGATGTTTGGTGACTAAAGCTCACACAGACTCTTCTTCACATCTATTCCCCACCTGAGCTCTTCTGTCCTTTCCCCTCCAAACTGTCCCTGCTCCAGGCCTGTCATATCAGTTGTCCACTCACCAAAGTCCCAGTCTCCTCACCTTGCCAGCCCTGTCCCTATTCCTCTCCTTTCCCAGCCCCTATTCTCATTGCTCAGCCATTCTCAGTTCCCCGTGCCCACTCTCTTTGCAGCTCTCCCTTATTTTTCCACCCTTTCTATCCCTCACATCTCACCTTCATCCCATCCAGCTCCCTCTCCTAATTTCTTTCCCCTTCCTTTTCAATTCAGTTCAGGCAGCAACATCCCTACTGCCTGAGCTCAGTGGGATTCAGGGACATGGTGGGGACAAGCCCTGTGCTCTCAGACCTGGCAGCGCACTGCCATCGCTGGGAAGGTCTTGTATGTCCCTGCACTGGAGCATGCTCTGTGCAGATACATCATTTGGAGTGCCAATCGAAAAGTTCAAGTGAGTCTCTGCTAAGCATGTGAAAATCAGAATTTTTTCCTAAAACTTGCCGCCAAGGCAGATTTTAGCGACTACTGGAATGGGAGGGAAGGAGTAAAAATACACACTAGAGACAGGATCAACCTGTGGCAAGCATACCGTCCCCATTCAAAAGCAGTGACCCTCCCATCTTTAGTATGGGCAAACAAGGCATTCAAAATCTTGGTCATTTCAGGAATGATTTGACAGTAACAGTTTTTTGCATCTCTGTAGCATCTCTTGACCAAGACTTTTGGACACAGTTTGTAAGCCTCAGACAACTCTATTCTTCCAAAGGACAAGGGAATGACGGATAAACAGATGGAGAATGATGAACAAGCCATCAGTGCTCCCACGACCAGCCCACCTGCTCAGGCTCCCCAGGTGACCTGTGAGGCACCCTCTGGTAACTCCCCAAAGGTTTGATCTTTCCGGATTACACTTTAACTGTACAGTCACCACATCTAATAAATGGGGGGAAATAGAAGTTTTGCTCCACATTTAACACCACACAATTAATTATTTTAGTTATGGACAATACAAAAGCACATGCAGCTTATTAAGATGGTAAGATATGCATCTCTTCCTTCAGAATATAATACCCATTTATTTTCATGCAAGAAGTAACCCAAATTTATTCCTTCCTTAGTTAAGCCAGGACCTCTCACTAGAGTGCCAGGACCTCTCCCCAGAGAAACCTGACCCTCCCTTTCTGCATTCAGAGATTCTGCTCAAAGAGGCTCTAATATGCCTCTCTCTGCTGGCTTCTAGTTAACATCTGTCTTGTTCCATGCCCCCCTTTCCTGCTGAAGAATAGGAAAAAATGGCTTATTTTTTTTAATCATCACCTGAACATATTCATCATTACTAAAAATTCAATTTAAACTTGCAGACGTGGCCATAATGGCATAATCTCAGTCTTGGTCTGGAAGGGACAGAATGGGTAATTTATCAGAAAATGGGTGGGAAAAAAAAAGCCTTTATGCTTTCCAGTGTCTAAGAGAGATCCAGGACTCTATTTCAAATCACATCCAAAAGGTAAAAGCCATAAAGACTTGAAAGACAGCTCTGAGGCTTCCCAGACTACTTTCCTACACTGACTTTACTACTTGGACCTGAAGAGCCTGAACAACATGTTTTGGTTATTACAGAGAACTTCACCAAAACAGGCAGGTTCTGGCATGATTTTAGGGCTGCAGATGAAGTTCTCGGAGGAAAAGTTGTGCTCCATTTGCCAGTCTGTCTCCCCAGTCTATTTCTGCAGCCATAACTAGGGAAGTTGTTTGCATAAAGACCATGAAATACAACTGATGAAGTGCAGTAACATACGTTGGTTGATAGTGAATGCAAAGAAAGGAGGTGGGTGGAAAGGGATTTCTGTTGATATATGATGAATTTTGAGGGCTGGTAAACCACAGAATTAGAATCTCAACTAAGGATTTTCTGAATTTTTATAATTTTAAAACTGAATGCCCACAGTCCTACAGTTCAGTTTGTACCATTTCTTCTCAGGTCCTATATGGACTATAGAGAAAGATTTTTTTTTTTTCTATTTTCACATCACTTGGCTTATGTTATGCACTTGCAGCAACAGGTAAACTCATGATTCTTCATGTCATCCCTTAAGTCTAGGTTGACATATTCGCATCTGAGATTTCTCAAGATAAAATATATGTCCACATGTCCAGGAAGTCTGCAGCTACGATGGTGTGAATGCCCAGCCTGCTCCCTCCAGCTGGTCCTACCTTTCTAACACACTCCCTGTTGACTATACACATCAAACAGCTACAGTCACACCATGTAAGTCCGTCGCTTCCCAGAATTGCAAGGTTACTGTTCCTGCAGCGTACAGCTGATACACACATGTGCAGTAAATCTGCCCAGCACAGTGGGAGTGAGATCTATTGCTCAGGCACACAGCAACTGTGCTGTGCTGGCACAGTAAGTGCAATGCTTTCCAAAAGCATCAGACTTCACCTGTACACACACCACGGACATGACCAAGGTTTCTGGATGCACGGCAGCCCAGATAGATTTATTGCCTGTTAACTCCAACTTGGTCACTGAACATCTGGAAACCCTGGACAAATACAGAAAATGCTCAAGACTGTCTGGGTAAGGTTTCTAGTCAAAAAAGTGACCATGCCAGTGGAAATGCCAAAACATCATGGTCTAAATTACAGTTTGACATTAAGAGCCACTGGTATGGTCTGCCTGCATCCAGACCACAGGCTGACGGATTTAAGTGGTAGGCAAATGAACGGCTGCATAGTTTGTAAAGAAATTTTTCATTATTTGTGAAAGAAAATGTTGTTTGAATGCCAGTTGTCAGTGAAGCAGAATTACTTGCACTCAATCTTTTGACTATCACCTATGGCAGATCTACAGGAAAGCTTCCTTTTAACTAAACATGTGACTGTTGGACATATTTGATGACAATATACTTCAAAATGATCAAAGACAACCGTCAGAGAAATTTGATTAGTCATTATTAGTCTTCAGTAGTTCCCATGAGAACCTTAAACAGTTGGTGGTTCTTCTTAAAGGATTAGAGTAAGTCTTGTAATGTGTCATGATGAAAGCGGTAAAGATTTGGAATGAAGGGCAGAGTGCCGTCTTTATTTCTGAAAGTAGACGGTTTCTAATTCAGGCTTTTAATTGTACTGAATTTTATCAGCCTATAACACAGAAAACATTGGAGAAGGGCCTGTATCTTTCCATGAACTGCTGGAAATGGTATTTTAAACACATTCCTCTGAAATAATCTGGTTCCTATTGGCCAGCGTCAATGCCAGTAGATATTCTTATTTCCGCACCATTTCTCCTCACTCTGTTCAATTCTTACTAATGCCAAGATGAGAAATGATGCTGATAAGCAGTCACAGGACTATTTATTACACGCTGAATCCCACAGCCTTATCAGTGAAGTTGAAACAAAATTGGCAGTATATTAGCCATGACCTAAAAGTAAAGGTGGGGAGTTTCAAAGCAAAATGAGATGAGGCTTTAGCCATAATGACTGCTGGCCTGCAGTATAACAAAAAAACTTCTGCACTGACCATTTTATTCCTTCCACAACTGGAAACTTGTATGATGTGAAAAATTCTGTGTGTAAAAGTGGAAATCCTATAAATTCAAATAATAAAGAGTATCACTTAAGTAATATTTAATGCAAAGAGGCATTCAGATAATCTAGAATATCTGCGAACAATGATTTCTTCAAAGCAGTAGCCAAGATTTCTTTTTGAAATAGCTTGTTTGAAGTCTCTTTGCACGGCCATAAAACAAAAGACTCTCTGTTTAAAGGATTACATTAAAGGATTTTTTTTTTTTTAATGTATTTATTTGTTGGAAAATGCTGATGAGGGAGAGACCCCCAAACTGCTATGGAGAGTATTATGACTGTCATTTCAAAGAAGACTGATAAGTTCTTTAGATCTTTCTCCAAGAGTGAGATAATCATGCAACCTTGTCCTTTCATTATTTCTTAGCCCAAAATTTATCAAAGAGCAAAATTTTACTACATTTTGATGATCCTTACTATCAATGCTTTCTTTTTATTTTTTTTTTTCTTTTTATACATCCCTGAAGCACATACCTCAGATAACATAAAAGGACTTAAACCCTTGAAAATATATAATACCATGAGACTTAAAAAATAAGGCATCTGTTGACCAATTTTTCATACTCCTTACTTGTGTAATTGGTCTACATGCTGTTAGTTAAGGCTATTTTTTCATCATATGTGAAAAATCATAATGCAAACAATGCGCAGTCATTGCTATGTTGTATGGCTTTTGGATACATGAAGTCCTTACGGCAGCAGCTATTTTCCTGGTTTACCTAGTCAATGCAGCCCCTCCAAAAGCATTGAAGCAACAACAGCAGTGACACGTTAAGTCCTTATAGCCAGAGATTTTTAAGGACAGAAAGGTATGAGCATTTGCCTGGCCGCCAGCGGCACAAAGGCCATGGAAATTTACCCCTGGGTTCCTGCAGCCAGCCCGACAGCCCCAGGTTGCACCAAAGCGGTGGTCTGAATCTTACCCAGCCTGCACACCGTTGCTGGTTTTCCAGACGAATTGCAGGCTCTCTGTACTAAATTTAAATTTTTCGACTAGCTACTTGCTTTTTTCAGTAATCTTCCACAAACCCCCTTAGAAGCAGTCTGTGGGCTCCTTGGCTATACCAGTACCAGTGAAGTGATGAGAACTGCGATGCTGGTTCCTATGCTGCCCCAAATCACTCACACCACTTGACTTTTAGCACTCTCCCTGCTCAGGTTTGGCCCTAGCCAGCTCTTCCAGGTAATGCTGAGGCACTGTTTGGGAGACAGCCGGGCCAGAGACCATTCCCAGCTGGTGATTATTGACAGGGCTTCCCTGTTTTGGGAAGGAAAAGGGATGGAGTCTAGCGAGATGGATGCAAATCAGGCCATGTATTTCTTGCCCTCATCGCCAACAGTCCCTGTGGTTCAGGGATTTCCTGAGTCAGAGCTGGAGTCTTTTTGGGAGTTTAACTGTTCTCAATTTTTCTTCCATGAATTTGTCCAAACACTTGTTGGACCCATGGAAAGCTTTAGCATCCTCAACATCCTTTGGCAAACAGTTCCACAGCTCATTTCAGTGTTATTAGTATCACACTTAAATGTAAGTGACAGTAAATCTATCACATCTTGGGAAACTCTTCCGGGGGGATAATAGTTTTAATAACTGTTAAAAAGGTTTGCTTTGTTTTTTTGTCTGAGTATGTCTAGCTTGAACTTCCAGCAATTTGGTTCCTGATAATACCTTGTCCATTAGCTGGAAAAAAAAAACATATTACCAAATACCTTCTCTGGGTAAACTGTGATCAAGCCTTAACCTTCTCCTTTATATGCTAAATCAACCGAGTTCCTGAAATCTCTCCTAACATGACATGATTTCAAAACTCAGATAATTATCCTAAATATGTTTAGACATGATTTCCTTTCAAAAAGGAGCCCTTTTTGGCTGTGTAAAACACACCTTGACAGAAATAAATATTTACTCTCTCTTTAAGTTTTTGACATCCTGAAGATGTTGCAGAGAAACCTTTGGTCTGTCTCCGTGGATGTGGTGGGTTGACCCTGGCTGGACACCAGGT
>NW_008795373.1:213125-250631 GCF_000699145.1 Aptenodytes forsteri | reverse complement strand
CGAGCAGCTGCATGGTGCTCAGTTGCTGACTGGGGTTAAACCACAACACCCCCCCGCTACCAAAACCTTGCCATACAAACCCAATACAATGGAGAAATCTTCTAATTGTAAAATAAACAATTTCACAATAAACATCCCAGAATATCCCCTTATGTGCAAACTGTACTCTAAAATAAAAGTGTATTTTAGTCCAAAAATGTTAGTCTGAGTTGGAAGCATGCTAAGTATTATGGAATATAAAAAACTTATTCAGCACTATATGCTTTGGGAAATTTTTTCATGGAGACAAGCTCTTTCTGAACATGAGAATGGCACTAATTTGTCCATATGCATATAATTAACTTCATTCCACTGATTTTCTTGGAGATTAGTTAAAAGATGAGGAGGGATCTGTATGATAACTTCACACCATCAAATGCGAAACAGCAGATCTTCTTACAAGATACATATTGCCAAAGGAAGCAAAAATAATGTCAATATAGTTCTATTGATTTGGCAGTAGAAATACTCAGTGTTTCATGTTAGATCTGGATTTTGGGTGTATTTTTTCTCACATCCCCATATTGTTCTGTTGTATATGATTAATGTTGAAACATGATCTCCTGGGAATGAAATTACGAAAACTGAAAACTAAGCATGCATTAAATTTGTTTCATAGACATTATACAGTGATGATAGCTACTGAAAAAATTAACCCCTCTTTAAATCTTGATTTTCAAGTTCATAACGCTCCTTAGACTTCCAAGCATACGCTGTAGATTTCTGACTTCTATGGAAGCAATAGATCTGCCCGAATATTAATCTCCCATTTTACACATCCACCTTGCCAAAATCTTATGACTCAATTTACTCCGCAGAGATTTCATTTTCTTTAGCGCTCACACTAGAAGCACTTACTGCATGGAGATGTAAATCACATTCAGATATGCTGCATTTCCAGTATCCTTGCTGAGGTTGAAACGAGTACCTTTTGAGCAAAAACTAGTGAAAGGACTTTTCAAAGCAGGTGACTTGGAGCAATATTACCACAGAGAACTTTTACTCCGTAAGTGAAAATATGTTTTCAAACTCTCCAAAGTACCTCCACAGTATCAGACAAGGTACGAGTAAAATCGGTGGCATTTGAAGCTCAGCAGGAACTGTTCATAGCTGCCACTTAGAAGAAGACCCGAAAGGACATGAGAAGGCTGCGTGGGATTCTATGCTGAGGACTGAGCACCATCACAGAAACCCAACCCTCACACTTGTGCATTGCACCAGGTTTCACCAAAGCCCTGCTGAAAACCAGTGCTTTTACCCTGTGAAATGAGATAACTGAGTTAAAATCATTATGGTTGGAACCTGAATCCTGAATATGAACAAGATGATTCTCTTTCATCTTCAGAGGCACACCAGATACCATATACTACACATTTGAGAAGGTGGTCACTTGATTCAGACGGCTGACAAACTAAATTCCTACTACACTGGGATGTGCAAATCAGACAAGGGACTTCCATTTTGCTAATTCTCTCCTCCTTTATTAAAATTAAACTTTAACTTATCATTAGAGTCCATTTTGCCATTTACTGCAAGAGAAACAAGACCATGCCTGTTGCACTGGCACAACAGCTACAAAAAAAATATTCAGGTACCTCAGGATTGTCTGAACAGCCTTATTCTGGGAATTTTCTAGGTTGTCAATACTTTAAGAGCACTAACCTTGCTTTGCAATTAACACCAAAACAGACATCTGGGGATTTCAAACCTTCTTTTGAAATTTAATTCATTATCATAAGGTTAACCCTCACCTCGCAGGCCGTCTCCTCCAGTAGTGGCATGCTTTAATCTCAGAGGAAAGGGCTTGAAGCTTTCAAACAAGTCAGGCTAGAGTGTGATTCCACTTACCTCCTCTGTATTTTTCCTCACCAACTTTTCTCATCATCAGTTTCAGCTTCCCTTTAAAATATACTTTCTATTTAATTTTGCTTTATGTCTCTAGCACTGCAATTTAATGCCACTCTCAAAAAAAAACAACATTGTTTTACAGATTTAAAAAAAAAAAAGACAAGCCTTTTAATCTTTCCTACATTTTTCTCTGGAGGGCAAATTTCTTTTAATCACTTTCCTGAGCACAATTTAGCACATGTAATTAATTATATATATTAAACAAAAGGAAGTGAATCACTTCATACGATGCTTTGATTCTAGGAAATACTAAATATAGTTAATCTAAGGATTTCTTACTACTTTTTTGATACAGCTGTTATTGCCAAAGACAGAAGTGCTTCTTAGGGGAGAATAAATAAGCTGGTGTGGCACTTGTCATAGAACAGTCTTTCTGAAATACAGAATTGCTCTCTGGAGGGATCATGGTTCAGGTCTAACATGTAAATGTGCTGCAAAATAACATGCTTAGGTTCTGGCACACTACTGCAGTCCTGTTTTCAGAAAAATCTTTTTTTTGTTTGCTTTTTATTACAACATTCACCCTAGTTCACACTCGTGTCCTAAAAGCCAGACCTTCCTAAACCTGTGCAACTGTTGTTATACACAACAAAAAAGGTGTTTCCTGAAAGACAAGCAATCCCCTCTCCAAATAGTCATCTACTGAACATCAGAGTAATAGCCTGCAGGCCATTTTCTCAGGGTCAGTATATCTATCTCTTAGGGCTTCCTTCGTATCTGACCCTTGCTTTACAATATCTTGGTGCCCCCTCAATGTCATATGTCTTAGCTACAACATTTGTGGCTGATGAGAAGCTGGTTTGCTCTGACATTCTTCCCAAGGGTCGTTCTCCAACCGTGCAAGCATTTCCCTCCCACTGGTGACCCATCATGCTGACTTTGCAAGACCCTTACTCATTAAAAATCTGTATTAATTTATTTTATGATTCCCATCCATTCTCACTTCCTAAGGTATTGTACACCATACTCTGATAAAACAAAGTAAAATACTAATCAGGATTAATAGCACTGTTATAACCCAATGAATTTGATAGAACTGTAATGGTTAGAGAAGGAACATTAAATTGCAGCTGAAGAACATATTCAGGAAACACAAGATGCTGAAAACCAACACCTTTTTTTCCAGAGTTATTCACAATTAAGCACCTGCAATAGACCCTTCATGTACCCTTCACTGTGCCTGCAAGCAAGGGCAAAATGAGCTGAATTTTGCCTTTGGTTTAGGATGTCAGAAAGAGGAAGGGGTTTTGTACTGAGTTCCCCATTTTCTACATCATGCCGGCCTGGTCATATGTGGGAGAACTGACATAGCGCTGGTGAAGAGCTAAGTAGCATTAAGCACTTTTGGAGCCTAAATCCACTTTTCTAAGGAAACACAGGCACCTGGAGAAGACCCACAAAGGGCGTAGGCATCACAGCACTGAGATGCACAACTGTCTGTTCCCAGGCACTCACTGCCTCATACGACAGAGCTGAGCGAGGTGTTTCAGCTCCCTAAACAGAGTTTCCTGAAAACAGGAGCCACAAACCAGCCCAGCGGGCAAGGAGCCACATAAGCTAGTAGCTGAGAAACCTCGAGGTGGCATCAAGCCTCACCCCACTCAAGGGTGCCTCACTTGGACAGCATTCACAGCCCCATGGGGTGGAGAGCCCCATTCCCACCCTCTGCTGGATCATCTTTTTCCCATAATACACAACCCCAGGATGCAGGAAATGGGAGTTCACATCATTCCCTAGCCTAAGGAAATGTTGTCTACACATCAGAGGGCTGGTTTCCGGGTTTGTTTTTTTTCTTCAGGGAGAAAAAGGAAGATGCAGAGCGTCTAAACTGCAAAATTTAGCACTTTGAAAAGCTTTTCCAGTTCTGTTTTTTTCAACAAGAAAATCAACAAAAGGGAAAAAGAACATAAAATTTTGGCCAAAGTAAAAATCTATTCTGAGTGAAAAGGAAATTTTCCCTTCCTCTCTCCCATGAAAGCTACTGAGTGACTCTTGCTGTTCAAGAAATAACTTTACACACCACTAAAAGCCCTCTGCCTCTTAAGTAAAATGCTAGGGGTGTGTAAGAAACAACCAGCAATACCTTACCAACACTCTGCTAAAAGTAGTGGTGATGAAACAACCATCACAACATGGTCAGTGGTGAAAATGGGAGTTATTGAAGGGCCTGATGCAGCACTGCCATGTACAGCAGCGTTGTGCCAAGGACCACGGCAGAGAGGCAAAGGAGGAGGTTTCCTCATGGGAAGGATGCTTTGGCAGCCTGTGGTCACCAAGGTGAAGTCTGGACCTCTCACCAGCCTCCCGGGGACCCACCCTCTTACTGCTCGCTCCCAGCAATGTTATATGGCAACAAAAGAGACAATCAAGCCACTTCCAAATGACAACCCTCCGTGAATGTGTCTATACACTGATGTCTTCACTGTTGTGCACAATGCCACTGCCTACTGGAAACTGCCTATACACACAATGCCACTGCTACTGCCTATACACTGGAAACACACGTGGCCCCTGGATACAGTCCAAGCCCTTGGGCACCTGAAGTGGGGAGGAAAAACCTTTTTTGAGGTGGGCTCTCCCCCTCTTCCCATTTTGGCTGCCTTCTTTGTACTGCGCTGGAAGTTTTCTTCTCCTGATCTGTAGTTAACCTGCTCACCAAGTCACACAGAATGTGAAATTATAAATGTGACAGGCATTTTTTGTTGTCTGCTTTTTGACAGCTTTTGGAAAAGAAACTCAACTTCTGGCTTTTCGCCAGAGAGATTAAGTTCTGTTTCACTTAAGAAAAATGCATTTTTCATAAGCAACTATTTTACATTGCAAACTCTGGGCTCTTATACCAGACAGATAGACTACTTTTAATAAAGTTTCCTCCAAGACCTCAGCTGGCTTTTAAGTCCATGACTGTTAACCTAGAAATACTGTACTTAGAGAACTGCACATAAAGGTATATTCATCAGGTCTGGGGCTGTTCTCACACTGAAATAACACTTTAGAAGTTAAAAAAATTACAATACATTCATAAAAGTGAACCCATTTGAGTATAACACACCATTATAGAGAGCCTTTACTCAGTTTCAGAAGGCTGAGATCGCGACCCGTGGCTGTGGCTGGGCAGGAAACACTTTTCCTGCCTTGCAAATATTCCTGGGATTTTAGAAATGCATCCCATTTCCATATGAAGAAAAAGAGAGTTATTTTACAGTTTTCCTTTAAATGAAAGAGTGGAGAGACAGGCAGACAGCCCACAGGGCTGTGGTTAGGACTCTCACCTAGGATGAAAGAGACTTAAGATCAGATTAGCTGTGCTTGCTTTGATTTGCAAAGGGGACTGGGGCACTGCGCTCTCAGGGGTACGAAGCACTCATTAGGCTGCTGGCTTTTTCAGCCCTTTCGGTTGGAGATTTTCAGTTTTGTACAGACAATTAACTGTTCACCAGATCAGGGACCTGAACCTAATTAATCTCCATGGGAGGCTGATGCCAAAACCATCTGCTTTAGGCACCCGAACTGGTTGGTGCGACAAGTACAAGTTAGATGGGTAAGGCATCACAAGGGTGATTCAGCTCACCCAGATTCAGTGTCTAGACTCCTGGCAGTGCTCCTGGGCAGACCTGCTGTTTCTGAGGCTGTCTGGAGTGCCCACACCAGGAGCTCCCTCTGTCTGCCCACCGTGGGCAACTCTAAAGGGTGACTTCGTGAGCAGGGACGTACCAAGAACCAACTAACAGGAACAGGTGCTGGCTGTGTCGCATGTCCCTTAGGTGCAAGCAGCAGGTCCCTCCTCCAGTGGGAGTTCAGAAAACTGAGCTTGCTTTGGTGGGTGGGTGGCTCCTTCTGCACAGTGGCCTAGAAGCCTGCACCCTCACCCACATCAGCCCTTAGAGGGACATGATCTAGCCTCCAGGCTAGAAATTGGGCTAAAATAGAGGTGTTTTCTGTCCTTCATAAAGAAACCATGCCATTGCTGTGAAAAAACTCATGGGAGTAGAAGAAGAGATGACTTGAGTTGGGTTCAAGGTAGTCTCCTGAGAAAGAAGACCCTGTGGCTCTCTTCCTACACCTAGCACTGCCTATTCCCCTTGTCAAGCCAGATACAGTCGTCCTTACCCCTTTTTTACCTGCTCCTTGCATACCTATATCATGCTCACTGGGCCAAAGGAAGACCTCCAGGTTCCTCCAGCTCAAGAAACTGCCCTTATTTAAAAGATTTCTTAAGTTGTTCATAGATTCCCAGTGTCATGGGACACTAGGCCAGGAGGCGACCTCACTCAATCTCCTGCATATCGTAGGAAATTAATTATCACACAAATTCCCTAGCGTGAGCACAGTTCAGAGGAACAAAACACTACATTTCAGCATTTGCTTTTTATCCCTCTTTGTTCTTCTCTGCTTATTCTCTTCTCCACTAAACAAGTAAAATAAGGGTGCAGGAGAGGAAACATATGAATGGAAAACTACTTAGAAGTACTTTAGATTAGGTTGTTACTCCGGGGAGGAGAGAAAGGCACTGGAAAAATTCTAGAAGAAAATATTTTCTACATTTATTTCTTCACTTTCTTTGTCAAAGTCAAAATCATTTTCAAGTCAGGAAGTTTACCTGTACTCAACCCACTTACTGGGACCAGCCCTGCTGTAGAGAGCTCAGTCCCCATAGCATACCACATTTTGTGGCCCAGACACCTCAAAAGGGGTATGCACAATCAGCGGTTAAAGTATTTCTCATCTTTTCCTGTAGCTACTCTAAACTCTCTCTATAAGTAGGTCTAATGACAGGCTGGCCAGGGATACACTTGCAAATGAGTGCTCTTGAGGTGATAGCTTAATGAATGAAATTTAACAGTGCATGATTTTAGATGTCTCTCACTAAAGAAGTCAGCGTTTCCTGTTGAGTTTTCCAGGAATATCTTTAGGATGAGTTACAACATACAACAAGTAAGGGTGTGTTTGCATGCACAGATTTTTTAGATCCTTCCTTGCCTCCATGGTGGCCCCAGCTGCTTATTGTGAAACCATTTCCAGTGTCTTATTTATCGTATTTTCTTTTTAAACCCCTTATTGCCTGGTTAAATTCGATACTCTGTTTAAATCAAAAGCAATTTATATCTCAGAGAGTTCAGAGAAGACAGATAGAAAGGAAGATACCCTGTACATCCAGAGGAAGGATGAGACCTCCCCCTCCTGGGGCCAGTAGAACCTCTTCATGAGCACATGTTCTGGGTAGGTCTGGGCAGGCCAGCTGCATCTTCGACCTTCACCCTCTGCATCTCACATCTGATTAGTCTGTGAATGCATTTATTTAGGGGCCTGACTTTGGGTTTTGAGCTTTCAGAAGTAGTTTACATCAGTGGCTAGCATGCTTAGGTGAGTAGACCCAAAATGAGATGGAAGAACCACAATTTAGCCCAGTGATGACAACCCCAAGAAACTCCAGATTAATGGGAACTGCTGAGAACACTGCTTTGGTTTCATTTATTTCTAAAATCCTCAAACATAGGTTGGTCTTGGACTTTCATCCTTTTCAGAAAGTCTTGGCCAAGACATTTTGCAGAGATGCCTACAGTGAGATGGGTAGACAAAACTCAAAATGTAAAAAAACCTGAAATTCCCCTCTTATGCCTCCCCACCATTTTAGTCCAAAGGCAGTAGGGCTCTTGCAAGGGGGATCAAGTAATGCCACACTAGTCACTGCAGAGTAAAATGCAAGTGGGGAAAAAAAAATCATTTCTGTAGAGGATGAAGTGAACCTCACTCTTTAATTCCATTAACTGCCCTGTTTCTCCCAGCCATTCTTCAGGCAGCAAGAGAGTAAAAACAATCCTTTTCAAATGGTGAAAAGGAACATCCCTGAAAAGAAACTCCTGAAAAAGTTTGACTTAAGGTACAGCAGCTGCAGTAGCTATAAAATGATTCTTGCTGTTTAGGTTTCAATACTAATATTTTATTGTATATCTTGACACAGGGTTTTTCTAAACGTTTTCAGAGAAGATCTTGTAGCTGGAGTATAATCAGCACAAGGAAGAATGGCCTTTTGTTTCTGTTTTATGCTTTCTTTTTTTTTTTTTAATCTTGCTATTAATCCCATCGTCGGCTTTTGTATAGTCACTAGATGGACAACAGACTGTGCGCATGGACACAAATACACACACACACAGAAAACAAGCAGTTGTTTTCATAATATCCATCACCCATTCAAATTCACTCTACCTCTTGTTCAAGTAGACAACATTATTATCTTTACCCTTTACCCTTCAATTACCATGCACATCATGAGTTATGAGGCCAGTCTTGCAGCATTCCCTCAACTTCAGTGCTTCATGGAGGTCAAATAAACAAACAGACAAACAAACAAACAAACTAATATTTACTTCCCTGGATTTCCATGCACGCTGATGCTATAGAGCAGAGAGGAGACTGTAAAGGGGGAAGAATGACCCTTAGAGTTTGGTATGAATTTTAGTTCTCTTGACCCTCATTTTGGGCTCTCGCATGATTTTGGGAATCATTTTGTAACATAAAGGTGGTGAATTCTGATGATGTGATTCCCTCATAATCCTTTCAGCAAGTCTTACCCCACACTTCTCATCTCTCCTACAGCTTTACTAAGGTGGATATCACTGAACGTCCTGACAGGAAAGGAAACAAGTAGATTATTTAAATATTTTGTCTATAGTCGCACAAGGGATCACTGACAGCTAGGAGCAACTCTCCTGATTCAACACCTAACACTTATACCACTTCTCCACTTATAGCCATCATACAATGCATCACATTCGCCAGCAGGCCACCACACCCTGCGGGGGAGTTTCTGGGACCTTCTCTTTTGAATATCAATAGTGAGATACTGCAGTCACCATCACTTTATTCATCTCCATGGGCCAAAGGTTCCTATTATGATGGTGTCAAAATCTGCAATCCCTGTCCAGGAACATTTACTAGATGTCAGGTTTCCCATGGGCTTGGAAGTGCTTTGGAAAGGAGTAAGCTATTGTAAAGTAAAATCCATTAGCATTTTTTAAAAACTATTTGTACATGAAGTTGTGCATCTGTGCTGGTTTTGTCTGGGATAGAGTTAATTTTCTTCACAGTAGCTAGTATGGGGCTCTGGTTTGGATTTGTGCTGAAAACAATGTTGATAACACAGGGATGTTTCAGTTATTGCTGAGCAGTGCTTGCACAGAGTCAAGGCCTCTTCTGCTTCTCACCCCACCCCACCAGCAAGCAGGCTGGGGGTGCACAAGAAGTTGGGAGGGGACACAGCCGGGACAGCTGACCCCACCTGACCCAAGGGATATTCCACACCATAATGACGTCACGCTCAGCATATAAAGCTGGGGGAAGAAGAAGGAAGGGGGGAACATTCGGAGTGATGGTGTTTGTCTTCCCAAGTCACTGTTAGGCGTGATGGAGCCCTGCTTTCCTGGGGATGGCTGAACACCTGCCTGCCGATGGGAAGTGGTGAATGAATTCCTTGTTTTGTTTTGCGCACGCGGCTTTTGCTTTCCCTGTTAAACTGTCTTTATCTCAACCCACGAGTTTTCTCACTTTTACCCTTCTGATTCTCCCCCACATCCCACCAGAGGGGAGCGAGCAAGCAGCTGTGTAGTGCTTAGTTGCCAGCTGGGGTTAAATGACTGCTGATCCTTGATCAATGTCCTTTGCTGGAAATTCTTGCTGTTCTTAAAAAGAGGTATTGAGAATAGCTTGCACAGAGAGGACAGTGACCACAATATCTTCAGAATATCATTTTATGACTAAGAAACTATGATAGACTCTTGGGGCCCACCTGAGGCCAATACAGCTCCTGTACTTCCAGTTGTTCTGCAAGACCAAGGACAGATGTTTCTCCCATAGCACCTAAAGGAGAAAGGGAACTTGCTGTCCACTGAAACAGGGATTCAACAAGCTTCCTGCAATTTCAGCAGGTGCCCGTCACCATGGTTGCATTGCCTTCCCACTTGTTTTGCCCTGCAGGAAAAGAACAGAGATAATGTGAACCATCTTAGAAACGTGACATATTTGAGACCTACCACCAAAATCACCTACATAGATAATGCTCAGGTGTAGTTTCACAACAGTTCCTACTCACTCTTATGAGCCCTAATGCCTGTGGAGCAGCAGTGAGCACCCAGGCAGGCCAGCAACACATGCAGGAAGGTTGGTGTGAGGGACCTGACCATGCTGCCCTTCCTCACCAGGAGTAATCCCATAACTCCCCAGGAACTGCTGCACGGATGTGCAATGTGGGACTGCGCTTCTCTCTTAGCTCACGCCCAGACCTTCATCTGATGTCCCTGGAGGTACGTTCAATGACTTTGGAGCTCCAGTGACTTACAGCTCAGCTTCGAGCTGAGCATGTCCTCCAAGGTCTCCCTGCAAGTGCAGGACAGACACTTCCATACCAGTGCTTCCCAGTATGAAACATGCTCCCTTTCAGGGGGTGACTGCAAAGCACCGGTTGGCAGTGCCAACAGACATCTCCACTGTCTCTCACAGTGTTGCTTTCATATTTGAAGTCTCTTTGGCTCTCTGAGCTCCTTCCAAATACAAAGTGAGCAGAATCCGTGCAGTGGCATATGCTTATCTCTGCTAAGACCCTGGAGCATTCGTTTGGAAAGACACAAACACCCTTATTCACACCACAGTGCTCACCTGAAGATCAGTCAGGTAGTTTAAATGCCATCCCAGTAAACTACTGTTCAAAGGAGATGAAGCGTGTGCTATGCAGTTAAACTAACATTGCCTAAAAGGCACAAACACTTAATGGCAGTGCAGAAAGCTGTAGGAGATGTGTAATAATAAAATAATAAAAAATAATATAATAATAATAATTAAAAGGACATGTAATCATTGGGCCAGGGAGGGAAGAGGAAGGAGGGAAACAATTGACTGAGATCTGAAAATTTTTGGCAGATATCTCTGGGATGTGTTCTCCAGTACTTTATTAAATCACCCAAAAGAAAAAGACTTCTTCTGACTAAGGATGTTTCATCACCAAGAACATGTTCCCACATTCAGCAATAGCTTTTGCTCAACTTCAACTGACTTCTCTTGCATCAGAAACGTCCCTGGGCTCTTACATCAGCCTGGCTGTGGACACAGCTGTAAAATCACACCCTTCTCTAGTCAATGTAAGGCAAAATATTTATTTTAATAGTGCTGGCTAGGCCAATTTCATTCATAATTGAATCAGCAGTTTATTTCTAGGTCTTTTCACTGACCACCCATTCATCACTTCCAGTCACAGAGTTCAAAGAGCTGCTGGAAGGCACACTTTAAAAAATCTGCTCAAAAACCAGCACAAGGAGAATGGCAAACCCCAAGGGCCAGACTGTCAGCCATCCAAGGCAGGCATGCTCTCCCATCACAGCCTGTCAGCCTCAACTAGGACCCTGCAGAAGATATACTAGGACACTCCAGCAAAGATTTCAACAGTAACTGGCACCTTAGGGCATACATTCAGTGGCAATGGAAAATGCTCTGGTTGAGTCAAAGAAGACCCAACCCACACTGAACCCACTGTCATGGTGTCCCCTTAGAGCTACTGATAGTCCCAGGGGAGCAGAACTATTTGGGTCCTGTGATCTTCACCAGGGTGTGGCTACACACAATCCATCCCAGATGCACACTGAACCCATGTTCTCATTTTTTTTCAGATAGCTGGTGTAGGTGACCGAGGAAGCTGTACCTGCTTTATTGTAGTTGTTATCATTTCATAGCTCCTGTCCTCCAGACATGAATTGCCAAGGTGCACCAAAGCTCCCCCTTGCACTACAGTGCAGAGCCATGGCAATGGTGGTGCACAGAGGGACTTTTCATCTCTGCCCTACGATACTTTGCTTCACAGACGCTATAAGAGAAGAGGTCTGCAAAAGATTTAAAGCTAAGGTTTAGAGCAATGTTTTAGACCAGTGATGTATCTCAAGGGTATCTTGCAGCAATGAGTTCCCATGCACAGTAGTACAAAGAGAAACCAGCTTCCTTTTTCAAATAACTGCATTGTACAGGTAGTGGAAGTATAAATGATAGCAAAGAGAGGCTGAGATTTGGAGCAAAGAACAAAGACACCAGACATCAGTCTCTGTAAGCCCCAGGCCCCAGCAGGCAGTCAGTTTGACACATATCCAGGACAGCTAGGTAAAATTTTCATGTGGATTCCTACCTTTTATCCCTCCATATTCTGTAACTTTTTAGACTTTCTGTTCCAAGCAGAATGGTTTACTCTGCTGCATATCCTGCCCCAGTCCTTCCCAATCTGACCTAGGGCTGCACTCATATCAAGAAAACCACTTTTTTCAGCCAGTTCTGTACCTCTCTCTCTTGTAACCACAGGTGGTCATCTCCAAAGTGGTTAGGCAATTTCCAAAGTGGTTAAGATGATCAATATTCAAACTGAACAACCTAAATCTCAATGAAGGACACTAAGATTATCTCCAGTTTTACTGCAAATTGATACCCCTGTTAACTAGCCAAACAGCTGATGGAGAATTTGGGTTACCACCACAGTTCAAATGATGACAAAAAGAGAAATACTGGTTTTTGCAACAACAAAAATTTCACAGTGACCAGACCCTAGTCTCCTTTTTCAGTTCCACATCTTGCAAATATTTTGATCAACTTTCCACTCTCTCCTCCAGCCACTCCTCCACTCCAGTTCAGCTAAATGTTTCATGGAGCCAAGCTCTTTTGATCCATTAGAAATTTGTCTAGCATCCATCGCTAAAGCCAGATGGAAGACAATTTGCAAAAGGAGAACATAAATCAAGCAGTAAATTTGTGATTTTTGTGCAAACCACACAGGAGCCAGTGACCACTACTGGTTTAGCCAAATCATCCATTCCCCTGACCAGCAAAGTCTGAGGCCTTTTTCTCTGGAGAACTATACTGGAAAAACTTCTGATATTCTTGCTCTCAGAAGAGGATCCTGAGCCAGGCAATATTTATTTTAGTTGAAAAAGTAATTATTTTATAGTAGCTTCTCAGATGGAAAAAAATCTCTTAAAACTGAGCAGAAGGACAGGTATGATTTCCACTTTGGTAACATATTGATCAAGATAAGAAATAATCAATTATACAACTCCTCTGAAATATTATACAAACCAAGAAAATGCATCTATCTGAAAACCCAGAAGTATGGGTCTTGGAACAAATCCAGATGTACCAAATATCTATTTTTAAACTCAGTTACTCATGAAAAGAGAGCTGCAGTGATTAGTTACAGCAGCTTAAAGTATTAAATAAACATAAGCTAGGAACGGCTCTGACTGGATCTGTGCAAACTGACCTCCAGAGTTGAGGAGCGGCCCTCAGACTTCAGAAGGGAGATCTGCTTGGAAGAGCAGAGCCTGAGGAGCACTGCATGATGTGATTTCCAGAGAACTCTTAGGAGACCTTGCCCCCGTTCTCAAAAAGTGCAAACACCTTTGGTGTCTTGCTGTGTGAAACTTGCCAATGTGAAAATTTTGGCCCAATAATCTATGGAGGGGAACAGTCCCACACAAGATAACGACCTGTGGCTGTGCAGGAACAGGCAGTAGTGATGATTAGGAACAGGCACCCAAGCCCTATGCACAGTGCTCTGACTCCCATCTTGTGTGGGTGGTTTTGCTTGCAAGAGCCATGAACCGCTCACTTTTTTAATAAGCCATTTTGAAATGCTTGTGCGGTCTGTGGTCAGGTCACACCTCATTTATTGAGTCCCACAGCCATTGCTGCACTCAGCTGCACAGATGTCTGAAACGCCCATTGCCCCATTCCCACTCTGCCCTCAGACTTGATCCCCTTGATGCTCTGCTCCCTTCTAGCTATCTGGGCACATCTACACCCGTGGGTACCACAGCCAAGCATGAACTCAAGCTGTGAGACTGATCAAACTAAACCCCCTTTTTTCTCTTGGGTAAAGATAAGTGTGAATCCAAGCCCTGAACTAAATGGCAACAAATCTTCAGGGATTTGAAGTGCAGACCAGACATAAGACTCAAGGCTCAGGCCCTGTCTATTGCTAAACGTTTTGCACAAGACATGTATTTTATCAAATCAGAATCACACACACGCTAATGAATTCAGTGAAACAAATGGCATTGCAATTACTGCCTGTGCATTACACAGTAATTGTCAGACAAAGGATGGCAACAAAGCAGAGACTCACATAAAATTAGATTAAAAACTTTAACTCTTAGTGCATCATACACACTGTTTCCATGGATCTGTAATGACCCAGGGAAAGAATTTTCAGTGGAAAGCAAAGAGGCTTTCTCTGAATTTGCAGCAAGCAGTTCACTGCTGTTAAGGCTGCAAACCCTAGCTATAGACAGCTGACATCTTCTGAATGCACATCTTCCCTGAACTCTGATTTATGTTTAAAGGCTTAAGAAGGATTTATCTTCAGAGCCAGCTCAAGGAGCATTATGTGAAAGGGGAATGAATAAAGCAAGAAAGCTATAAATTTCTCTTTCAATATAAAAAGCTGGACACTGAGTAACCATGCAGCAGCCGAGAACTGCGTAGAGCACATCAGGATGAGTGTTGTGATCTATGTTAATAGCTTTTCTAAATTCCTCATTAGCATTCTTTGATAATGCCAGCACAAAGGGAGGAGGGGGCAGATGTTTATATATCATGAAAAAATATTAATTTTTAAGTCATCAGCTGTTTTAGGTCACTTCCTCACTCAGCCACCTAACAAGCAGAGAAAGAAGTTAGGACCTGGGGAGGGAGATGCCCATCCTCCTGCTCTCCCTTTAACCAGACTCACTGCACAGACTACCTGGAGCTAATTCTGCTTTCTGTTGGCATAAAAGGGATCAAACTTGGCATATTTGTTTTAAATGTCCAGTGTGGCTACTGGCAACAGGAAGGTGCTGAAAGAAGTAATTTTTTTTTTTTACTCTGAAGAACATAAACAAACTGCAGAAATGACTGGATAAAAATCTAGGCTACATAATGCTGCCTTAATTATATTTCCTATTTAGGTTTCATCTCCTAATAATAAGTTCTTACTAACTCACTCTTGCCCCAGATTGCTTCCCCTGTGCTTCAGTAGTGTATTAAAAAGGCATTCTGAAAACAAACCTTTGTAAATTTTTGTGTAAAAAAAATAAAGAATTGTCACTGATAATAGTCCTATGGCCACATATAGGCAGAAAACTCAACCACTCCCTTTAAGGAGTGTTGTCTACTAGTAGAAAGGAAGCACACAGGAAAGCAGCAAGGATGTTGTACCTACAGAAACTGTAAATGAGTAATCTTTAAAATTTCGTTCCTTCCCTGCAGGACAGAGAAGGTAATGCATAAGGAAAATCCAAGTCAGAGGGCAGAGCACTCTTAAGGTCCATGCACGGGTGATGCGGGAACTCCAAACTTCAATAGAAAAAGCATGAATACTAAAAAAAACAGCACATTTCCTGGATACGCCCTATTGTTAATCTCTCATTACTCAGGTTAAACAGGAGTACACAGGTTTATTTAGACGGAATAACAGTTCTTGTACAACATAGCAAACAATAAAGAAGAAAAGTAAGTTAACCTGGGAGAGAAGTAGAAAAACAAAGAAAATGCTTATGCTAAAGCCAGGCCTAAGCCCTAAACCTGTTCTGACTCCAACCCAGATTCAAGCACACCAAAACTCAGCTGACCTCTGAAAAATCCTGGCCAGGTACTTTTCAAACCCTTGTGCTATTGATGACAACAATGTACAAGCATCCTGGAACCAAAATATGGAAGGACAACAATACTGCGAAAGCCAACTGCAAACTATACCAACACACAGTCTCAGGACAAGCTGGATGCAAGTACTCAGTCTCTTCAGCTCTTCTTTACATTTATTTAAAAATATATACTTCTTATTTATTAGTACTGATAAACTAGAGCTCAGCAATCCACAACATATTACCATTGTGCTGGACCAAGACAATTGGAAACAACAGATTAACAACTTCAAGTTAACAAAACCATAAAATCACAAATAGATGGCCTTCTCTATTGCCCATGGCCTCATTCTGCAACAACATTAGTGTGTCTTCAGAGAATAAACAGGACCATATAACGGCAATTATTCTCATGGGCTCATTGCAGACATGACCTTACCCTCAGGACTTGGAATCTGCCCCCAGTTGGGCTGGAGTTCCTGAGGAATTTTAATGATGAGGTGTGAGGGTCAGGCCATGCTTGCTACCTCTTTTGCAAAATAGAAACCCATTTTGGTGGAGCTGACTGAGGCTGGTTGCCATCTGAGGTCCCCTTAGTGTCTCCAAGGAATGGTTTGCGTGCGACAGGTAGCCAAACATTCACACCCAGTGCCTAGTTACTCTAAGTGCCCTGACAGAAATATAAAAAAAAAATTCTATGGTGCCAGCCACTACATCTGAACACTTGTTAACATTGTGTTGTGGTTTAACCCGGCAGGCAGCTAAACACCACCCAGACGTTAGCTCATTCTCCCCCCCAGTGAGATGGGGGAGAGAATCAGAAAAAAAAAAAAGTAAAATACGTGGGTTAAGATAAAGACAGTTAATAATAATAATAATAGAAGAATACACAAAGCAAGTAATGCACAATGCAATTGCTCACCACCCGCCGACCCATGCCCAGCCAGTCCCTGAGCAGCAGCCCCACCCCCCCGGCCAGCTTTCCTCCAGTTTATATACTGAACATGACGTCCCATGGTATGGAATGTCCCTTTGGCCAGTTGGGGTCAGCTGTCCTGGCTGTGCCCCCTCCCAGCTTCTTGTGCACCTCCAGCCTTCTCAGTCAGTAGAGCATGGGAAGCTGAAAAGTCCTTGGCTAGTGTAAGCACTGCTTAGCAACAGCTAAAACATTGGTGTGTTATCAACATTATTCTCATCCTAAATCCAAAACACAGCACTGTACCAGCTACCAGGAAGGTACTACTCTATCCCTGCTGAAACCAGGACATATTGTTAGGAAGAAACCTCTGGTTAGGGCTAACACTTGCTTTCCTCATGGATCTGGAACATCCTTTGCCTATTGTATCCCAAATAACAGGACAAGGCTGTCTCGTGCTCTCATCTTTTTCCCATCTGTAGTTGTATGACTGTGTTATCTGCTAGGGATCCCCATCTTACCCAGAATTTCAGTAAGGTGTTCAGCAGCACCCAGGGAACAGGACGAAAGGGGTATATAGGTGGCAGTGACCTGTTAAGCTACAGACTGCTCACACCTGCACCCTCCGGGAGCTACCAAGCGCAGTGGGAAGACTGGTCTGCTGTAAGGCACAACAACTCTCAACTCAGCTAAGAGATATCTTTCGATTACTCTGCAGAAAGCTAACTCCGGCTCCCACTTGGCACCAAATATAAGTATCCCTGGGACTCAGTTTAACTGGTGAAGTCTTCATTTCGTCAGCCTCTAGCACAACAGTCCATTAACCTCAGTGAATTACCTTGTAGTCTCCATCCATCAAAGTGTCTGGCTACCTGATGAAATAAAGAGTTATTTCTTGGGTCTGTCACTATGTGTCAGTTCAATGTCTAAATCATTTATTCAATATAATTAATCCATTATATCCCAACTGTAGTGTCTGCCCTGTCAACCTGAAGAGGTGGTCGGGAAAGTTCCCAGGAACACCAGAAACAGTATCAATGGGACTGACGAATCACACCCGTACCTGGCATGCCAGGGTCATCCAGGAAGGCATAAATTCCCTCCACTCCCACACTGATGTTGGAGCACAGCTTAATTTGAGGACAATGAACTTCAACAGGAGGCAGAAAGGGCAGAAACCACTCAAGGGGCAGCAAGAAGCAATTTCATAAATAGTTCCTACTGCCTAAGTGAACTGAGAAGATGTGTGGTGAGAAAGAGCTTTCAGGGTGAAGATAAGAGTGTTCAGATCCCACGATGAGCATCGATACCCAGAAGTGCCATTCCTCTCATCTGGTGAAACGTCTGGGATCTCCCAGATCTATATCATCACTTTGGTTTTAGGCTTGCTACACCAGAATTATACCTCACAACCTGCAGGGTTGCATGACCCCCAGTTACAGACAGCACTGACTGAATGAAGTGAGTCAGTCATAGCTGGCCTCCTGTCTGCTACCTGCCATTGCACCTAATCTCCATCCAGCACTGCAGAACAAGGCTAGCTGGTGCCTTTCTTCCTTCACTGTCATCTAATCCTTTACCCTGGTTCATCTGCCATGAAAGAATCTGAAATGCTGCACCATCCATCAGTCCAGCATGTGCTAGTGAGGAGCAGGCTGTGGACCAAGCCCGACAGCACTGGTGACAGAATAAAGCATTCAGCACAGAGCATATATACAGGATGATTTATACAGAAGGATAGGCAGGTTCTCACTATTCATTCTTGAATATTTACTGGGCTGGCTTCAATTACAAGGCTTAGCGGCATGAACTCCAGATGCACAATGCTAAGTATTTTTCTAAGGTCATGGGCAGCAATTGAAAGTCAACTTTGATACATTAAAAAATACTGCTAATAGGGAACTGCTCTGAAATCAGCCCAACGTGATGCCTTTCAGATTTGGTAATAATGAATAAACGAGTGACTCGTAACAGTCTACTCAGTGGAAACAAAACATAATTTGGCTGGTCATTTGCTTTTCTTCATCTTTTTTTGGGGGGAATGGGAGGGGAGGCAAGTCCTGTGGCAATAGCCTTGAACAGACCATCTCCGTTTTGAATCTGCTGAGATGAAATATCTCCTTTCAACAACAAAGGCTGTACTCTGATCAAAGCCCAACCAGCAGCACGCCCTGCAGTGGTATACACCAGATCCTAATTCCTGCAAGTGCCCGAGGCGATGTGAGACTCCCATCAGTCAAGTATAATCATAGAATCATAGAATCATTGAGGTTGGAAAAGACCTCTAAGATCATCGAGTCCAACCATCGACCCAACACCACCACCCACTAAGCCATGTCCCTAAGCGCCTCATCTACGCGTCTTTTAAATACCTCCAGGGATGGGGACTCAACCACTTCCCTGGGCAGCCTGGTCCAATGTTTCACCACTCTTTCAGGAAAGAAATTTTTCCTTACATCCAATCTAAACCTCCCCTGGCACAACTTGAGGCCATTTCCTCTCATCCTATCACTAGTTACTTGGGAGAAGAGACCAACACCCACCTCGCTACAACCTCCTTTCAGGTAGTTGTAGAGAGCGATGAGGTCTCCCCTCAGCCTCCTTTTCTCCAGGCTAAACAACCCCAGTTCCCTCAGCCGCTCCTCAGAAGACTTGTTCTCCAGACCCCTCACCAGCCTCGTTGCCCTTCTCTGGACATGCTCCAGCACCTCAACGTCCTTCTTGTAGTGAGGGGCCCAAACCTGAACACAGTATTCGAGGTGCGGCCTCACCAGGGCCGAGTACAGGGGCACGATCATTTCCCTACTCCTGCTGGCCACACTATTTCTGATACAGGCCAGGATGCCATTGGCCTTCTTGGCCGCCGGGGCACACTGCTGGCTCATGTTCAGCCGGCTGTCAACCAGCACCCCCAGGTCCTTTTCCGACAGGCAGCTTTCCAGCCACTCTTCCCCAAGCCTGTAGCGCTGCAGGGGGTTGTTGTGGCCAAAGTGCAGGACCCGGCACTTGGCCTTGTTGAACCTCATACAATTGGTCTGGGCCCATCGATCCAGCCTGTCCAGGTCCCTCTGCAGAGCCTTCCTACCCTCGAGCAGATCAACACTCCCGCCCAACTTGGTGTCGTCTGCAAACTTACTGAGGGTGCACTCCATCCCCTCATCCAGATCATCGATAAAGATATTAAACAAGACGGGCCCCAAAACTGAGCCCTGGGGAACACCGCTCGTGACCGGCCGCCAACTGGACTGAACTCCATTCACCACAAAAAACTTTTAAATAAAAAAAAAAAACAACATAGATTTTTTTTCCCGGCGCAGCGAAACCTTTATTGTTTAGAAAAGCCCGTTCCGAAGGCGCCGGTTAACGCGGGCGGGGGGGGGGGCCGGGGGGGGGGCGGGGCTCAGAGGAAGGCGTCGCACCACTCCCGCAGGCAGCCGGAGCAGTCCCGCGACTGCTTGGCGCTGGTCCCGCACGTCTCCTTCAGCCACTCCCGCAAAAGCTCCTCGTCCTTGCGCAGCACCAGGAACTGCCCCAGCACCACGTACGCCTTGTCAAAGCCCTTCTCCTCCAGCTTCTTGCCCAGGACGTCCCCGATGCCGGCCAGCGTCCCCACCGGCTTCTCCCCCATCGGCTGCGCCACGAAGTCCCGGTGCTTCTGTGACGTCGAGGACATGGCGCCGGCCCCTGGCGCCGGCCCCTCCCGCCGCCCCAACCGCCGCTCCCGCCTCGGGCCGCTGCCGCCGCGCCTAAGTAATACAAGGACAGGAGAAAACACTGTAATTTTCAGTTCAGCCCAACAAACCCTGCAGCCTCTTGGCTTGCAGTAACCTGGAATGCATCCTGCAAACAATTAGCAAGATGGCTTTCCAAGCAGATCAACACCACACGGCTCTTCTTTGATACTGTTTTATTCTTCCTCCCCTCCCTCCCAAGAGTTTTTTCAGGAACTCTACATGCATGCTGCTGGGAGTACAATTATAGGACAGCATGTACAGTAGAAATTCATTCAGCATGTTTCTGGGATCCCTCATTTTTATGCAAGGGCCTCTGCGCCTGTTCTGCCTGCACCCAGTGTGCGTGCAGTTATATGAGACGCTTGGACAAGCAATTACCCATCGTGTGAATAAAGGCTTGTTTTGTCAAGCAAATATATATGTGCAAAAATGTACAGTCCTGTGTTGTAATTGTCTCAAATACCATCGTGGCATGACAGTGAGTTACAATATGCCAGAGCACAGGGATCGCATGTCTCTAAGTAATTACTTGCCTTCTGCATAGACCCTCCCAGAAGCTCCTCTCCATCTATACTGCAGCCATTTATGTAGGGCAAACACTGCTGTTAACAGACTGAATGAGTGTAATGAATGAATAAAAGTATTTTCTGTACTTAAAACTCA
Organism: Aptenodytes forsteri; assembly: GCF_000699145.1. Lineage (NCBI taxonomy): Eukaryota > Metazoa > Chordata > Aves > Sphenisciformes > Spheniscidae > Aptenodytes > Aptenodytes forsteri. Next base: position 229,725 of record NW_008795373.1, on the reverse strand, counting down.
GATAGCACAGCTTATACTACTTTTGAAAGCACCGGCTCAATTATACCTTTTTGCAGAGTGGAAAGGGGGTCTGCACCAGCCACTTGCAGGCAGGCAGGGTTTAGCAGTGGGCAAATGTGTCATCCCCACTCTCACCTTGCTCACTTTCCCCTTGTCCCTCCTCCTGCACCCAGCAAGAGCAAGACTCTTGCTACCCAGCCTTCTGCCTTACCCACAGGACCACACTATGCTCAACAGCCTACCAAGCGTTGCTGCTGAGAAATTACCTCCCAAACAGGCAAGTCCCTCACAGATAACGTGTCTGAAAATGGCAGGTTTGCCCATTCTGTTCTCTATCGATCAGGAGAGGGGGCTTCTGCTGCCAAGCCATTCTGGTTATGGTCACTGCATGGAAAAGGCAGGTATCGACTAGGGGTAGCCCCCAGACCCATAAAACATCTCAGCAGCTCCTACCTGCTGCTGGGGGTGATGGCGCAAGGGACAACAGTGCAGTACAAGGACTCTGGGCTGGTGAGATGGATTGGCCATTTACTGTCCCAGAAGGAAATATGGCTTCAAATCTAGGCTGAGCTATGGATGGTCTATGTGATGTTGATCAAACTATCTGCTCCTCTCTGTCTCTGTTCCAAGGTGGAGTCAGGGCTCTAGGAGTCTGTGCAAGTCACCATAAGTGTGCAGTTTTTGGAAACTGGTAACTGGTTAATGTAAATGTTTCCAAGTCAGAATTCTTTTTCATACCTTTAAATACTTTAGGAAGATGGAACCACCCACTCTAAGTCTGTAGTTTTAGTCTGTATCTTTGGTCTAGAAATATATTGAGAATTTCCTTTTCTATTTTTAGGAGTTCAATTATTTTAAGAAAGAAACTTAAATTTGTTGGAGATGTGCATTTCCATGTGTATCTTACAATCACTTCTGAAAGAGAAAACATTAAAACAAAAAGACTGTCTCATATTTGTCCATTAGCACTGAAAGATGACCTACCAAGCAATTAATAGTATAGATTCAATCATTTAAATTCTCCTTATTCAGCAACTGGACTTAACTGCTCTGTTAAATTCCACTGAAATCCATAATATATAAACATGTAGGTGCTTTATCAAACAGGGATGTAGTTACCTGCAGAGCCATGCTGCAGTGCAGAGAAGAGTGTGCACTGGCATGGATATGTTCTTTTATTTTCTGTGATCCTGTGTTTATCTGTAGGTCTGTGAATTCCCTTTGTGTGTACTGACAGCTGCTTGATAAATGCATAGTCACTGCAAAAAGAGATAAACCCTGCTGCAACAGTTTACTGATAGCATCAGTGTTCAATCTAAGGCAAATGCTAAATCACAGAAATCAACAGTTCATGCAGAGATCTGAGATTATTTGGTTTCAGAAGCTAAGAAGCACTGTGACTTTGCACTGGAATACAGGATTTCCATACAAGTGTAATAGTGAGCAAGATGCGGATTTGGCAAAGTACTTCTGGGAATTTTGGGGCAGAAGGAAAACTGCTTGTGGCTTTTAAAAAATATTTTTAATTATTATTATTTCATATTTCATATATTTTCTCCACAAATAGCTCTTTCCTGTAGCTCTTTTAGAGGTGTTTTTTCGTATTCGATAAACACAATCTCAGATTGAGGACACACATGAAACGGCATATTTGTGATCTCTGACTGGATAATAGTAATTCTCAGGTTCATATTTCCTGTGCCACATTCATGATTATGAGCTCAAAAAATCACTTTATGTGCATGATTTGTAATCATTGCTTAAAAGTCAGTAAACAATTCCACAGTTAACTCATTCTGCCAAATATTCTTACAGAGGAAATATAAGTGGCTGTAATTCAGGCAAATCCAATGCATATTTACAGAATCCTTGCTGTGTTTCTTCTAAACTAACAGCCCCATCTGGCTATATTTTGTTGCTTTTCAATACAAAAAGTGTATTTTTCAGTACAAAAAGCTGTATAACAGCATAAAGTGAGGAGATCAGATACCTTGTTATGTAGGAAAAGCCTAGATAACAGCCTAACTCTCTATGTTTTCTTACAGTTTGCTTGGCTGTTGGTTCTTGACAGCATAAACTGTAGTCCCAGGCAGAAATCATAGCCCCATCTGATCTCAAAGAAATTTTGTCTTTGATTCAAGAAAAAAACAGAATTTCAACTCCATTGATTTACCTGGATTCACACTGCCTTAACTGTCTTGAAAAATGAAAGTTTCACATCATGACTCCCGGTGCAAATCAATAAGGGGAATGTTTTTGATGAATGTTAGTCCTACAGAATTATCTGTCATCCAAAATGCCTTTTTCTCTTTCATTTCAGCAGAAAGTTTCTGTATTTTGCTTATACTCCTTGACTTTATAGAGATCTTGGGTGTTACCCAAGATTTCTAAGCATTAGTATTTCCCCTACTAAAAGATACCAGCTGCTTTATATTTTTCTACCCAACTCTTCACACCATCATCAGTGCTAGATCCTTGGCATTACAGGGTCTACCTGTATCTGATAGCCATGTAAATGCAAAGAAGGGCATAATTCTGAAGAGTGCATGCTCACATAAAAGCAATTTTTTAAAAAAGAGAGAGAGATTAATATCAAGATATTCCACTAACTCGGTTTCTTATGGTGTCACTATCAGCATCAGGAATGAGTATCACACAGAGCAAAGGACACATCCCACTTCAGCTAGGGGCCATGTTCAACCAGTCCAAACTCCAAAGTACCTGATTCTGCTGTTTCCTGTGGCCTAGATATCTTTGATGGCCTGGAACTAGGCAATAAGAAGCTCTAGGCACTGACTTGAAGGCCATCTCAACCTTCCCCAAACTAACCAGTCAGTGGCTGCAGTAGAAAAAGGCCTTCGTCACCCTGAAGTCTGCCTGATCATTGCCTAGCAATTAATTTTACTCCAGTCCTGAACCATTTCTGTACCCCAATGCGTGTTCATCAAGAAGAGAAGCAGCTTGAGAGGGTCTGCTCTTCTCCCATCCATTCTGTACCCTTCCCCTGTGCTCTCATGGGGAATGGGAGGGGTACAGCTTTAGGGTGAATCCTTCTCTCAGGCTGGCTATTGGAGGGACAAAGGGAGAAGCAAAGGAACCATTTACCCAGGTGAAGAAGGAGTGGAGCCACCAAGTGCTGTTGAATTTTTCCTGCTCCTTCAAATCCTATGGGAACAGGATCCTGACCGAGCAGAAAAGCTATGGCTCTTACCTAGGAATTTAGCGAGTAGGACAGGCAGTCTGCTTTCAGGTGGCAGTAAAATTTGTAATGCTCAGGGACACCATTTTTTTCCTAGGAGCTATATTTCTTCAGTTAGTGATGCATTATCACCTGGTGCTCTCCAAGCACTGGTTAGTACTATACGTACATATATGAGTAAGCTTCAAATCCATAAAAACTGTTCCAGAATATATAGTATAATTAATCAACCATCTTTTCAACAGAGGTCACGATATTGCGCAAAGCTCATAGTTTGCTAAGTGAAACCAGAGGGCTGTTCTTTTCCTCCAGCAAGCATTCCCCTTGCAAAATCCAGAGCTATTCCATTTAAGTGTTCACTGTTTGCCGAGGGAAAGAACTTTTTTTTTTCCTTAGTATGTGACAGCCAAAAACTAATAAAGTTTTTCCTGAGAGCTGGAGAATGTACAACATCTCTCCAAAGTAATAAATAGCTGCTTGGTCTCTGACTAAAAACAGCTCAGAAAAATACATCCAGTTTTCTAAAGCAATCACACACAAATGTCTATGAACCTATCCCTGGAGGCTGCAGACAGACCTTAGCTTAAGCAGTGACTTAGATCTTCAGAGTGAAATGTTGCTTGAGACATGGGGCTGAAAGGAGGAAAGAGGGGCAAATCCTGAAGGATGGATGGATGGATGGATGGATGGATGGATGGATGGATGGATGGGGAACCCTCTTTCTTTCCTTTCAGCAGGATCCATGTAAGCCAGATTCCATGTCAGTTTATACCAATGCAGTCCGTTCCAGGGATGTGGAGTTTTGCTGCTGCTGCTGCTGCCATTTTCATTTTTTTAGTTTGTGCTAGAAAGTGAGAAACTAGATTGTTACTGTTGAGGTCTCTGGAATCCAGTACCAGGTTTTAGACCTGGATTGGAATAACTCTCATAAATTTCTAGTCTTTGGTAGCATAAGAGACAAAACCAGCTTTTTATGTGAGCAGTGACCTGGGCAGCCTGACAAACCAGTGCCCCGCCAGAAGTATTTGCAAGGTTTCCTTATCTCCATCTGTAGACCAGACTCAAGTCCAACAGGACAGCTGCAGCAAGTTCCTTCTACGGGATCAGATGTGTTTCTCCCTCAGTGCAAGGAACCATCATGACACCTCACTGTCTTTACTGTAGTAGAGAGAAGATTTTTTTAATTTATTGGGCAGTTTGCTAGTCAAGTTAATAACCTTTGTATTATTAGGAGGACATGGAGACAGCAAGACTTTTCTTACTTTAATCACACAGTAGAGTCTTGCAGGATCATTGGCAACAGCAGTCAATTATGCCATATACATTATGCCATGTATAATTCCCTTCCTCCAAGAAGAAAACAACCACGTGGTTAGATGCCAGCTCTATGTCTGGGCATGCATAGTGGAGAGCTTAGCCTCTGCTTAAAGCTTGTGATAGGCAGGGGATAAGGTCCTTCCTATTATATCCTTGACATCTGCCCTGGCTCTGAAGATAAGATTTGATGTGGACTTGTTGAGTAATCCAGGTGAGCTTCAGAGTTAGTAATGTGCTGCCAAATGGTTTCTGCCTTGCAGACTTTTTTGTCCAGTCACAGAGCAAGTGAGCGGTGGAAGCTATAATAAAACACCAACCTCTTTTGCTCCAAAGAACTATTCTCTACTCTTCTTTTATGGCTACATATCAAGTGTTCCAGCTCTTAACTCTCACTGCACCCTTCCCGCAGTGACTAAGCTAACACCTCGTTAAACCTTGGAGCCTCGAAAACTTGAGACTCAAGTCCTATCCTAGCTAGACAATAGCATCACATCAGATCAAATTTGACCCACTATTCTGACTATTCCAGAAAGCCTGTTATTTATTTCTCTTCCTTCCTAGAAGCAGAGGCTGAACAACAACGGATTAAATTTCTGTTATTTACATAACCAGGACCTGTATGCAAAATTTTATCCAACTATTTGTACCACCCAGTGCCAGCCTGAAAATTTTATGAGAACCCCCAACTTAGCAGGTGTCAGCAACTGCAATCCGAGCTGGAACTTGAACACAGAGGATCATGGCACAAAGTGGGTGAATTGCATGAACTCTGTGTTTAATCCCTTCTGTTATACCCACCTCTTTAAAAACCTTTTTCTACTACACACCATAGGCAATTTTCCAAGAGGGTATTAAGGGCTTGGCTGTTTCACTGTTATTGCCATTAAGGTACCACCCACCAAAGCTGTGGCTGCTCCAGCCTTTGTCAGAAATGCTGCAAGAATGGCTCAGCTTGCAGCAAGCAACAAAACCCTTGCTTGAACGACTCCTTAATGGCCTCCTCTTCTCACAGGAGGGGGGATATTTGGTGCAGTTTCTCCACTGACCTGAGAAGAATCAATGAGAAGAGGAAGCTCTGAGTTATAAATTGCAGTAACACGGCTAAAGGTAGCTGACTTCAGGTCAAAGCACAGTGTGCCGAGACACAGCAGGTCTTTCGCATGGCGCCAGGTGCTATCGCCAGCAGGCCGAAGGACTGAGCAGCAGGAGAGAGGGTTATGGTGGTGACTAACATAGACTAAGTATCAGCAGGTAGATGTTGTAGCGACAGCAGATAACAACCTTTCTCCTGCCAAGCCCTGCCAGGGTGGTTTTGGATGGCAGTACACCCAAACTCAGATTCTCCTGCCCTGACCTCACAGCCCCTCCGTTGTTCAATATAGCGGTTAGCTGCAGGCTTTGCTTCTCTACCCTGTCACAGTCCCCATGCTCACATGCCTCTCATGCATGGTTTTAGCTCTCTGTTTTTCCCACACCCCTGTGCTGTCTTCTGAAGCACGGAAACTGTGTCTGTAAAACAGGCAGACTCACTGCTCCAGGAAGTGCCTGTAGGATAAGAGAAGAGAAGGGTGGCTGCAGGTCTCATCATGTTCTTCACTTGTCATAAACAAAGCAAGATACCCTACATACAGTTTAATGTCCTTATTGCTTCACTTTATGCTGTGTTCTGTTAGGTATGGGTAACAGCATTCCTGGGAGGACAGGAAAATAACACTTTTGCAGGGGGTAATTTTTTTTTTCTTGTTTCAGAGGCTTCAGGACTTGTTTAGTTTTTCCTGTCCTCTTTATGAAATGAAGATTGCAAAACCCTGGTAATGTGAAATTCACTAATGAAAGTGCCACTAACACAAAATTTACTCAGAGCTCTGCTGCTTCAGAGTTTGGGAATTAACTCTGAACAACCAGCACATGTGAGTCAGTCCTCCCCAAATACAATGTATCCTCATTAATATGAAAATCATAATCTAAATAAAAGATTGAAAATTCTAATTTTTTTTAAGATACCTTTTGGTTATTTGGGTTTTACCATTTGTTTTTTGAGGCTTCTGAGTTTGCTCATGCCATTTATTAAGATGATGTATAAAGATTTCAAAAGTTAGGACAAAAATATTAAGCTGAGAAAGAGAGAGAGCAAGTCTTGTATTAAAGGAAAGAGAAGGTAGCGGGAATTAAGCTCTTTGATCACCTTTAAGTTATCCTTTTGCAATAGCTGGAAAAACACAATTTGGGTTTTTTTCTTAGAACAACTAAACTAAGACTCCTAGCTCATTGCTTGTCTACAGAAATTTGGACTTTAAGCGAAACACTAAACACATGGGACTGATAGATAATAGAAACAGCAAGTGATAAAACTGGAACTTGAACTGCTGCCTTATCCCACATTATAGAACTATGTTTAGACTGTCCTCATCTTCAAAATCAACCTGCCCGTAAGCCTCTGGACCTCACAGTCAGATTCATCTGGGACAAGCAATGGGGCTCGTGACTTTATTACTGTATTCTGCCTTTTCTAAATGCGTGACAGCACGTAAATGAAAAAAGGGGACACTTTCTTAGCAGCTTTAAAATACTTTGTACTTTGAGTGTTGACTGGTTGCCATGGCAAGCAGGCATGTTAAGACAGCAAACATGAAACAGGGACCTGCTTGGCCAATAGCGTGGGATGGGAAGGCCCTGTGTGTACAGCAGTATGGTGGTTTTGCCACTTCAAACCTCAGATATGGTCAAGATGGCTGAGACTTTGCATCCAACTGCTTCCTTTTAGTAGTAAATGAATCATTGTTTCCAAACCAGGAGATCAGAACGGAGGTTTGAATACCATGAAACGTTGGCATTGGTGGTAAAATAGCATGTCTTGCTTCCCCGTTTCCCTTACACCCACCCCATACATCACAGCCTCCTTGGTTATGCCAATGTAACTGAGGCTGCACTGTAACCAAATCACTGGAATGGTCTGGGTTAAACATCTTTTTTGGAGGGCTGTTTGAATATGGGAGGGATGACCAACATTGGCATCTGAAAATCTGAAAATCAGCTGCATGATCTGCACCCATGATGCCTTTCCTTAAATATACAGGGAGCTCAGGGCAGCTCCACTGGATGTGCGAATTAGACATGTTTAAAGGAGGTATGTTTAGGCATGTAAGCAGCTTTGAGAATACATCCTTCAAAAACAGACAAAAAAAGAGAGAATCATGGCCTGATACTAGATTACAGGAAATAGAAGGGTATAAGCTCAAGAAAGAGAAAAGAATAAAAGTTGGGAAGAGAAAGCAACAACCTAGAGTCTACCAAGGACCAGCCTTATCCCAAAAATATATCTGTATAGTATGATTCATAGAATAACACAGATTGGAAGGGATATCTGCAGATCATCTCATCCAGCTGCCTGCTCCAAGCAAGGCAAACCTAGAACACATCACTTGGTGCTTTGTCCAGTTGAGGTTTGAGTGTCTCCAACCTCTCTGAGCAACCTGTGCCAGGGTTTGACCACCCTCAGGGTGAAAAAAAAAATCCCTTATAGCTAATTGGAATTTCTCATGTTTCAGCTTTTGTCTATTGCCTCTCATCATTTCACTGGGCACCTCTAAGAAGAGTCTGACCATGTCTTCTCTATCTCCTCCCACGGGCAGTTGAAGAAAGTCACAGGATCCCCCATTATCTTTCTCTTCTTAAGTCTAAACGTACCCACTTCTTTCAGCCTCTTTGAGCCATCCAACATATGCTCCAGCCCCCTGACTATCTTGGTGGCCTTTGCTGGACTCACTCTTGTTCATCAAAGCCTTTGTGGAACGGGAAGCCCAAAACAGGACATGGTACTCCAGATGCAGTCTCACAAGTACTGAATAAAGAACAGGTTCACGGGGTAATTCAGGTTGGAAAGGACTTGGGGAGGTCATCTAGTCCAACCACCTGCTCAAAGCTGGGTCAATAACCACCTCCCCAGACCTGCTGTGGAGCTTTTTCTAACACAGCCCAGGCTGCAGCTAGCTACCTTCACTATAAGGGCACACTGCTGACTCATGCTCATCTCACCCAGCCTTAGATGTCTATAAAGTAGATCTCTCTTTCTGAGCTAGGCACCAAAGGCAGCCTTTGCAAATAATGACAGAAATAGGTGTCTGACCCATTTCAGACATCTACTTTAGCAGATGAAGAATCACACTCCAGAAATGCCTGTTTCCCTCCACTGACTATAAAGGGAGACCAGGGTGATTAGTTCTGATATAAACATCCATACCGGTGGTATTTACTTTCAGCCAGATTAATCCTGCCTCATAAGTTTTACCACATCCCCAGATTTTTCTGGAAGATGTTACATATTTGCATGTGTGTGTGTGTGAGTGTGCGCTTGCAGCTTTCCTTTGAATGTGTAGAGAATACAATTAATAAGGATATAGCTACACAAAAATGCACTGAACTGGAGGTACTTGAAAGAGCTGATTCACATTTCAATGGCAGATATTCTAGCAAATATCAACCCTAGTGGTTTCTGAAGGTTAGTTTGCTTTAAATATATGCCTGAGATTTTATTTTTAATACTCTAGGTAGCATGAAGATCCTTTCTTTTTCTTTTTTTCTCTTTTTCTTTTTCTTTATCTTTTTCTTTTTTTCTTTTATTTTTCTTTTCCTTTTCCTTTTTCTTCTTTTATTTTGGTAGTATCAATTTGTTTTTCTAAGGGGAAATATAAAATCTGCTTTGAAGCAGTCAAGAGTACCAAATTCTGCATGCTACCCACGTTGAAATCATCCTTAATTCTGCTTTTTCTCAATGAGAGCTGCAAAAAGGAGCATGTAGTCAGCAAATCTGACTGATTTTAGCTCCTGGTGGAGAGGTCAGACAAAGTTCAACTCCTTTATAACAGAGCAACAGTTCAGGAGGTCTTAAATCGTTTGTCCTGTAGCCCAGCACAATCATTGTCTTTCAGTGAACGTAATGGTTAAAAACTACATTAAACCTCTCCTTTTTGAACAACAACTCTCCTTTTGACCTCTCTGTAACCCTGAATATTATGGCCTATTATCCAATTTGAATCACAGATGAGTGTTGCACTTTTTAGATGCATGTTAAATAATCCGCCACTTTCTTCTGACTGAAGACAGACACACCGTCTATGCAGGAAAATCCAGGCAGATAAGGGAAAAAGCATTACATCCTATTCCCAGAAGCGATCCTAGACAAGCAATGTGCATATTCTTTCAATAAGTATGTTTTGAAATGTTGAGAAACCATTGATCTTAATCTTAAGAGCTGACTTTAGCCTCCTTTCCTGTACTTTGCAGCAGCTTCCTCAGAAGTCCCCTGCAAGTCTTCCCAGTCATGATGATGTCATAGCTGAGCAGCAGCCTGCATGCAGAAGAGACCAAGATAAGTATCTCCAAGCAACTGACCGTGTAAATACAAAATAGAGAAGGGGTTTGTTTATGCTGGTCAGAGCAGATAGGAAAAAAAAGTCTGGGAGAGAGAAGACAGGACTCTTCCAAAGTCATTTTGAATTATGAGATTTATTAGCCTCTGCAATTATCACTCTATGAAAACTGTGGATATCCAGCTGCTTGACTCATAGGGCACAGCACACAGTATTGCGTTTAGACTACTGTGTTAGCAGAGGATGGTCTAAAGATCTAATTCAATGCAAGCAGGTTTTAAAATCACCTGTTTGGGTCTTAGCATAGTATACCAAGCCTTCCTTCAGTGATGAAGTTTTCTGCAGAAATATCTCTGAGACAGGTCTCTAGAGAAGTTCTAGGGGATCCTTGGAGCAACTGCCTTCACAATGGAGAAGGAAGCACAGCTGAAAAGGAGTCTGGCCCATCACCCTGGGAGGTTTCAGAAGTGGAAACTGGTGTTCTCCACTTGGTTCCGTCTCTTTATGCCTTTCTGCATTCTTATGCTCCTCAAGTTCAGAAGCTGGCAGTCAGTTCCTCTCTTAGCTTCCTGTTTTTCTGCTAATTTAACTTTTGGCATCACGTGTAACTCTAACCACACGGCAATTTATACCAAGCCTGGGAGGATAAAGATCCATGTTCCTGGGGAGAGAAGTCTGGGGCTCAGAAACACACTGAGATTTGTCCCAACAGCAGTGCAATCCCTACACACCTCAGAGACGGGGAATAAGCATTACAGATAAACAACGAATGGACGTGAGGCAGTACTATGCTCTGACTGAAAAAGTTCACATCTCCAGACCTCCAGAGAGTCTTTCAAAGGATACATAGACATCAAACACACGTTATATCTAAGCTGTACATGGACCATATACTCCAGAAACATGACCAGCACTTTGGACCATGCTTATCTTGCTATCTGACTGCTGGGGAGTCACTAATATTATAGCAGAAAGAATTATAGAATCATAGAATAGTTTGGGTTGGAAGGGACCTCTAAAGGTCATCTAGTCCAACCCCCCTGCCATGCGCAAGGACATCTTCCACTAGATCAGGTTGCTCAGAGCCCCAAGAAAACTATTTGGAAGCAAAAATGCTGTCATTAAGGGTAGCAACACAGCCCAGCCTTAGCTACTTTAAACGTGTCTCATATTTTGAGCAGAATCAGTAGGATGCAGCAGAGGTTCAGCACAAGAGGACTGTTTTCTACTTGAGATGTGAGTGATTTAATAATAAATGTGGCCTGAGGATTCAAATTTATAGCCTGGTCTTACGGGAGCTTCTGAGCACTCAGTACATTTGAAACAAGCCAGCAGCGTCTACAAGAGGTATTAAATGAGTACCTCTGGGCTGATCAAATGCTCAGGCTGTGAGTGAAATGCTTCAGCCCAGGCAGTGCCTGGACAGACGCCCCTCCCCGAGAGCAGCAAGCTTGAGGACTCCTCCTCAAGCAACCCAGCCTCCATCTGCTGATGAAGCTGCTTGTGCCATGCCTGCTCTGGGGCTTCTTGTCACTTCCCACTACCCAGAGCCTCCCCCTCGCAGTTCAGTTGGACAGTCACTAAACCTGGCCTAAATCCATTTTCAAGGTCACCACACCCACTCCATACACTGCAACGCTGACTTCCAAAAAAAGATGTCCCTGTACATTACTTATTTCTTATTTTCTTGTCTCCTTTTACACCTTTGCATGAAAGTTGTAGGAAATGCAAAGATCAAGTAAACATTTTATCACAACAAAACCCCTGGCAGTTTCTTGTTACTCTCTCACAAGTTCCCTGGCAGGAGCAAAAGAAATCCTAAACGTGAGAGACTTCATTGTGGAAACTCAGCTCTTAAAAAAGTGTTGCAAATATAATATTTGTTCCCCAGATCACCCTATTTCACCAGCCATTTGTGAGCAGGGTATGTACATCCTGCTATAGATATATATGACTGCAAGTCAGGTATTACTTTTGGGCCATTTCAGTAGGACAGGCAGCAACGTTACAATCACCTGATGTACCACTATCTGAGATGACCTTGCAGGCGTCTAGAAATGCATGCTGTCAGCACATGATATCTTCTGCAATGTCTGATAAGGTGTTGATTTTAAAATCTGCATGTTACCTCACCTACCTCCAACTCCAACTACCAGCTGAACATATTATAGAGTTACTTAAGCAGTTAATTGCAGTAATAAAAGTCATGTGCCTTTCATAAGCAGTTTTGTTAAATTTTTAGCAGCATTAAATTTTTAGCAGCATTTTTGCTTCCAAATAGTTTTCTTGGGGCTCTGACATTACGCAGACATTTCTATCAATCAAATGCATTCTTTTATGTCATTTATTGAAGTGAATAAAGTCTCTTGTGAGGTCTCCCAAGACCCTGATTTCTGTAAATTTGCAAATCTCATATATCACTGAAAAAAACTATATGAAAAGAAAAAAATACCTTAATATAAGGAATACAACGAAGGACAGACAGAAGGCACATGCTCAGGCCAGGGGCACAGCACCCTCTGGGGCAGAGCAAAAACAAGTCCAGATCTTACATGGGCAGCCCAGGAGCACCTCCACAGCTGAACAGATTTGTCAAAACGCAATTTGCTCTTCTCTAGCACAACCCAATGGCGCAGGGCCCACAAGGGGAATGCCAGAGGTGAGCACCCCTGGGCAAGGGGAGGTGCCATCATGACATGGTGCCAGTGAGGCCAGGGGACAGCAAGGGGTGGAGCCAGGGTGGGAGCAGACCAGGGGACAACGGTGCCTCTTGCCTGTGGGGAGCCTGTCCACATGCTGCTAGTTGGGAGTGCAAAGAGCAGCCCGACCCTTGCAACGTGACCGTGCTCTTCCCCTTGGCTCTTTGGGTGGGTGGGTCTGGTCGCAGGTTACGGTGGGGCTGGGGGATGGCCTGGGCTCCTGGGGGAAAGAGAAAGCCTGTGACCAGCTTGGGAGGTGATGGGGAAGCACTCGGTGGGCTCTCAGGGTGAGACTTGCTCAGTGGGAGAGACAGATGCCATCAGGACGTGGTGCCAGTGAGGCCAGGGGACAGCAAGGGGTGGAGCCAGGGTGGGAGCAGACCAGGGGACAACGGTGCCTCTTGCCTGTGGGGAGCCTGTCCACATGCTGCTAGTTGGGAGTGCAAAGAGCAGCCCGACCCTTGCAACGTGACCGTGCTCTTCCCCTTGCAGGTGTCCAGGGGTAGCAGGGCCCCGCGGGATATGGACCCAGTGAGCAGCAGATCCCCTCCAGGCCCTACCAGGGGCAGGAGCTCTCCCAATAAACGTGTCTCTTGAATTGAGCTCACGGGAGTCTCTTCTTTCCTGGGGAGGAGCAGCAGCTCCATCCCCTGCTCACTTCTCGCCCCTCGTTGCACAGCCAAGGCGGGCAGCAGCTCTGTTGGTAGCTTCTGCGGAGAGAAGCACGATGGCCCTCAACCAGGTCCCGGAGGATGGGGACCTGGGGCTTGCCTTATGCCTCAGGCTTCCAGAGGCTTTATGGGCTGCCTGGCTTCCTGGAGGTCCCCTGCACACCACAGCTGCTTCAGTGCACTTCAGTGCTGGGAGCAGAGCAGGTCCTTCGAGGCAGCAAGTCGCAGAGAGCAATGACGTTTGGTGTCCACCATGGGACAGAGAAGATGGAGGCCCCAGCACCTGTTCTGGCTGCACTACGACAGGCGGTGACCCTGGGAATAGCAGATAAATGCCTCTGTGGGCACCACTCTCCTCCTTGCTGTGGTACGGGGTGGGTTCATCCCCTCCAAAATCCCCGCCTCTCCCTTTCAAGGGAGATCAAGGCTGTGGCATGGAGGTGACCTGAAAGCCCTGGGAGAGTGGCAGGATCACAACCCTGAGCTCGGGGGGCTCACTAGGAGCTCTACAGGCCCAAGCACATACTGAAGCGAGAAAAAGCTTTGTTGAGGAGGAGGAGGACATGAGCAGGATCCCCTAGCAGGCAGAAAAGAGCAGTGAGGGTTGGCAGAGGGGAGTGTGATGGAAGAGCTCTTGCAGGTTCCCCTGCATTTCCTTCAGTGTTTAAATCACAGAATGGTTGAGGTTGGTAGGGACCTTGGAGGTCACCTGGTCCAAGGCCCCTGCTCAACCAGGGCCACCTCGAGCCAGTTGTCCAGGACTCTGTCCAGACCGCTTTTGAGTATCTCCAAGGATGGAGACTCCACAACCTCCCTGGGCAAACTTTTCCGGCGCACAGTCACCCTCACAGTGAAAAAGTGTTTCCTGATGTTCAGACGGAACCTCCTGTGTTTCAGTGTGTGCCCATTGCCTTTGGTCCTGCCACTGGGCACCACTGAAAAGAGCCTGGCTCCGTCCTCTTTGCATCCTCCCTTCAGGTATTTATATACTTGTCCTGGTTTCGGCAGGGATAGAGTTAATTACCTTTCTAGTAGCTGAATACTTTGATAGCATCACCCCCTGAGCCTTCTCTTCTCCAGGCTCAACAGTCCCAGCTCTCTCAGCCTTTCCTCACATGTGAGATGCTCCAGTCCCTTCATCATCTTCGTGGCCCTTTGTTAGGCTCTCTCCAGTATGCCCACGTCTCTCCTGTACTGGGGAGCCCAGAACTGCACACAGCACTCCAGGTGTGGCCTCACCAGTGCTGAATAAAGGCGAAGGATCACCTCCCTCAACCTGCTGGCAATACTTTGTCTAATGCAGCCCAGGATACCATTAGCCGCCCTTGTTGCAAGGGCACATTGCTGGCTCATGTTCAACTTGGTGTCCACCAGGACCCCCAGGTCCTTTTCTGCCAAGCTGCTTTCCGGTGGGGTGCCCCCCAGCATATACTGGTGCATGGGGCGATTCCTCCCCAGGTACAGGACTTTGCACTTCTCCTTACTGAACTTCATGAGGTTCCCGTCAGCCCAGATGTCTATCATCTTCGCTTCCCAATACCCATACCAGTAATTCTGTGTTTAAAATTAAGTTAAATTCCCCAGGCTGAGTGTCCTTTGCTCATGAGAGTAGTCGGAGAGCGATTGTTCTGCCTTTATTTCAACACATGCGAGTTTTCTCGCTGCTGTTCTTCCTATCCTCTCCCCTGTCCCCACAGGTGCACCTCATTTCTGTGTGCATGGGGTTTTCCTTGACAATGTTTTGTGGCGGGGACGCTGCAGGGATGTCCTGTGTGGGAGGGGGTGAGGGGCTGCCCTGTGCCGGTGAAAATGCAGCCTTACTGGCTACTGGCTTTGAATTAACACCTTTGAATTAACACCTCCCAGGAAAATGGCTTTGCTCCTTTGCTCTTAGCCACGGAGCAGCTCCCAGAACGCCCTTCTCTGCCTGCCATGCAAGGTGGAGCAGAGCCTCTCGGGACTGCCCCAGGGAGATGCCCTCGCAGCCGGGGTGCAGCCGATGGCTGGAGAGAGCCTTGCTGTGGGAACCTGGGGGCTTCTGCCACATCTCAATGCTGGCCCGTGGGAGGGAGCGAGGCTTTGGCATCGGCTGATAGAGGGGTTCCTCCTCCTCCTCCTCCTCACACAGACTCAACTGGGAGATGCCTGAGGGCAGCGACAACTGGACTTCCATCATGGCATGTGAAGTCATGTCCTCTTCGTGCCAGACCTGCCCTTCCTGGATGAGGCTGTGAAAAGGGAACTAGAGCATCACATTGTAAAAATGAAGATGCAGAGGCGCTGTGGTCTCCAAATGAGGATCCTGGAATGTGAGCAGAGCTTTGAAAACCTCTTTTTGCGATAAAAAGACTGTCATCGTTTTCATCTGCAGAGGCACCCTGGGCTGCCCTACCACCCCCCCTTCGAGCACTGGAACACGCGCGCTCGGACCAGGAAATCAACAGGACAGCCCCCTGGCCCACAGGAAGAGTCCGCAGACCCTGTGGACGCATGCCTGTTGGGGATGCAAGCTGCAGTCCGGTTTGGGCCAGCAGCATGGGGGAAGAAAAGGAAGCATGGGGAACAGCCGGTGGCAGCAGCACGGCCAGCAAGGAGACCCTGCCTGCTTCTGATGGGAAGGAACAGGACCCTGGAATACAAGGGGATGTGCACGGTCCTTCCCCTTCTAGCCAGGCAGAGCGGGCACTGCCGCAAAGCGGCGAACATTTCCTGTTCAAGAATGACCTAAGTTTGTTGATTACCTGAGCTCATATAGCTAATCTAAAGGAGAATAAGAAATACAAGTCCAGACTTGGGACCCCAGCAGTCTGTCTATGACTTGCGTTGTTCTTACTTTGCACTTTGAAGGGTTTGGAGGTGGCTTACACAAATAGTGCTTGTGTCTGCCAAGGAGAAGGGAAACAGGAGGCAGCTTTCCAAGAGAAGTTACCTATCAAGACAGAAAAGAAAGCTTACAATCCCTGTTTTCTCAAGGGGAAAACAAAGGCTATGGGCAGAAATTCTGAGCTGGTTTAAGAGGTTTCTGCCCCTCAGATCTGACAGGACCACTGTGCAATAGTGTCTTCCTCAGTTCTGTCAGAAGGATGCAGGTTTAAAAATATACATATTGAGAACCTTTAGGCTGACAGGGATCATTTGACAGGACCAGGCTAAGGAGCATGTACACATGAAATAACACCTGAAGATTCGAGGAGGTAGGAACCCAAAAATTCTCACCCAAGCTGTGTCAATAGGAAGCAGAAGTGGACTTGGGGCAGTAACCTCAAAACTCACTTCAGCCACGTCATTACGAGGGACGGCCGTATCTGCCTGAGGCTGGGGGATCCCCTGAAAAGCAACCCAAGC
>NW_008795373.1:200823-212530 GCF_000699145.1 Aptenodytes forsteri | reverse complement strand
TCCACCACAACAAAGGCCAGGACACCTTGGAGGGCCTCATCCCAGCAACGACACTGGAGCGGGAACTTGGCCTGCCAGCCGATGTGGATGAGACTCTGCAGGATGTCCCAGCCTCAGCTCCTCCATCACCTCAGCGACCAGAAAAGCGTGACGTGATGGTGGTTCCCATTGTGCCAGACCTGCCCTTCCTGGATGAGGCTGTGAAAAGGGAACTAGAGCATCACATTGTAAAAATGAAGATGCAGAGGCGCTGTGGTCTCCAAATGAGGATCCTGGAATGTGAGCAGAGCTTTGAAAACCTCTTTTTGCGATAAAAAGACTGTCATCGTTTTCATCTGCAGAGGCACCCTGGGCTGCCCTACCACCCCCCCTTCGAGCACTGGAACACGCGCGCTCGGACCAGGAAATCAACAGGACAGCGCCCTGGCCCACAGGAAGAGTCCACAGACCCTGTGGACGCATGCCTGTTGGGGATGCAAGCTGCAGTCCGGTTTGGGCCAGCAGCATGGGGGAAGAAAAGGAAGCATGGGGAACAGCCGGTGGCAGCAGCACGGCCAGCAAGGAGACCCTGCCTGCTTCTGATGGGAAGGAACAGGACCCTGGAATACAAGGGGATGTGCACGGTCCTTCCCCTTCTAGCCAGGCAGAGCGGGCACTGCCGCAAAGCGGCGAACATTTCCTGTTCAAGAATGACCTAAGTTTGTTGATTACCTGAGCTCATATAGCTAATCTAAAGGAGAATAAGAAATACAAGTCCAGACTTGGGACCCCAGCAGTCTGTCTATGACTTGCGTTGTTCTTACTTTGCACTTTGAAGGGTTTGGAGGTGGCTTACACAAATAGTGCTTGTGTCTGCCAAGGAGAAGGGAAACAGGAGGCAGCTTTCCAAGAGAAGTTACCTATCAAGACAGAAAAGAAAGCTTACAATCCCTGTTTTCTCAAGGGGAAAACAAAGGCTATGGGCAGAAATTCTGAGCTGGTTTAAGAGGTTTCTGCCCCTCAGATCTGACAGGACCACTGTGCAATAGTGTCTTCCTCAGTTCTGTCAGAAGGATGCAGGTTTAAAAATATACATATTGAGAACCTTTAGGCTGACAGGGATCATTTGACAGGACCAGGCTAAGGAGCATGTACACATGAAATAACACCTGAAGATTCGAGGAGGTAGGAACCCAAAAATTCTCACCCAAGCTGTGTCAATAGGAAGCAGAAGTGGACTTGGGGCAGTAACCTCAAAACTCACTTCAGCCACGTCATTACGAGGGACGGCCGTATCTGCCTGAGGCTGTGGTATCCCCTGAAAGGCACCCCAAGCTGAGTACAGACAAACTGTTATACTACATCAAGCAGTATATATAGGTTATACTACCTGGAGGTGGTATGTAAGAGTCCCTTCAGGAGCTAGGCTAGTTGGTTGGTGTTGCAGCATGGTGAGGCAGCTAGTCTGCTCTTAGTTCCAGAAAGAGCTTATGTGCTCTGCACGATGTTGTGTTGTGCAGGTACTCTCTATTAGTCCTAAACCCAAAAAAACGAACATGGAAGTGACAGCAGCTGAAACTGCACAACAGCACATCCATGTCTGTCTGCACCATCCCACCCTTACAAACTAACCCAGATCACCACTGTCTTAGCTGGCCCTTTTGTGAGCTCCTGATTTGTATCCTTCGTCCCAGGCATTCATTTCCAACATAAGCAGTTGATCCCACTAAGTTTAACACATGCAATGGCTCTTGGGTTCCCTGAGCTGCTAAACAGTCTTACTGCTCTGTCCAGCCCTGGCGCTTCCTAGCAGGCTGGCAGAGCACAGTCAGTGACATTAGCATGATGGTCCCATTCCACAGGGAAAAGGTTGTAGAGGCTGCTCATGCAGAATGATCCTACTGTCCAGAAGCCGTGGGTGCATTTTCACCTCAGCCTGGCAAATCCTTCTGGGACCCTGCCAGGAGCCTTACAAAACAACTGCTTGTTCATTTGCCTGGATAGGAGCTCTCAGAAGAGTAGAGCGAGAGTTGGCAAGGACAGCTTTTTTGCTTGAGGGTCAGTTTCATTGCAGGGGAAGCATTCGTTCCAGTCGGGCCTGAAGGCAAGCCATGGGAGAAATATCCCATTTCAAGGGCCGGGTTGAGGGAACAGACAGCTGCACTGCCAGTGGGCAGAGCACTTGCACAGATAAGGAATATGTTGCCAGCATTTAAGCTGCCAACACCTCTGAGTCTCTGGCATTAGAACCAGCTCTAGCAAGGAGGACAAACAACTTGTGCCGGTCACCAATACCTGTGTTTACATGTTCAGAGGAAGGATCTGTCACCACTTGAAGGAAAGGCAGAACAAGTGCATCTGAGGTTGCTGACAAGCAGATGATCGCAAGCTAATCGGATCCTGGTCATTTCTTAAAGCCAGATCTCCCCACATGCTTAGAACTGCATGGCATTCAGTGTGTTGCAAGAATTATTTAAAATTCTTGCATGTGATCAAACAGCAGTGCCAATAAAATAGCAAGAGCACCTGAAATGGGACATAGAAGCAGGATTAAGGATCTGACAGCGCCATAAGAGAGAACAAGCTTGGTCTTCTGCTAGAAGGACTGAACTGGGAAACTGGAGAATGGAGCCAGGGTGTGGGTGTTACACCTCTCTCCAGCTCATTGAGCAAAGTAAGTCTGCTCTGCAGCTCAATTCCCCTCAAAAAATGAGAGAAGTCTACCCTGCCCCCATCCCTGCCTTCTCAGTGCCATCTACTTAAGCCTATAAAAGTGTTGTAGAGAAGCTCTCTTGCATTGCATTCATAGACTACACTAGTAGCTGAGGTGGGCTTCATCTGACCAAATGTATCCACTTTAGTCATCCAGGAGTCTCTCCGTGGCTTGTTTAGGATTGTTCACCTCATCCTAAAGGAGCCACCTAAACTGGGTCACGTGAATTGTTCCCTGAAACACCTGTTTCTCTCCATTGGCAAAGAAGGAAACCCAGGGTGGTATCTCAAATCAGAGGAAAGGAATTACATTAATTTTCTAGCTTCTCTAGTTCTCAGACTGTAAAAGTAGCAGAGGTTCACATTTCACAGATACCTGAATGGTCGTGAGGAGTAAGTTGCAACCCGATAGATAACTGCCTAATGAGACAAAGAAAGCTTTGCCACCAATCACGATTTAGCAAAACAATCCACCTTCATGGCAAGGAGACGCAAACATTGCATTTCCTCTCCAGATAAAGGAGAGAGAAAAAGCAAAGGAGGAGGAGCCATCTGCTGCAAGACCCAAAGAGTCCCTGCCAAGTGGGATGGACAAGATGACTTTCAGCCTTCAACCATCCTGTGGCATGGATAAAAGAAGTCCTGATCAAGCTCTGTCATGCTGATCTGAGAGATTTCATGTCACAGTGTGGCAATATAAGAGGTTCTCCTACAGCTCTGAAAACTTGGCTGTGATTGCTTACATAAGATGTGACTTTTCTCACAAAATCCTCCCCTGCCCCCCAGAAATGTCACTGCACCAGAAAAACACAGCTTGCTTCTAGGAGAATGACATGACTGAAAAACAAACAGTTCACACTAAGGCAAGCCAGAAATATCCTTGGGCTGGCACACAAGGAACATGATGCCAAATGGGGACAGGATGATGATGGACAAGATGAATGGCGTCATCATGATCTGGCACCACTCTCGCACATGTTTGTGGTTCGCTAAAAGGCACTACAGAAGGATGGAACAAAAGCACAACACTTTCCCGGTGATTTAATCTCACTGTTGAATGAACAAGGGCATCTTTCAGATCCTCAGGCTTTTAACTATTTGGAAAAATATCAGAAGAGCAGCCTGACAATTGTGAGAAGAGGGCTGGCTTCAAAGGATATTAGGAACAAGCAGGGAGTCTCTCAAGAATGAAAAAAAGGGACTTGCAGGGTCTAAAACACCACACACCATCGTGGGCCAGACCTCATAAACAAAAAGGGACAAAAGGAAAAGAAAGGGTGTGGAGTAACATCTGAGAATAATTTCCTGAAAGCAAAAATAATACTTTATCATGTTTTAACCAGGATGCCATTGTTCATTGTGTGGACAAGGCAAGGTGGCTAAATGGGAATAAGCACAGGGCTGGAAAGGACAGCGTCTGAGGGGAAAAGAAGTCAAGGAGTCTGATCCAGGGACTAAATGACCTCTATCTCAAATATTATAGGTATGCATCTGGTACAGGAAACTAGCTCTGGTAGAAAGTTTGTCTGAACAAATCTATCAAGGAAGGATGGTTTTCTGGGTGGCATCCAGAGCTTGGCTTTCTGAGCCTAGGAAACCAGAGGCTAAAAAGGTCTGTTAACTGCTTTCTATAAATACAGCAGGGAGGAAGGGGGAAGCAGAGGAGAGGAAAGGATCCATTTAACCTAAAGCACAGCATTGGCAGGAGAACAAATAGGTACAGACTGTCTACAAATATACTCTAGGCTGAAAATTAGAAGGTTTCTTGCCTCTAAAGTGATCAGGATCTCTTCCAAAGGCAAAAAATAACATTTATTTGAAAACAGACTTTCAAGCTGAATTCTTTCAAAAGCTTATAAAAGAGATTTCTGGGATAGCAGGGGAGTTGACTAGTAAGCTGAAAGATCTCGTTTCTAAAAACAACTGTCTAGATCCGGAATAGCTATAAGAAGGTAGTTTAAAAATATTTATTTTGCATGCTTAACTAGAAGTCATTCAGCAGGCAATTATGCAAAACCCCATTGGTCCCTCCATTGACTTCAGTGAAGTCAAGCCCTGTTTGTGAATCTCCAACTCTCCTATTACTACTTCAGCTCCCTGAGAGCAAAGGAAATGAGGAGAAGAGCCCCACAGAGCTGACACAAAAATCAACAAATGCATTTCTTCCCGAAGACCATATGGGACAAGACAGAAAAAAGACCTGGCCTTCGTATGCTCTACTGTGGAGCTGCAGAGCTGTTCTGAGAGTGCCACCGGCACCTTGGTTCTTCCGAAATCAGTGCCCCCGCAGAGTTACTCCAGTGCAGCTGTGATGCTTCAGGTTTACGCTGCACCTTATTCTGCAGTAACCCCACTCCGTGCAGAAGTCTACTAGAGTTGGCCAGCACTACCTGCTAGTCAGGTGCCCCTGACTACTGTCTGAATATTGATGCTGCGGCAAGGTACACAGAACAAAAGCAAGGAGGGACACAAAATCTTTGAAGCTGCAAATGACTGAAACAAAAGCACTAATGGTTAATTTGCCAAGTGACAGCAGTTAGAAGGCAAAGTGCCCAATTTTCCTTGCATTTCCCATGGAGCCCAAACTCTTTCTCAAGGCAGCAGCTTTGGAGGAGGATATAGCTGACCATTTGACACATGCACTAGTTTGGGCAGTAAGAGTTGTTAATAGCTTTTGGAAAAAACAGTCCACTAAGTTTGCTCCCTGTTCCTTTCCAGCCATTTTCACTGCCTCATTTGCTGGGACTTTTTATTATGATAGAACATTTTGCGTGGCTCATTCTGTGTTGAGATATTTTAGCACATTGTTCAAGACACAGCACTTTGCATTTGAAATAAATGCTGTGGTCTACTTTTCTGTTTATTTTTTAAACTGTGGCAGATGACTGACCGGGGCCAAGCTGACCTGCACTTTCTCAGAGCATTCACATTTCTTAGATCTGTATAGGATGAGACATGGTGGCATGTGGTTTGTACCTCCGGCCATGGACAGATATCCCATTCTTTAGTAGAAATTCAGAAATACCTTTTCTTTACATGGGGATTTCCCTCAATTCTAAACACCACTGAAACAGTGCCAGCATCAGGGCCTACTGTAGGCAGCAGAAGCTGCAATTAGCACTGGAGCAGTTTCTCCTGCCACGCAAGGTGCTACTCTCCTTACCTACACCAGCAGCCTGTCCTCAGAGAGCTACACCTTTTGCTGAACACAGTGCTGGAGCTGGGACAAATATTCAGCACGAAAACCTGCAGCAAGAAACCTACCACAAACAGAGCTACTTTGGGGATCCTGCCAGGGGGAAGGAATGGGCAGAGCAGTCAGTACACCACTTCTGAGGGGAAAAAAACATTCCAGATTTGAAGTTATTCCAGATCAGATAAGGATGTTCTGAGTGCAGCCTTTACCTGTGTCCAGACTCATTTCCCTGGCTAAACAAGCTGGACTGAGCTCTCTGAACCTACACACTGCTGAAACCCCAGGAACAAGAGGCCTGGATTTTCTGTAATCTCAGGCAGTTCACTCACTGTCTGCCCTAGGCCAGAGCAGTTTTGCTGAAATAAATGGAGCAGCTAGAGCAGGTTGATCCTGCGGGGCTGTGAAGGGCCTGCCAAGGGAAGGTGAGGGCCACCAACAGCTTTCAGTCCTGGCCACTTCTGTATGGGAGCCCGAGGTGGTGGGTGTCCATTTTGGACCTGTTGTTCTGGCTAGGGTGAGGGGGTAGGTGAGGGCGAGGCTTAGGTGGTAAAGCAAGTCCAGAGTCCCAGTGTTGGTGGGGCTGCAAAGGTGCTTTCCAGGATCTGAAGTAGAGACCTCCTGATCTCAAATTCACAGGGTCTCTTTCTTCCCTGCTTTTAAAGATGGATGCTACATCTGTCCTTTCCCAAGCTGCAAAGGTTGTCCGTGTGCTCCAGGAGCTCTATAAAATAAACCCTGATAGTTTAAAAATTCATCTTGCTGGCCCTTAGGTATCCTACATCTGCATTTCATCAGACCCTTCCTCATTTGAATCCATCTAACCTGCCTGGATTTAAAGCCTTAAATATGTCTTAGATCCCTTTCAAAAGGGATCAAGAAAGCTTTCAGTTCCTATGCAGAGCACCACTGACTTCAGGCTAGTTACCCACAAATCTCTATTTCTTATTACCATCAAATTGAGATAGAGAACAATATCAGAGTCATATGAGCATTTGAAAGAGCCTGAAGATCCTGAGCAGAAAGGATAAATTATCACCCTGAGAATTTTCACTTTTGTAATTTTTAACAGACTTTACTGAATCAGATGCTCCAAATCTGTCCTATTTTTTTACTGGAAATTACTATTTGTTTTCCTGTAATTTCCTGATTTATTGTTATTGTCTATTTGCCTTTAGCACACCAGTCCAAAGGCTGTTTATTGTGGGAAGCATACACAAGACTCTTCCCCATTCAAATTGAGTATTTTGGGTTTTGTTTAGAAATGCTGCACAGCAGATTTCTGCCATTTCAGGTATATCATAAACATCTCTGTGTTCAGAGTCTGTGAGAATTTGTTGTAACAATTCACTGCTAGAAGGTGCTCAAAACGGAGCAGATGAGCCTGGTATAAAAGTCAACATACAGCAGAATCAGCAGTATAACTCTAGTGTAAGAAATTGCAACCTGTTTCTATTTGAGCAGAAGTTCACAGAGAAGTTACTTGCTCAGCTTTGAACTAACTTTTAAGTCACATGACAGAAATGAATAAAAACAAAGGTAACCCCCTGATGTTTTGTAATGTAAGATGCTTTCCATAAAGCCAGGAGAAAATTATAACTTGTGTGCAATAATGCTGAAGACCCTTGGCCATGGCTCAGTATCCCATCACATCAGACGATGCACAAACAAAGCAAAACCACTGTCCTCCTGCAGCTCACCATTCACTTCAGGACACTTGCTTACACCTCTCCTGTGTTCTCCTGCTTCCCCTCAGGAAATCTCACTGTGGCAGTGTACCAGGGAAGGAGCCACAGGACCAGACTTGGCTGCAATATGGGCTGAGCTGCACGAGGGACTCAACTGAGGCAGCGGCCAGAGTGCGCACCAGAAGGAAGGATGTACATTGATGTCCTATCCCAGAGGATCTCATTGCTCTAGGACCAGACCACAATCCAGGTTTCACAAGATGGACAGGGCTGCTATTATTTCATAGAAAAAGCATCACCTGCCTATTATTTTTCTTTCAGAGTCCTTTTTAATACCCAATTTATTCAACTAAGGGTCATGATTAAAGGTAAAGTTAACAACCTACTTAAAAATATAAAGTTACTACATTGAGGCAAATGGATGAGCTCTCAACTTTGAGACGGAAAGGTGTTTCTCCAAACTGTGGGGGTCGGTGACCCTGAGCACTGCAGGATCTAAACATCTTTTGCAAATTTGTTTTTCAAGAAGCACTGACTGGCAAATTAGCAGAACTGCAAGTCCTGCTTGGAGCACATGAGCAGCGGCAAGCACTTGAGTTACAAATGTACATTTAAAAACATTTAACAAAATAGCAGTTCCCTGCCATAAAATGGTGGCCAGAACAAAACCGAAGTGTGACTCTTGCACAAGTGCTCCTCCACCTAGACATGATAACCAGTTCACTGCACCCACAAAGGGAAACAGTTGCAGAAACCTCCTCGGAGGCTCCAGCAAGAGTCACACACCACCTGCCACTAGAGGAATACACAGTTTGACCCTTGACAGCCATAAATTATGCTCCAGGCTTAGTCCTCTGCTCTGCCCACCCCACCCCACTCCCCAGGAAGTTCTCCACGCTGAGCATGTTCGGTTGCTCTCAGTTCAGGCTCAATTTGCCTCTATCACCAATAAGTTTCACCTGATCCGATGCACAGAAGTTAGAGGCAGTTTTCTTCTCAGCTGCCCAACCTCCACCCATTAACACAACAGCAGAGCTAACATATAGTAAATTTTTTCCATTGTCCACCAGTCTGATTTATGAAGGGTTTCCAAAAGCTTACATGCAAAGGCAACAAATACCCTTTCTGAGCATTTGCAAGGTAACACGTTGGCTTGTGAGTTCAGGTCATTTCTTGTGAGTTCAGGTCATTTAAAAAAAAAAAAAAAAAAAAAAAAAAAAAAAAAAAAAAAAAAAAAAAAAAAAAAAAAAAAAAAAAAAAAAAAAAAAAAAAAAAAATCACCCCTTTTTTGGAGAAGTCTCATTCTTTTCCCTGGTCCTTCCGTGTGCCTGCTAAGTTTTGGCATTTGAAAATTGGCTTGTCTGAGGACAAAAAAATGCCAGCCAGGCTTTTCCAGAGGGTGCCATATACACTGTGAGAGGTATTTCAGACTCACACAAGGAAATCTCTGCATGGCGAACGCTGTCCAATCAGCTACTGCTGTTGTTTCTGTGATTGCCACTAATGCTGACAGCTGAACAGAAAAATCTGGGAGCCCTCATCTGTACCATAGGCAAAGTATACTTCTACAAAAATGTTTGGTTTTCATTTATAGAACAGGGTATGTCATGTAACTGTCCTCAAAGGTCTTTTATGATCAGCTGGTATACCAAACTTAGAAGACATTTAAAATGTGTACTGTGGCACTCTGCTTTAAATCCAGTATTACTCCATATTTCTATGAACAGTTTGGACGATGAACAAGATGGTATACTTTAAAAATTTGCTGGCAACAAGAACATCCCAGTAGATAAGTTCAGACATCAAAAAGCTTGAAAAAAAATCAGAAATGAATGAAATTCTGCAAGATTTAATTCAGTACATACACATGCAAAATACTAAACTTGAGAAGGATGAACCAGAGGCACAGACACAAATGAGGAACATGCAGGTTGGCAGCAGTGCAGCAAAAGAGGGCCTGGAGTTATAATGGATCAGAAAATAAAGACGCATCAACAATATGAGGCTCTCTGTGAGACAGGAGATAATTATTCTGTTCTGGCCCACACTCAAAAAGCCTCAACTGTGGCTCAATTAGAAAGAACACAGATAAACTGGGGAGACTAAAACACAGCAGCCAGAATGATGAAAGGATTCAAAACTATGACCTACAGGCAACGGCTGAAGAACCAGGGTTTGTTTTGTCTAATAAAGAAGAAGCTTAAGGGGTTAAAAACTGGAGCTTTCCATTATGTAAAAAGGGCAATACTGAGTTATTCCCCAGGTAAAATGGGAGAAAGATGAAACAAAATTATCTTTGCAGCAAGAGAAATGTGAGTAGGTTATTGTGTACCTGTACAGGTGTAGACCCCTTGACATAAATGGGAGATTTCAGACAGACTGGATATGCTTAATCCCATGTCAGTATTAATTATGCTTAATCCAATTCACAGGGAGTTGCACTGCTGGGGCTATGCCTGTCTAGATTCATATCTGAGCCTACACTGAGCACAGCATCCTGAGCAGACAGAGTTAGTGCCGGACAGCTGAGAGGGACCGGGAGTGAAAAGCTGCAGTGATCTGCACTGGATGTGTGAGTGATCCTCTGCTCTGCTATAAAGCAAAGCTCATGTGTGGCCTTACCTAAATCCTGTATCTGACAGCATGGGAAAGGGAGCACACGCCATGCAGGAGCTGTCTTGGTGACTCACAGGAAGGTTTCTTGCCTGTGCTTCTGGGGAAGGAGAGTATTTTGTTGTGGGATAAGCGAGTGAAAAAAAAGAAGGGGAAGTTCTTTAAATCACGGAGATTGCTGCACCATGTAGGCAAATCTTGGTTTTATAATGCAAGTAACCATTTGAAACAAGGCCACAACCGTTCTTAGTAACACTTGTATTTTTCTACAGCAAATAGCTACTTCCAACAGTATCCTACTGTCCTGGCATAGCCAAAGCATGACACAGAGCGGTATTTATTGAATTTCTGTCCTAATAACCCCCAAGAGCTTGAAATCTGCCAGGGTAAGATCTTACTAATACCTGCAACACACTCCTACTATTGCTGAAGGGAGTTAAAAGGCTTGAATCAAATCCACCCTAAAAGGCAGCAGATATAACTTCCATCTTCTTACTGGAGTTACATCCAACTGTGCTGCATCCTAGTGCAAGAGTTGTCTCTGTCCTGCATTGCCCTGTCCCATGCAACAGCAAAAGACTCAGACCAAAACCTTTCAACCAAGTTGAGTGATCAGCTTCTGCAAAGCAGTTATTTCTAGCGCAGTAGCCTTGATCTCCGTGAGCTGTTGGCATAAGAAAGGTTTGGCTATGTGGAAAGGGATAAAGAAACAGGTCCTTAAACACTTTGTCTGAATCAACCTGAGATTGTTCCTCCATGCTGTGAGCAACCCGGCACTCAATCATCTGAAGTAGCTGCTCTGACAGGATTCTAAGTCCCCATAATTAGGTCTTTCACATAAAAATCCAAAGCACAGCCTTTCAGCTTTAAATAGTTCTTGCCTGTATTCACCCTGCTGCCTGGGTTTTGTGCTGCTCTGCCTTGTATCTGTGGAGGCTGTGTCATTATCCACCCACAGCAGCAGCAGCAGAAAATTTTCTTGGGCCTGAACTTAACTTTTGTTTTAGTTCAGCTTCTGACACCTCGCTCCCACTCCTGCCCTCAGGAACAACTCCCAGAGTGGGTGAGTCACTTCACAGGGCTGTGAAGATGGAAATGAGAAGCTCATTCTGGCTTCAGCACCTTCCTAAAACAGTTTGCGCAGTCTCAGGGCGTATGCAGGTGCAGCCCCTGGAGCACTGCAGCCAGCAGAGAGACCTTTCCCTATCTCTGTCTGGGAAGCCCAAAGGAAACAGGCTTTGCAGAAGGTCTCGAGCATTTTCCCCTATTTCCCCAGCACACACACACAAACACAGACTGCATTCACTCTTCCATGCCCTCTCCCAGCTAAGGTGCGACTGCAAACAGGAAGTCCCCTCTTTGACTAGAAAGTCAGCCCTTATGGGGCTTTGATTTGCCAGTGTCTGAGAAGACAATAATACAGAAGCACAGTAGGATGTCATAGAATCATAGAATCATAGAATCATTGAGGTTGGAAAATCTAAGATCAATCATCGAGTCCAACCGTCAACCCAACACCACC
>NW_008795373.1:191705-198085 GCF_000699145.1 Aptenodytes forsteri | reverse complement strand
ACCGCCTCTCCTTCCTCCCCTGGCCCTTCTGTAGAGTCTATAGCCATCCATTGCAGCACTCCAGTCATGAGAGTCACCCCACCATGTTTCTGTGATGGCGACTAAGTCATATCTCTCCCGCTGCACAATGGCTTCCAGCTCCTCCTGTTTGCCGCCCATGCTGCGTGCATTGGTGTAGATGCACTTGAGCTGGGCTATCGATTTCACCCCCGGCATCGGCACACCACCCCTAGGCTCATCTCTAGTGAGCCTGAAACGTCCCTGCCTTCCAGCTGGCTTACAGCAGCCTAGGGCTATTGCAGGAGAGATGAGGGGTTTGTGGATCAAATCAAATCCTGCCCCTTCTTACTCAAGGTAACAAACCATCCTTATGCCGACCGATGGAGAGGAAAGCCCCAAGATGGCCAACTCTTGGGCTTCTTGGGAAAATCTTGCCTATAGGAGCTCATTTTCCCCCACAATTACATTTATCTCCTTTCTAGTTTAGATGTCATTCCCTGTAAAAAATTCAGAGGACTGAAGAGGAGGGGAGATTAAAATAAAATGAATCCCTCAGGCCAGGAAGGCAGCCATTAATTCATTTGCAACCATGGTTGTGTGACTGCAACTTTCTCAGCACAGCCACTCGGGTCTGAGGAAGGTCTTCTAGATGGAAGAGCAAGCAGTGCTCTAATATGAGTGTAAGGCTTTGGTCTCTCCAGCTACACCCTGGCAAACTCCAGCTCTTCCAGCTGGTAAACAGGGCACTCATCCCCACAGGCAGGGAATATAAAACAGGGCAGCAAAGCACACTCTTTCTGAGGATAGATAAGGCTTTCTACACTTTCCTTTTTCCCTCTGTTATGATCAATCCAACCTAACAGAGCATCTGTATTTGTGATATAGCGTTTCTAGATGTCCACCAAGCAACTGGACATTGGAGCAGCATTGCCCCATCACAGAGCATGTTTTACAAGGGCATGGCAACATGTCAAAGCAATGGCAAGCCTGTGAGTCCTTGCTGAGACTCCAAGGGAGTCAATTCAGTAGGCAAAGACAAGACAGCTATATGGCAATCGGGCTGCAAGGACAGGGCTGATAGAGAATTAGGCGAGTGCTGCAGAGGCTGGGCTGTGTTGGATGGTCACAAAGCAGAGACGTCGCTGCTGCACCAGCCCCTGCAGCCCACAGCTGCCTGGTCAAGGGCACGAGCCAACCCGGCCGGCGGACACTGTCCTCTACAGCTCGGGCTGCAGTTGTGGGTGGTCTGGTCTGGCCATCAGGCTCTGCGACCGCACTGTTCGAGGCTCACCATAATCCTCACAGCCAGACACCGCAGTCGCGTTTCCATGGCTTTCATGTTTGACATTAAGTATATATCTAAATATCTCAGCTGAAGAGAGGTTTTTCTTCCTGTCTGGCTGGCTGTGTACATTAGCAAAGGAAAGCTTAACTAGGCCTTTACAGATCTTCATTTTTCTGTTACACTTGCCATATCACAAGTTTCATCACTAAACTGAAAACCAAGGCATTTCTTGTGGCATCGAAGCTGCAAATTGGAATGTCGAGTAAAATAAAGACTTATAGGGTTGTGATTCCCCAGGAGAAAAGAGGGGCCGCTTCTATAAAGCACTTCTGTCAGCTCCTTGGAAATCTTTCCAGCAGGTTCAGCCTCTGAAGGAGAAATTTACAAGCTGGCAATGATTAAAAGCCAGAATTGTGAAAATGGCTAGCAGCCCTTGTTTAAAGGCTGCTTTGGTCCAAGTCAATAATAGCACAGCTAATGTAAAGGCAGTAAGTATTCAATACATAATTTCATCCACTGTTACAAATGCAGGGTGAAACTCCACCACAATCCTGGATATTCATTCTGATAGCAAGTTGCAGATCTGTCACTTCGCATCAGCACCTAAAACCTCTCAGATTCCCTTCCAAGGAACATTTGGGGCCTAGCAGGGATCCAGTTAAATGCACAAAAGTAGGGTGAAATCCAAAATGAATGGCCAGATTCTGCCTTCCTTATATTCAGGTCAGGTTTCAAGGGGGCAGAATATGGCCCTGAGGTCCCAAAGATATTGCGAGCTGGGGCAGAAAAGGCTGCATTGGCTCTAGCCACTGCTAGTTTCCTTCTCATGCGACTGCAGTCATGCAGTATTCCCCAAATAGAAGTTCATACCTTTTCACCTTCAGAGCTGGCCTATTCCTGCTCTCTGGTATTCAGAAATAAGTCTCCCTCCCTCCCAGGAAGGAGCCACACTATAAATATTTCCATGCAAGCTTCCTGAGTCCTAATGTTTCTTGCAGAAGAGCACGGCTCCTTGTCCAGCAGTGACAAGCCTAGCTGGGTTCTGCAATGCCTTTAATGATGTCAATGTGCTGCTACAGTTCCATGACTGCAGAGAAGAAACGGAGACGCATGCAGGAGCAGTAGCGTTGCTGTAGCCATGGTGGCGTAGACACCAGCAAGACAAAGTTAGGATAATCTCTTCTAACTTTAATATATCAGCTCATTCAGGAGGAGGGCTTGATTGTGAGAAGTGCATTAACTCATGAGCGTTTTCAACTGTGTTTTACATTGAGCCCAAGGCCCTCAAAAAATAAGACACCCATTTTCTTAGGTACTGGTTGAACTGATGGAAACAGTAAGAATTGTGTGAGGGGAGAGGGGGCCCAAAGGGATGAAGTGTTTTGCCCAAGAGAATCAGCAGCAGAGCAGAGGGCTCCTGACACCATGCAGCAACGCACTAGTAGGCCATGCTTTTCCTGCCTGAAAGGAGTTTATAAAAAAAAATAAGCAATGGCAAACTGCAGGGTTTTAGCTGCCTTGTAACGCCTGCCAAGCAAGTGTAATTGTTGCTTCAACACAACTTCAGGCCGGCAGTTTGCAATTGAGCATCTCAGCAGATGTTGGCACAGCTGAATTTTGCCTTTAGGAAAAGGAAAAGTCAAGGTTTGGTCTGGGAAAGGGGGGAACAGGGAAAGAGAGAGCCCTGCAGGGAAACCTACAGCATCAGGGAGCAGGGAAGTGAGGATGAGCCTGGGGTGTTGCTGGTGCCAGCTCTGGCCATCCTCCGCTCCCCAGCTTTCTTGGGCTAGAGCCTGGAGCAGGGAAGTGAGGATGAGCCTGGGGTATTGCTGGTGCTGGCTCTGGCCATCCTCCGCTCCCCAGCTAAACCCTCTCGGCTTTCTTGGGCTAGAGCCCCGGGAAGGGAGGCAGCTCGCAGTGGTGGCTCTTCTCTGTCCCAGTAGCCACTGCCCCAGGTGTCTGCGCCTGAAGGCAGCCCTCGCTGGCAACCTCTGATCCCCATCAAGAGCCAGGAGCTGAGCAGCAGCTGCCACTGCACCCTATTAAACTCTTGGGACACAAAACCAAGGGGTGCAGAAGACACTCAAAGTGGAGGAGGAAATGCTTTCTATATCATGTGTAATTAACTCGGCACCACAAGCGTTTCTGAGTCAGGCCGTCCACCTTGTCTGCACACAAAAATTGGCACTCCAAAAGAAATATAAACCCTGTAATGCAGAAGCAGTGATGCAGGCATAAATGTGTTGTAGCTAGTCCCATATGGGAGGGAGACGAGCTAACTGGTGTATAGCACCTCCGCACTCTGAGCTGCACTGAGACTGCTATTTCAGGAGATTTCTAAATCACCTCCTTGTCCCAAACAGTTTTCACATGAAACTAATCCCAGAAGTGCATGGGAGCCAAGCCTGCTGAGGAGGATGCAGAGCAGAGTAGATGTTTGGCATGGCTGAGGGTATTAGGCACAACCGAGCCAGTAATGAGAAATGTTTATAAGGAACATGAGCTCTCCGGCCTCAAGGTATGAAAAAATTCAGGGGGCATCTCATGCCCAGCTTATTTCTCCTGAGAAAAAAGTTTTCACCAGAAAATACCTTCTGAAGCGTCAAACCCTCCCACCGACAGCCCAGCATGACCTGCCATGGCAGAGCCCACGACTTGGTGACAGCCCCAGAGACCCCAAAACCAGCTGTTGGATTAAATGGACTGCATAGAAACCCCAAATTTGGGTAATCCCAAGAAATACAAGCTCTATGACTAAAAAAGATGCTGTCAGACTGTTAAATATTTAGCTGCCTGCTGGAGTTATTATGGAGAAGGGCGGCTCTGTGTATGTTGTGTACGGTAAGGAACACCGAGGGCAGGATTTAAAGAGCCTGAAAGGAAGAAAAGCAGTTAGGACAGCAATACATGTAAGTACAAGATGGAGACATGCAAGTCCAACACCTTTCAGACTGTTCATTTGATGCCCTGGTGGTATCTCCTTTGCCTCACTTTTTCTGGGTCCTGTAAACAACAGGCACTTGGTCATCAAAACAGAAGAAATACTGAGAGGGGGGGGGGGGAAAAAAACCCTTGTGAGTCAGCTATAAATGAACATGAGGAGAGGGAGGAGAGTCAGGTGTCCCTGGGATCTCCTCAGCCTCCTTTACTTCCTATCTACGAGGGAGAAAACATGAACAGGGAGAGCAGAGTTTCCTCAGCCATCCAAAAATGACACAGGTGAAGGGCAAACATGGTGCAGTTCACATCTGCGGCCAGATAAGAGCTGTGCAGAGATGCAGATAAAGGTGACATTTCTTACCCAGTTATCAGGCAGTTTGGGAGTTTGGCAGGTGTGCCACATGTTTAATGTGAAAGGAGGGGACTCCCCACACCCCCTCTGCACCAGCTGCTCGCTGCGTGCCCAGCAGTGCCTAGCTGATAATCCTCTCCAGCCCAGGAGGAATACTGCTGGCTTTGGAGGGGCTAAATGTTTTCTCTGCTAAAAAAAAAATATTAAAAAACATTCTGCTGGCTTTGGAGGGGCTAAATGTTTTCCTCTGCTAAAAAAAAAAAAAAATTAAAAAATATTAAAAAAAAAAGTTCATACAAACTGTCTCCAGAGCTGATTAAACCATTGAGCAAGCTTGAAAAGCAAGCAGTGCCCTACGCACACTTAATCCACAAACTCACCTAGGAAACATCCCTTCGTTACACTAGTGACTACAGCCTGAGCGGGGAGAGGACACACACCTCGGGCTTGACAGCGCAGTTTTGTAAGAGTAATTTGTTGATCCCGCAGTACAAAGCTGAGTTACTGAAGGTGTAGGAGGAATAAATGTTCTGCAGGCGCAGTCTAGTTCCATCAGTCCTAATCACTAATAGGCGGTTGCAGGCTTTCACCACCGTTTTTCCTTCCTCATTTAAAACAGAAAAACAAAGCTGCTTTCCATGACTGACAGCTATGGAAAATAAAATCAGGTTTTTGGCCACAAAAACGGGCCGAGTGTGAGAATCGGCAGTGACTCAGCTCCCTCTCACCTTCCCCATTTCTGGTTTGGCCTCACTGCTGGCGAGAGGCATACGTTGAGGGGCAGGCAGCAAAGGGGGCTCAGGAGCATGGTGCACCCTTAGAGGGGGTGTCCGTGCTGCAGCAATCAACATGATGCCGCTCAGAGGAGCCATGGAGCTGCACTCATTGGTGCTGTGTCCTCACCTGCATGTGCCCTTGGGTCTGGGGGGGACAGCCTGCAGCTCCCTGTGCTGCAGCTACCTCAGTTGTCCCCCAAAACTGTGGCTGAGCCTAGTTGTCTTCCCCGATGGTGGGGGAGTGTGCTATATTTGCGTCTGTACTGTTCCCCATGACAAAAGCCTCATCAAATGCAGGTAAGATGGTTCTGCGTAAAGCCAAAAGAAAGGCTGGGGGTAACACTCAAAATTAATAGTCCTTGCCAGCTCGTACTTACACTGGGAAATGTTGCACACGTGCTGCTGCACCACAGGGATGATGAATCTCCCCTAGAGAGGCTCAAGAGGAAAAAACAGGGACTGAAACATCTCCATAGGAGAAGTCCAGCTGAAAATTTTCCACCTGTAAAGGCGGAAGCATCCATCAGGCTCCAGTTCTTCCAAGAACATTTAGGAAAGGATCAAAACTCAGGTGCTTGCCAGGACAAAGAACATTTACCTTCTTTCTAAAAAAGTCAGACTTCTTTATGAAGGGTGGGATAAGGGACAACAGTCAGGGTCAGACCGAAATGACTGGCAAGTGCACCAGCAAGACGTGAATCCAAGAGACAAACAGAACCTTGTCAGCTTCCCATTGAAGAACTGATTTGATCCAAAAGCTCCTCTCAGTTTGTACAGACAAGAAATACATGTATTCAGTAATTTAGCTTGGTTTTCCTATAGCAGGGAAAACCAGGTATGGTTTTCCTATACCAAGGAAAAGGCTCATTAATCTTGGCATATTAATAAATCATAGAATCATAGAATCATTGAGGTTGGAAAAGACCTCTAAGATCATCGAGTCCAACCATCGACCCAACACCACCACCCACTAAACCATGTCCCTAAGCGCCTCATCTACGCGTCTTTTAAATACCTCCAGGGATGG
>NW_008795373.1:178707-187581 GCF_000699145.1 Aptenodytes forsteri | reverse complement strand
GAATGGGGGGGCTGGGGCTCCCTCTCGCTCCCTGCGTTTTTGCTTTTCGCGGGTTTGGCCGCGGTTTTGCCGCTTCAGGAAGGGTCCCCCGGCGCGATCCCGCCCCGCCCTCCTCCGGCTCGGGGGGGGGCTGGGGCCTCGGTGGCTTCGCTGAAATGGCCATCTATTTAGCAACAAATAGTCTGGAGATCAGATTTCAAGTGCAAGGTGATGCTCAGAGCAGCTTTCTGATGCCAGAAGGGATTTTGATAATATGGGAAAATCAGAGGGGATTAGCATGCCCCGGGGTAGAGAGAGCACACAGATACCCCAGTCGGGATCCAGCCAGGGTCTGCAGCCAGGACCAGGGCTCTCAGGTGCAGCGCTGGCTGTGAATGCCCATGCAAAGGGGCAGCGCCTGGGACACCAGGGTCAGCTGCGGCTGGACGGGAAGGGGCTGCTGGGCTGGCGTGTGCCCACTGGCGTGGTTGGTGGGCTGGGGGGGCAGTCCCGACCTTCGTGTCTGCTGAATGGCTGGTATCCCGTGTGGTCCTCTCCTGCCGAGGGGGCAGCACAAGAGCAGGAGCCACCGCTCAAGCAGGTGGATCCCTGTCCAGATACACGTGACAGCTGGGGTGTTGTCAGCACTGCACGCTGTGCAGGGAAAATGCAAGGAAAACAGTATTACGTGGCAAAGCAGCAATCGAGTGAGATTTCGATGGGTGTTCAGCTGCTGTCCGGAAGACAAAAGCATCGTGCAGTGTGACTGTCAGCAATCAAAGCAGTATTTACATATTGGCAATGGGGAGTCACTTGGGCTCTGCTTCCACCAGAAATCAGCGTGCTGCTCCTGGCCTGCGGTGGGTCCCTGATTGCTGGCAGGGCACTGTCAGCTGCATGGGCTGTGGAAGAGGCTCTGGCCACAGGCATGGACCTTCCTGCTTCACCTCTCCTGCAAATGCTACTTGCTGCAACATGTAAGCACACGAGGTCCCTGGTAAAGTTGTATAGAAATGGGTGCAGGAGCACATGCCATGGAGCAATCCCAGCCTCAAACCCCAATGGTCAGTAAGGAAATGTCCTCCCAGTGCAGGGCATGGCCCTGGGGCTGGAGAAGCCCTTGTCGGTAGACGGAGCAAGCTGGGTGAAGGTCTGCACCAACACCTCGGTTCACTCATCTCATGTCCCACGTGGTTGACAACTGTATACTCTGGTCCTTGTTTCACCTGTGAAACTCACTCAAAATCCCTCAATTTAAATAATGCCCTCAGAGTTTAGCAGGATGGAAAGAGGTCACTTTTGATCACGTGAGCTTGGTGACTACCCACATAAGCTGTAGTGTGGTGGGTAGGACAGTCACTGTGACATCAAAGCTGTCCCTCAAAGAGGAGAGATATTTGAACATAGCAAATAATAGGTGAAAGATGAGCTTGACCCCCTCCCAACTTTGTGAGTGACAGCTAACCCTCGATGTACAGAATCAGCGTAATTTAGGTTGGAAGGACCTCAGGAGTTCACCTGATCCAAGGGTGGGCTAACATTGACGTTAGTTCAGGTGAAACACTGGCATGAATTTCTTCTGAATTCACAGGCAGCTTCTGGTTGATCAAACCTCTGCTTGGTGGCAAATAATGCATCCAGCAAAGAAAAAGAAAAACAATAACCCTGGCTCTCACCATGGGCTGGGCTTTGCCATTCAGTGCTCTGCTCCCCAGGGACACAACCCACCATCTTGGCGAAAGAGCTTTGGGTCACAGGGAAGGGAAGGGGTTAACAAACTCCTCAGCAAATGAAGCATCATTAGAAAAAGCAGGACTGCTACTTTCTAGGATCTACAACCCTCAGCCAAGGGACTCAACTTGCCGGGAATCTGTCCCAGAGCACCACAGTAGCCCAGACAGTGCGGCTGAGTGCTGGCGTGACGCCTTTCGCACTGGGAGATTTTTGCTGAAAACATCTAATTGTTTCCTGAGAACTGCTGTTTTTTGTGGGTTGTTGTTTGTTTTGGTTTTTTTTTACTTCAGGGCTATTAATTATTTTTATAGCATCATTTTCAAGCACAACAGGAGCTGTCTAATTGGAGTTGTTTAAAATATAAAAAAGGCTGAAGAGCTTTATGAGAGATGTCAGGGAATTCTGCAGAACAGTTATGAAAGTCACAAATTCTGGAAAACTTAAATCCTGCTGTTATTATGGATGAAATCCTGTTAACATAGCTATTTGCATATGATTTTGCAGACCTACCTTTTGTTCAGAAAAATATCACCCATTTGTGTTACCTACAGTGTTACTGAGACACCTTGATAACCCTATCTGCAACAGTTCCCTCGCCCAGAAATACATGTTACAGTCTCAAATCCACCAGGGCTTTATCATAGAATCATAGAATCATTAAGGTTGGAAAAGACCTCTAAGATCATTGAGTCCAACCGTCAACCCAACACCACCACCCACTAAACCATGTCCCTAAGTGCCGCATCTACACATCTTTTAAATACCTCCAGGGATGGGGACTCAACCACTTCCCTGGGCAGCCTGTTCCGATGTTTAACCACTCTTTCAGTAAAGAAATTTTTTATCCTGGGTGGACAAAGACTTAAAATATGATTAGGTTGTGTCTGCCCAACAACAACAACAATAGCACACATTGGCTGTAAGGACAATATTATTACAATTTCATAAAGACTCAAATTAATACATCTTCCAACAAATGTTTCTGGACAGGAAAGCAATCTTTTTGCAACTTTTACTTGAATTTGCTTCAGTTTGTTGGCAGTGGGTTTGAGAAGCTGGTGACTGAAGCCTGGATCCGGCCCCTGCTTCATTTCAAAGAGCACGCAGCGATCCTCAGTGCCACCCAGCAGTGATGCCAAGAGGCGAGTTGTAGCCAGTCCACTAACTGGGGCTGGAAAAGCCCAC
The DNA here is from genome assembly GCF_000699145.1 of Aptenodytes forsteri. Classification (NCBI taxonomy): domain Eukaryota; kingdom Metazoa; phylum Chordata; class Aves; order Sphenisciformes; family Spheniscidae; genus Aptenodytes; species Aptenodytes forsteri. Next base: position 184,683 of record NW_008795373.1, on the reverse strand, counting down.
CAGGCCCACAGCCCGGCCCCACTGTCTCCCCCATTCATTTCATCCACCAATCCAGCAAATTTTGGTATGTGAGCACTTTCTGGGTTGCTTTTTGGTTTTGTTAATTTTTAAAGCACAGCCGCTGGATTGCCTTGCAAAATTAACATGTGAGAATGCATATTTTTCTTGTGTTTATTAAAACCATTCATGTACAAAATTAACATGGTCTGACAGTGGAAGAGCACCGAGACTGGTGTGTTACTACTTTATGAAATAGCCATCTGAGAATGCCTAGTAAACAATTGCTTTTAATTTTAAACATCTGTATCTTTAACAATAAGAGCAGCCGATGTGGCCCTGCATCAGTCCCGGGCTCAAGCTTTAGCTGAGTAAGGACCGGCTGCAGCCTGAAACCTATCTTGTCTCACCCTGCTTCTTCGCATGTCAGTAATTCTAGCCCTCTGTGGCTTGTCCTGGCTGATTTTCCACTGAAAGTTGATCTTTTTTCAATGGATCAAAGGAGCAAAATGAGAAACAAGAAACTTCTGCAGTGAAATTTCAGCCACTGCAGTTTGAGCTGCCTCTCCAGTTTAATCGTCGCGCCCGGCCAGCCGGCTGCTGCCTGCGGAGGAGCGTACTGGTGTTTCCACCCTCGTGTCCTCATCCCGCTGGCACAGTTTGCCGCATGGACACTCCTACTTGGAGGGGGCTACCCTGCAAAAGGGTTGCTCCCAATTGCACAGGGAGTTTTACCAGTGCAACAACAGTCGTACAATTATGCTGATAATGGGATGATAATTATGCTGATAAACTGACCTCCTGAGATAAACCCAAAGTTTAACGAAGAGTTCACGAGCTTAGTATCACCAGCAGAGTGAATCAATACATTATTTACACCTTGTCTGCTATATCGTACAGGGGAACCCTGCCTCCCTGCGAGGGGCTTGTGCACCAGCCCCCCCCCATCCCTGCATGACAGCATGCCCCCACGGCAGGAGAGGGGCTGGCACCAAATGCACGCTCCATCAGCTGCCCAGAGGCATGAGCACGGCAGCTACCCCAGGTCCCCCCTCGCACTTGCACAGCCTTCAGCAGGGTGTAGGTAGCAATCATTTAGGGGGCAAGCTAGGAAAGAAACCTTCAATGGGCATTTCTGCAGGGGTGTGCAGAGGAATGGGGGTCCCTAAACCTGCCAGATACTTACACGGAGCTCAAGGGCCAGGCTTTGACTCCTTTAAATGACTGTGGACACCAGTTTCTCATGATCACATAGAAGAAGTATGTCTGGCTTATTCCTTTTCCTAGTATGTGACATGTAAAATTTCAGAAGTCTATGTTTCAAATACATGCTTATGCTTATGCTAAGTTTATGTTTCAAATATATACATCGGCTGAAACCGATGTCTCAGAATACATAGTACCACTGCTATAGCCATGTCAGTCTAAGCATGCAAGTGAAGCATCATGTCATCCTTAGCTGCTTCCCTGGCACGATGAAGAGTTAAGAACACTCTTAGATGAAGATTGTGCAGAGGAGGAATGGCTTTTTATTAAACCCAGTGGTACAGCTGGAAAAGACAGAGAAGCCTTCAGGCACCAAAGCCTTTCTTCCAGTCTGAAATCTTCCCAGCTAAATACAGGCTGAGAACAGTTGCTCTGAATTTCACACGACAGTGTTAAATCAGCAAGCCCACCCAAGAGGAGAGGCCACCGGTGTGTGGGAGCCAAGGCGGGCTGTTAGCAAGGAGCCCAGGCATTAGGCACACCTTTGCTAAATTCCGAGCTGCAAGGTAATTACTACAATTTGCTTCCCTTTTTACCATTTTACTAGTATATGTATGTCTTTGTCATGCCAGCATCTCATTCTAGTTAATCCTTAGGAGTGTTTTGAGTGAAATGCAGCAATCACCATCAATGCAAAGCGTCCTGTTACTATCAGGAGGGACTGAGCTCATTTCTGTCCCTGCTGAAGGGCACCTTGTTTGGGAACACTTCGATAAAGAGCAAACATGGGAGCTGTCGTGGTTTAACCTCAGTTGGCAACTAAGCACCACACAGCTGCTCGCTCACTGCCCCCGCCCCGGTGGGATGGGGGAGAGAATTGGAAGAGTGAAAGTGAGAGGACTCATGGGTTGAGATAAAAACAGTTTAATAATTGAAATAAAATAAAATCATAATAATAATAGTAATAATAATAAGAAGAATATACAAAGCAAGTGATGCACAATGCAATTGCTCACCGCCCACCAACCGATGCCCAGCCAGTCCCCGAGCAGCAGCCCCACCCCCCCGGCCAGCTTTCCCCAGTTTATGTACTGAGCATGACGTCACATGGTATGGAATTTTTTTGAGCATGGGAAGCTGAAAAGTCCTTGACTAGTGTAAGCACTGCTTAGCAACACCTAAAACATTGGTGTGTTATCAACATTGTTCTCACCCTAAATCCAAAACACAGCACTGTACCAGCTACTAGGAAGGAAATTAACTCTGTCCCAGCCGAAACCAGGACAGGAGCGACACGCATCTTCCTGGCCACCGCCTCACCGTGGGAAGACAGGTTGGTACAAGGCTGTTTTGACACAAGCTCTCTCCCATTCATTCTCCTTGCTCCTCTAGATGCTGGCAGCTTTAGTGTTCCTCCCGCCTGACTGTCAGAGAAAATCAAAAGAAATTGTGAGTACTTTTAGAGTAGCCTGAAACTTGGAGTTTCTTCCAGCAGCTCATGAGGGCATGGTTGTTTTAAGACCAAAACATACAGATTATTTTCCCCTCAGGATTTAAAAAAAAAGAATATATTCATCTTTCAGGGTGGCTGTATAACTTCTACCACTGACGTTCAGTTACACTTGCACACCAGGCAGTGATGTTCCTTGATATCTTCAGGGATGATGAGTCTGAAAATACAAAGCACCCATTTACTCCTATAAGAATCTTGAATGCAGAAGGCTGGATTTTCATCTTTTTTGAGTTTTACACAGATAGTGTGACTACATCTAGCTATGCACATACATTATGAAAAGCCCAGGTCTAAAACTCACTCTGTTTTCATGGGAGGAGAAAATCAGCTGTCACCAGGAAGGGTCAGACTGCTGCCATCAAACCCCGGAGAATCCTGCAAAGCAGGACCTGATTCTGCAGTCCTGGCTTGTTCTGCTGAGGTCAGAGGGAAAAGCCCCACAGAGCAAGGACTATAGGGTCATACCTCATTGTATAAAAATACCCACTGCACAAAAGCTTAGGAGCAGGAGAAAAGGCTCTTCCAGGGTTGTCCCCTGCCAGCGCCTCCCTCCCCACCCCCCCCGGCCCCGGCAATGGATTATGTATGCTGTTTCCCAGGCCCATAAACATAGGAGACATTCAACACCCCCCCCCCCCCCCCCCCGGGGCCCCCTGGCTGCCCCCTGGGGCTGCCACCAACCTCCCCTTCCCGGGAGCCGGGAGGGAAGGGGCCATTATCATGCAAATGAGCTCACCAGGAAATCCACTTTGTTTCCAAATTCCTACCTCCAGCCCTGCCACATCAAGCTTTGAATGCAGAAGAGGATGAATGGCCTAAAAGCAACAGAATTAAGCATTTAGTGCAAAATCCCCCCCACTGGTCCCCTTTACTTGGAAGCACGATTTAACACACACACAAAAACCACGCAGACTAGCAGGCTAGGGGAAAAATGCACACGTACATTCAGTATGTGCTGTAGGCACCAATCTAATATTCTTCCTGCTATGCTGCTCCAGTTCAGTATAGGTATCGTATCAGTGCCTCCGGTTTTAACCCCCACTCTTACAGCCTGCCTTTTAGCATGAGTTTGATATTTCAATCATGTAAGAAAAGCAGATATGCCCATAGTTATTATTACACCAAATGTTACTTGCTGCTGAATTATGGATGGGTAATACACTGCTGACACATATAGGCACCTCTTACAGGTAACCGCAAAGCCTCTTGCATCGCTGACCCTCTGAAGAACTGGAAAGAGGTCTGTCCTTCTGCACAGGGTATGAGTGTCTGGCCATGAAATTTAACCTACCTGGCTGCTGCTTATCACAGACTGTGGCTTACCACTGTCACTGGGAGCAAACTTGAAGAAAACTCCTTGCTCTCAGCATGAACTCAGAAAAATTCAAGGGGGTAGGGGAGAAGGGGGAAGAGCAATTCATTCCCTTCCTCTAGTGGCATTGAAAAAAATGTTCATTTGTTACATCAGGCTACTCAAATCAAGCCCTTAAAGACACAGAATCACAGAATAGTTTGGATTGGAGGGGACCTTTAAAGATCATCTAGTCCAACCCCCCTGCCATGGGCAGGGACATCTTTCATTCCCATCCAACCTGACCTTGAACACTTCCAGTGATGGGGCATCCACAACTTCTCTGGGCAACCTGTTCCAGTGTCTCTCATATAGTTCATATAAGTATATAGACATGGCCTCCAGATCCTAGGCTTGATGATGCTGAGGCTACACCCGTCCTCACAAACTATCTCACCCTAATCTGTCCTCTCTGGAGTTGCTTACCCAGCTGTAGCAAGTTGCTCAGACTCCCTCCCTAGGCAACGCTTCTCCCACACCTCCCTGCCTGCCCCGGCCCAATGCCAGCGCCAGCGCTGGATGAGCCCTGCACTGATCCAGCTCAGCTCACCAGCCTCGCAGAGAAACCGCTGCTTCCCTGCAGCAGCTGCTGGATGGGCTCAGCCGCACGTGGAACCATACCCTTCTCTTCCTGCTGACTGACCAGGGCACAGAAACAGGGCACGTAGCCCAGACACCTCCCTTTTTAGTCAGGTAAAACTGGAGGGGGTGAATGCTCCCAGTGGGAATAGACCTGTGGTGGTGTGAGCCAGCCTGGTGGGAGGTGAGCAGGCAGTGGTGTTGGCAAAGCCCATATCACACACAGCTTCACCTGCAAGCCCTTCCAGAGGATGAGGATGCCCCTTCTCGGGCAGTGGAGAAAGGTGCTCTGGAGCTGCTTGTTTCTGCCTGCTGGCTGTAAAGGGACCTTGGACAATTAGCTTACATGAGATACATAACTTCAAAACTGCTGAAGTGAACTGAAATCCTTCGCTCCCTTAGACTCCACATCTAAAGATGTCCACAAGGAGCTCCACAAGGTTTCAAAGAGACTCCTCCAGCAATGGATCTAAGCCTTTCTTCAAAAGCTTCCTTGAAGCAGATGCTTATCAGCTTCCTCCACCCCACCATCTCTGCTGGCTGCCTATCTGTGAAGAAGGCTTTGAGTTGCTGACCTGGAGCATCTGTATCGTCATGCACAGACTGGGTTAGCCAGACCTCCAAACAGTTCTTTGGATGGGCAAATGGCTTGTCTTAGATAGATCTTTTAACTTAGCTCAATGGATTATTAATGCGATTTCTATTTATGAATAGATACTGTTACAGAAACAGCAAAACCAAAAAAACTGGATTCACTAGTGCTACAGTCCACTAAAATCTGAAGGATGAAACTGGGCATTTTTTCCTTTCTGAAGTCAAGGAATAAAATCTGTCAGTGAATTAGTTAGCGACACTGATTCTAGTAAAATACTTGTGGACTTCCTCAAAGTACTTTTTTTTTCTTGTTGCAGCGAGTTTGTGTCCATTCTTTATTGGATTGCTAAAAAAGACTTGCAACCTGTCCGACACACTGTAAGGCAAATGGAGCTAAATTAAGTTATTGCTGCAAAACCAGAAAGCCATATAAGAGGACATTGTTTCAAATTCTGCTCCCACTTACGCTCATGCAACTCCACTGTAGTATGTGGAGTTGCATGAGAGTTGAAAAAAAAAAGCAATAACATTGTGCTGGTTTTGGCTGGGATAGAGTTAATTTTCTTCACAGTAGCTAGTATGGGGCTCTGTTTTGGATCTGTGCTGGAAACAGTGTTGATAACACAGGGATGTTTTCGCTACTGCTGAGCAGTGCTGACACAGAGTCAAGGCCTTTTCTGCTTCTCACCCCACCCCACCAGCGAGTGCTGGGGGTGCACAAGAAGTTGGGAGGGGA
>NW_008795373.1:172939-178457 GCF_000699145.1 Aptenodytes forsteri | reverse complement strand
GTGAATGAATTCCTTGTTTTGCTTTGCTTGCGTGCGCGGCTTTTGCTTTCCCTATTAAACTGTCTTTATCTCAACCCACGAGTTTTCTCACTTTTACCCTTCTGATTCTCTCCCCCATCCCACCGGGGTGGAGTGAGTGAGCGGCTGTGTGGGGCTGAGTTGCCACCTGGGGTTAAACCACGACAAACATGCAGTTTAATTTCAATGCATAATAAGTGCAGTAAAAAACATTTTGTTAAAACAAGTGAGAATTTTTACTGATGTCTTTCTCCCACCAAAGATGATTTATCCCTTTTTTGGCACACCCTACTGAGAATGCTTTCTAAACAGAGTCCCCGTTTGACCATGCAAGGACAGCTCACAGCTGCTGTCGCTGTATCTCCAGAAGGGGAGAAGGAGATACTGACCTTCCCTGGGTGTCCTCATTTTCAGGCTGCCTCACACTGCCAGAGGGTCCAACCCGGTCTCGGGGTGGGAGTGCATAAGTGGTCTCCTCACTTGAACTGAGGAGGACGGAGACGAACAGGCCTTTCAGTGAGGCTTTTCTACATTTCCAGCATTTGCTGCTAAGGATGCACTGGATTATCACAGGACAAACTCCCCCGGTGGAGCTTTGGCTCCCACCAGAAGAAACACCTTTTGCAGAGGTTGAACTTGGTCTGAACAGAGTAAGGGAAGGTACAACCTTTCCTCAGCTGGGGACATCTGTGTGGGCATGTGGACACAACCAGGAAAGTCTCTGCGTGCCCAGTAGTGTGCACGGGGACTGTGAGATGAGTTGGTTGTTGACCTTCCTTTGATGCTCTGACTAACTTGCTCCCTGTCACCTCTTCTCCAGTCATAAGGTTACAGAAGACAGAGTGGGACCAGATGAACACGAGCTAGGGGACCAGATGAAGACAAGCAAGGGGAGGTCCGCATGAAACCAATCCTTTGTCTGAATGCACGGTGTGGGTCATGGGGTGGCCTGCCCCGAGCTCGGGCGCCTGGCTGGCCCCGGCGGTGGGCAGACCCTCCGTGTTGAACTTGGGCAGATGCAGCTATGGGGTGGAGTTGGGTTGGTGCGACATCCTCACACCGCAGCTGGCGTGGCCCTGGGGCATCAGCCTGGCCATGTCAGCATGGCTGAGTCGAGGAGGGTGGGACGAGCCACGCCTCATGTCCCCCTCCACCAAAGCGGTGACGCTAATGAGCAAGCGTAGCAATGTGGCACAGAGCAAAACGACTTATGGCTCTGATCCCACCATCTGACCCTGACGGGTGGACTCCCACACAGTGATCTCACTCTGTCGACTTACTCACAGCTTCACAAGTAGCAGAGAAAGGTCACGCTCAGTTAAAACTGAAATGTGTTTTCTTACAGTTTTTCCCCCTTGGGCCAGATGCTATGACTTGGGCAAAGGTCCAACTGGAAATAATGAATGTAATTACCTTGTAAGTACCTTAGTGGAAAATATTGGTATTGTGAATTATACAGGGATGCAATGCTAACTCATTTCCCAGTGTTTAAAATACAAATATTAACGCTTTCTCCTTTGGGGTTTTAAGAAGATTAGTTATTGCTGCAGTCTAACAGAATTTATAAGTTTTGCAGCTCTTGCAATCAGTTTAAGGAAAAAGTTTCCAATGCTGATTTTAATATCCCTGGCTGATATTGAGCAGAACAGTGCTACGCTGCGCAGAACCAGGCCTTTGAGTGCCTTTGCAAGAATGAGGTCTTTGGCCGTGGCCCTTTAAACATCCAAAACTTAGATTTTTTTCAAAGGACATTTTAGGACCAAAAAGTGATTTTAGGATTCTCAAAATGAGGATAAGAAACTCACCCTTTGAATATTAGGAGAATTGAAATCCTTGGAGATGGATACCCGAAACCTGGGACTTAGGTACCTTTTAAGAAATCCTGGCTAAATTGTCTAAGTGAAAATGCCACTATCTTTCATTAAGGATCATAGGAAACAACACAATAAACTCACAGCATGGACTGAGCGTGTACTCTAGCATTTGAAGTCTTCAGAATGCAAACCCAAGTATTTCCACACTATTTCTGATTGACTTTCCAGCTGTCGAACAAGGAGCCCACTATTTCTACGTTAGTCTGTCAAAAAAGCCCCATTGCTTTCAGTCGGCAGCTGGCAGAGCCCCCTGTGAACGAATAGGCAAAAGCCACTAAATGTGTTTTGCTTGCCTTGGTATTTGCTAACATCTCTGAACAATCCAGTGCACCCTAGCAGATATTCATAGGCTAGAAAAACAAAAGGCTCGACTCCTTTCTCACACCTCTGCAAAAGTAGTCAAGAGGATTTACAAAAATATAAAACTGTCCTGAGATTTCCCTTATAGGTACCTAAGGGAGTTTTTCAGGACAAAAAAGGGGGAAAAAAAGGGAGACACTGTGGGCATAGACCTTGTTGTTCAGCGAAAACCATGCAATGTATTTCGCACCAGGCCGCTCTTCTGCCAGGAGCCGCTGCTGCAGGCAGCACCCACAGGGCCTCATGCTCCTGCCTGCACCTGCCCGGGCACCCAAGCTACAGCAGGGAGCACGCCTCAGAGCACGGAGACAGTGAGGGAAGAGCCAGGCATGATGCCCCCACTGGGGATCCCTGACATAGAGTGGCCTAGACTTTTTACATTGCTATAGGAATTAATGAGGCCAGCAATTAGGAAATCTAGCAAGGCAGCTTAAGAGACTTCTGCAGCGCAAACATAGCCTCCTGATTCAACAGCAAGCCAAGCCTGTCCACATGTCCTGCTGCAGTGAACAGGGGTATACGCTCCAAGCAAACGGGAGGTCACTAATAAAAACTGCTTTTATCTAAATATTTTGCTTGAAAAATAAGCCCTATTGCCTCTGCTACTTTCCAGTTCTCTGCCTGTTTTGTTGCTACACAAGCCCAAACCTCGCCCCAGCCACCGACAGGCAGCAAGGGCCGTGGGTAAAGGAGCGCCAGGAGCCTGAGCCCAAGCTCACCATGCACAAGGCACGGAGGCTTCTTGGGCTTAGCAGCAACAAGGATGGATTAGTCACCACCTTGAATTTTGAGTACACTTCCACATGCCATCTGTACAGAAAAATTAAGGAAGCAGCTCCCCCAATGGAAAATATAACCACTACTCCTCTGAAAGCTGCCAGACAGGTTATTCGGCCAGTGGAGAAAATACAAATAGGACCGCATGCAGGCAGTAGGCAAACTCTGGTCGAGTTCAGCACCGTCCAGGTGTATTGTTGCAAGCTGAGGACAGTCTCTGTAAATCACAACACTGCTCTCACAAGTGTCAGCATAGAATCTTTTAATATTTTACATAAAAAACTGCATACACAGTTCATAATTTTATGTAAACATCATATACATCTCAGTTTTTGCCATGTCAGTTTATTAAAAACAAAAACAGAAACAGTCTCAGTACCACTGTTGAGGGAAGAGGGAGAAAAGTAAACAAACTTAAATGGATACATTTGTTCTCTGAACCAGAGAAACACAAGATTATTTTCACCTGGGTTGGCTACCCTGTGAAAATAAAGTTTTAAATAAACCTAGATTCTTTAAATTGCCTTTTAGTATTAATGTTTGATGTACTCACTGCATAAGGAACAGTGCTTTCACCCATTGTTTTCCAAGGCAAAAAGATACAGTGGTTTTATTTCATCTTGCATTGAAATCACAATTTAAAACAAGACCCAGATGAGGTTACTGAGTAAGAATATTTCCAATGCTACAGTGTTGTATGCAGATGACAAGTGCATTGAGTGTTTAATTTAAAAAACAAAAATCCACCAAGTTGTGCAAAGTAATTTCTTTTGAAGATAAACTTTTAAATAAACCCAAATCGACGTATTTGCAGAAGACAACATTAAAGGAAGGAGCAGGCACCAAGATCATAATATGGCAATATCATCCCCCTCCCCCCTGCTCATCCTGCCTCGTCCATCAGGAGGAGGATGTCCAGCAAGGAGGACAGAGCAGTTCAGCTTTACTTTCTAGCCTGGTGGCTTCTGCAGCTGGAATCAGTTCAAGGCTCGCATTATCAGCAGGCATCAGTCACTCAGGGCAAGTTCCTTTGCACAACACAAGTCCCAGGTGGGCACCCCCTCCCCACCTCACTTTAAATAAGCACCCCCTGCACTACCCCAGTTTGCACAAGACAGAAAAGGTAAGATATATACAGGCTTCGCTTGGGATGACCCTCCCCTCCCAGTCTTAGTCTCCAGGGCACTAGCTTCCACAGCAGGTCAGGCCCAGGCCAAAACATCTGTGGGAGAGGCGAGGATGCTGCAGGCAACCCTGGAGATGCAGCCCCCTTCCCCAGCCTGCCTGGGGGGGAGGCACATGCAGGCAGGAGGCAGAAGTCCCTTCGAGCATCTCACCTCCACCGCTCTCCTCTTGCAAAAGAGAGGAGGCTGTCTGGGAGCTGGGAGCAGCAGGTGGTGGGCAAAGGGGAAGAGCCAGGTACGACATTTGCTTAGTCCAGTCTCAGCAGCTTTTTGTTGTTGAGAGTCTGCAATTAACTCACAGGGGCCGGTGGTGGGAGAAGCCTTCTCCCCACTTGATTCCCAAGACTCAGGGCATGCAATCCCCCCCCTCCCTCTGTCCCCACAGCTGAGCCAGCACAACCCTTTTCGGCCAAGGCTAAGGGAGCGTGCTCTCTCCCTTAGCCCCCACCCCGATTCATCACCAGCCCCCAGCGGAGGGGACAAGCAGATGCCATGTGTGTGCATAACCCAGCTCCTCTCCGCCTGCCAACAGGTGACCCAGGCGCTGTGCCCAGCGCCACGCTCCAGCCACACCCTATAGGACTTTGCAGCAGTTGATGCAGCCATTCTGGGTGCCATAGCGCTTCTGCAAGGCTGCCCGGGTAGCGGTCTCAAAGACTTCCCGGACACCCTCCTTGGTCTTGGCCGAGCACTCCAGGTAGTCATAGGCCTGGATGCGAATGGCCATGGCGCGGCCATCCTCGGTGCGCACTGGCTCCTGCTTCATGCGGGCCAGCTCGTTGCGCACATGCTCATCGTTGCGCAGGTCTTTCTTGTTGGCCACCAGGATGATGGGGACGTTGGGGCAGAAGTGCTTGACTTCGGGCACCCACTTCTCCGGGATGTTCTCCAGCGAGTCCGGGCTGTCCACAGAGAAGCACATGAGGATCACATCGGTGTCCGGGTAGGAAAGGGGTCGCAGGCGATCATAGTCCTCCTGGCCAGCCGTGTCCCACAGGGCCAGCTCCACCTGCTTGCCATCCACCTCGATGTCGGCCACGTAGTTCTCAAAGACAGTGGGCACGTAGACCTCAGGGAACTCGTCCTTGCTGAAGACAATGAGGAGGCAGGTCTTGCCACAGGCACCGTCCCCCACCACCACCAGCTTCTTGCGGATGGCGGCCATGGCCAGGCTCGCCAAGCTGGCCTTGCCGTGCAGCAGGACGATGGCAGCGCCCTCCTCCCCGCGGCCGCCGCCTCCCCCTTCCTCTCGCTTCTCACAGGGCACCGTGGCGAGCCGGGCCCGCGCAGGCAGGCGGGCGCGCC
>NW_008795373.1:155368-172179 GCF_000699145.1 Aptenodytes forsteri | reverse complement strand
AGGGGAGGGCAGGGCAGGGCCGGTCCCTGCCGGGGCCCCGGTTGCGCCGCCGCCATCCCCGCCGCTCGGGATGACCGGTTTTAAGAGGCTGGGCGAGCAACCGAGAAAACCAGAGGGAAAATCGCTGCGTCCCAGATGCAGCCTTTAAAGCCCAAGCAAAGTGGAATTAAGATTGTTGCAGGCGAGTAAATAAAACAAAAGCCTTCGCTGGATATTACTGGAAAAACGCGGGACTCAACAACTTCCCTTCCTTAGAGGAAAAAATTCATCATGTTTGAGTCTCTCTCCTGCCGGGTTTTGGCCAAAAGGGAACAGAGGAATTATAAACCGGGAGAAGTAGCAGACTTGAACTGAAATGCCCCTTTGGTCTCTATTTACAGAGAGATTGGAAGTCACAGTAATGAAAAATGGGGAACATAAATGAGTGCAAAAGACTGGAGTTTCAGATTGCTTGGAGGATAGGGTGTAAGTACCTTAACATAAACGGATGGCTCACGCTGGGTGCGTTAGTAAAGCCGTGCACTGTAAAGTATCACACTGTGAAATTACTGGTAGCAATTTGTTATGTCCCTGTTGCAGCTATTGCTGTTTAACTGGGTGTTGTCTCAAGCTTTTTCCCTGCAAGCATTTTCACCTAAACGATGTCCTGTGGCTACTGCCTCTCAGGGTTGGATCCAAAGTGTCCTCTTTTACTAGCCAGCACTGGCATTAGTGAATAGAACAAAAATGAGTGATTTGAACAATGTGATTGTTATTAAAAATTGTATTTAAAAATATCCACTTGAAGACCAAATGCACCACTGAGTATATCAAATTGCCTGACGAGTTACTTGCAGTAGACTGTTACAGAAGTGTGTGTCAACAGGGCAAATGGTTCACTTACAGTTCACTTAATCCTAGACATTGAAATATAATTCATCTTCTGTGAGATTTTTGTAATTCCCGTTTCTCTCTGTCAAAAGAGCATGTTCCTGGATGGTGAGGGATGGATTTGTACCTTGATCTTACATAGTTCGTACAGCATATTTTTTGTGAAGTGAACATAATAAATTCAAACTGATGTTTGAAAAAACCCAGAAATAAAGTGTAGTCATAGGCATCCGTGTTCTCCAGTACCTGTGGCCTTTTAACAGGCTAAATTTCTGATTTGCATTGTCCCTTTACAGTTGTTGCCACTGCTCAGTTTGAAATTCTTCATGAAATAAAAAAAGTTACCTATGTGGAAGTCTTCCCCATGCTGGCATGTCCTTCTGGCGATGGAGCACTGGCAGCTTGTAGCTATTTTCTCTATAAATATAATCACAAGCATGTAGAGCCATTCTGATAGGCATTTAGAGTTAATTTGCTGTATAACGTAAGTCTTCTAAATACATTTGCTGTTGTAAGTCTCTTGAAGCTCTTCAGCGACATGGTGGATTTTTCACTGGAGTTCAGAGCCACCTCGCGGCGGCCCCGCCAGCATGGATGCCCGCATTCCTTACGGCTCCAAAACTGGAAAGCTCCACCTCTGGGGTGGCAGCAGGAAAAGCTGCAAGTACTTTATAGATCGTGAGAAGTGCTGCTTAAATATGCTTTTTAATCCGTTTTTATTTGACTTTGGGTGGCATGAAGAATCGTGCCTGGATATTTGGGTTTGTCTTTCCATGAGCAAAACACTTCATTAAATAGAAAAAAGAATCATCCAAATGAGCAATTATGTTGATCACCTCATCTGTGCTGTGCCATGAACAGTAGGGAAATATGCGGCTTATTCATTTCAAAGCACAGGGCTCTCTTGTTCACTCAGGGTGCTGCTAGCAATTATCCATGTGCCTCGGTGCAGAGAAAGCAAAGTGGCCCGCATTCATACTCTTTAACTCTTTCAGACTTCAAAGCAGGGTGGCCTCATCCAAACTGTCTGCTGGTCCCAACTTCCAAACTATGCTAAGGAAATACTCTGCAAAGGTCCAACTAACCCAAGTCAAACCCATAGCAGGGGCTCTTCTTGTGCTTGAACAGCGCAGATACAGTTCCAGCACCCAGTTATGGCCTGAGCCATAACTGCTTAATTTTCTAATGAAGTTTTGCATCTGTAGTCTTCCACACAGTTACGCTGAAGCCAAAGGGCCTGATGTTTCATCTCTGACCTTGCAAGAAAGACTGCAGTAAGTCTACGTAATTCCTTGAGCTAGGGTTTCAAAAGCTTTTTTTTTTTTCTTTTCAGAGGCTTTATATTGGGAGGCCCAGCCCTGTGACTTGCTTAGGCTGAGATCACACTCATTTCACTGTCCTAGGGTAAACTCCAGCAATGGACTCTAGAGGGAACATCTAAGTCACTGTGGTTATCACACATTTATACTTAAATGTGTAATACTTGGGACTTGATCATGGCCTGGGTTTCATACTTAATGTAAATTTGCTACATGCCACCTTTCTCCTGCAGTGGATTTAGCCCATAAATATGGGTGCACTATGTGGTACCTGCCCTGAGCTGTCTAAGTGGAAGTGAAGAGGCCCTTAATTTGTATTATCTTTTCAATTATATATATTTGCTTCTCTTCTCTGGAGCATTCTTTCTTCAGCCCATACGTGGAAAGCATGAAGTGAGCCGGTTTCAAGAACAGTGGAAATCAGGAGTAAAGCTGTACACAGGAATCCTTTTCTCTTCTTGCTTGGATCGATGCATCGGGGAAAATGGGAATCTGAGCAGCATCGCAGTGCTGCGAGTGCAGCAGAAAGAGGAACAGCAGCAGTACTGTAAATGAGCACAGTGGATAATAATCTGCGGAAGTGCTTAGGCTTCTTCTTGGGGTGGTGACTGAGAACAGGTGGAAAACCCGTAAAGAAAATAATGAAAACAGGCTCTGGGATGGGGTGGCTTTTTCCTCTCCTTGGGGAATTTTGTACAGGACCAATTCTGTATTCAAGCGTGGTTGTGGTCTGGAAGGCACCAGGGAGTGTAGCCAGCTCACGTATTTTAGGGCTGAATTTGAACTTTATGTTGTAATTTTTATATTTTCTGATCAAATTTGCATGATAGGTTAAACTTGCTTCTTTAAGCAAGCTGAAACTTCACTTCCAGTAAGCCCTAAATGTGCACTCTCTAAGCAGAGCATTAGTTCTGCTGCACCACGTACATCTGTATGATTGATGAAGAAAGTATGAAGTAGGAGAAAGAAGACGCCACTTCTTTGCTTTCATTGCTTGTGCTGGTGGTTTTGAGATTAAAACTCAGCCTTTTGTTTTTTACTTGATTTAATCCAATTAGCATTTTTTGTTGCTGAGAAGACAATTCCAGTCAATTATTGGAGATTGTTTCCAGATTATATTCCCCCCTGCTCTTTTTGCTAAACAGATTTTCTAAAGGGCATGTCTGTAACTCAGATAATTTGTGTTCAAGCATAAATCTGTAGCAAAAGCGTGAAAGCTCAGTGGGGAAGGTAATCTTTCTCCTTTTTGTCAATAAGTAGGCAAGTAAGTACATTGCCTGCTGTGGCATAACGTGCTGAGGGAGCCGTATGTGCCAGTAATGGCATACTGAGTCCTGCACACCGACTTGTACTGTAACGCTAGCAACAAGCATCCTGCAGTCCTCATGCAGGCAAAGCTTCTCAGTGATGCAAGGAAAGCAAGAGCTAGCTAAATATGAGCAGTTTACAGGCTAGTGCGAAAAAACTCCGTGTAGATGTGGGAAGACAGGCAGAAATGGTAAGTATCTGTCTCTCTAAGCTGCTAAGAGTTTCTGGCATATATAGGCACCAGACCACTTGTTGCGTGTCACAGCAGGTCCATTGCTTTCCAGTGTCCCTGAAGAAAAACAGAATTTAACTCTCAGATCCCCTTGTGATAAGTGCTCTCAGCAGAGAAGCCAGACTGATCTACCTAGAAAGTGGAATGCCAAGGCACAAAAAGAGAAGGTGAAAAAGACCTGTGTATTTTCATATAGAGGTGTAGGCTAAGTACAGTGCACATGAAAGCACATCATCCCAAACAAGAAATGCCTTCATGATCCTAAAGAGCTGTATGGGACCTACTGGCATTGCTCTTCCAGGGAATAAGTGGGGCAAGTCAGAAGCTGATGACTTTAATTTTGTCAAGTTCCTATGGCAAGACTATCAGATTCATACTTGAATGGGACTCAGGAAATATGGTCTGGCGGGGTAAAATTAGACAACCACAGAAAACTAAAGCGGCCTCAGGTCTCCAGCTGACTTCAAATTAAACAAAACCAAGTTCCTCATCCTTAGGCTAAAATTTTTAGACCTAAAAATCCTCATCTCAGTTGAAGAACTCTTCTGTAACTGTATGAAATAAATGGGCTGACCATGTAACTATCAGCAGTTACGTATCTGCATCACCAATAATACCGCTGGAAACAGTTCTCTCTGCAGAGAGACCAAATTAATCTACCTCCGGTTCCCTTTGTTCTCAGTTTTTAGTGGTTGCAGACACCTTGCAGTCTTTGTCTACCAGGAGAACTGAGACAGAGAGAGTAGAAATGACTTGTCCAATGCCAACAAGATAGCAGGGAATTCAGTCTTCATCTCTGGAGTTCAAGATAGTATCCTTAACACTGGACAGTTCTTTCTCTTTAGACTCTGCAGTTGATAGACTTCATTTCACCACTTAGAGGATGATCAAACACTGGAAAAGGCTGCCCAGAGAGGCTGTGGAGTCTCCGTCCTTGGAGACATTCAAAACCCAACTGGACACAGTCCTGAGCAGCCTGCTGTAGTTGATCCTGCTCTGAGCAGGGCAGGGAGGACTAGATGATCCCTTCCCACCTCATCCATTCTTTGATTCTGCAATTCATTTCTCTACGATGCCTCAGCAGATCTGGAAAGGGGTGTCTTGAGGGTCTGTCTGGCAGGTCTACTGCTGTTTTACAGTCTACTACTGTCAGCCCCCCCCCCAAAAGTAGTTTGGCACACTCAGTACTGAAGTGCTCACTCAGGATGAGTCTTTTGCAATAGGAACAAGGACATTTCTAAAGTAAAGATGCTGCGATTAGTTAATGAATTGTGTAACTTCCACTTTATTGCCAGTAAAGTAGGTTTCTTTAAAAAACAATGATGTCATCAGGTTCTCTTTGTAGATTGGTTGGCTATATTAAGAAACATTGACTATTCCTTTAAATACTGTGGTCATCATTATAGTCTTTGAAGAGTGGTGGTAAGTTCTCTCTGCAGGGGAACCAGTGACCTAAGGAAGCTGAGGCAGCAACAGTATTAGAAGAAACCAATCTAATAGTGAACATCAAGAAAGAGAAGGAGGTTGATGCTGGAAATTACTATCCTGTAAGTCTAACAAACTTCTATCTCATATAAATTAACCATGAATATATGAAGACTGAGAACACTTTCTTAACTCCCACATGACAACAGATCTATGAGCAAAAGCAGCAGGGACTTACACATGATAGCTATCGCCATTGGTAGAATTCTACTAGCAGACCATGGCAGGAAAAATGTAGTCAATAAAACCAATTTGGATAGTTGTTCAGTACAGTGTTTTATACTCCATCTCACTCACAAAATTAAGTCATTCAATCTAGAAAATGAAATCTGTTACGGACTGAACACTGACCATAAACAATGTCTGAGATGATAAAACAGAAATATAGGGCACAGCAGGAATCTTGGTTACATCCAGACTTGGTTTATACCTTCATTTTTTGATCTATAATAATAGTCAAGAGCAAGGTATTTACAATTTCAGAAGATTCTGATACCAGAGAAATTAAAAGGGGAAAAAAATAGGGAATGGAGGTAAGAGAGGAGTATGGAGAGAAAAAAAAGAGATAAGGGGAAGAATTCCAAACTAATGGGATTTCTCTCCTCTTCTCCTTCTACCCTCCACAAAAGCTAAAAAAAAAAAAGCCCAGCATGGGAATAATCCATTTTGTACATCATCTTTGTTTTCAAGGGATGGCTGCTCTTAGGAGAAAGCTAACTGTAGTCGGAGATGACCACTGTGGTAAGACATGCCTCCTCTTTGCTCTGCAGCACAAACAGCTTCCTGAGTCCTACGAGCCAACTCTGTTTGACACTTACACCACTGACACAGAGATAGATGGGAAGGAGATGAAACTAATTCTCTTCGATGTGGCAGGGAAGAATGAATTCAGTTACCGAAATCTCCGCTCAGTGTTCTGCAAGGACACTGACGTTATTTTAATGTGCTTCTCTGTGGACAGGCCCGACTCACAGCAAAACATCCTTGATTTTTGGGTTCCAGAAATCAAACTGTTCTGCCCCACAGTACCTATTATTCTGGTGGCTACCAAGATAGAACTAAAGGGTGATGAAGGTATTAAGAAGAAACTAACTACTCCAGGCAACGAGCTGATTAACACTACAGAAGGAGAAGTTTTAGCTGCCAGCATTGGGGCATATGCTTACTTGGAGTGTTCTGCCAAGACAAAAGAAGGTGTTGATACAGCCCTGGACATTATTAGTCAATGTGCATTAAATGAGAAAACAAGGAGAAAGAGGCACTACAGGCACTGCCAAATTTTGTAAGAGGCATGAACATTATTTTGTTGTTGGATTTCATGATGTGGAAAGGTAAGTTGATGTCTTTGTTGCTGTTGTGTGGGTGCTATAAGGGCTGCTTTTATGTTATAGGAGGAAAAAAATCCCTTATGTTTGCAAAGTGTCACACTTGAAAAGTTGGATTGGTTTCCTTCTCCACCTCCAAAACAGGCTGAAGGCACTATTCCAGATTCGAGTTGAGTACTGGTCTTGAGAAATGGAAATGATCAAGCTACATACAGTGGTCCACAGAGGTTTTTTGGTCAAGGAAGATACACACAGATTAGGACAGGAACCTAAAACAGAACTACTGGGACAAGCACAAGAACATGTTGTTCAGTGAACCTAATTCCCTCTTCCTGGTTGCAAGGCTGGGTGGCAAGCAGCTGTGCTGACAAGGTTTCCTAGTATGCACTGCCTTCTATACGCTTCCTTGAAGGATGTCCTTGGGGAAGGGTGTCACCACACACACGCACACACGCACACGTATCTAGTAGTCTGCTGTGCTAATAGCAGTGGGTTTCTGACTGGCAGAACAGGTCTGACTTTCTCTAGGATTCATTTGTAGAGCTGGCCTGGGCATGGTTCCATAAATGCATCAGGAATGCAATGTATAGCATAGGGTACAATGAAGGCAGTGCTATCTCCACCTCTTCTTCAGGCACAGGTAAATAAACTGGGGTAAAACAGCCTGGCTCCGGAGTAGGATAATCCAGTTCTTGATAGAATTCCTACCTTAAAAGGAGAGAAGTAAAAAGTCCAGACTTCAGTTTCTAAACCTCTTTGTCCTCATGGTCTGAATGTATCTTAAATCTTTCTGTCTTTCCTTAACACTTGCAGGCAGAAGACATGAAGTAAAGGGAATGCCAACAACCATGCTCTCAGCTTTGCGAGTCATTAACAATCTGGAAAGAGACTGAGACATGCTGCCAACCTAAGCAGAAAATCTCAGAGAGGCACAGAGATGGATCAAAATGGAAAGACTTGGGGTGCATCTCCATACTCCCCCCTTCTCTGAAGCACTGATTGCTGGAAGCCCAAGGAACTGAGTTATGGACTGACATTAAAGGTGCAAGTCTGGGAGCAGGCAAATAATGTGACTGCAGGATTTGAAGGCACGTGCCGTAACACAGTAAGTGGACAGAGAAACATTTTAAGGTAAACCCCTTCCAATCCTGAAGTAAAGGTACAGGGCTAACTGAGCATAACTGTCATGAACTAGGAGAACATGGAAGTCTATCACTTTTTTTTGCTGCCTTCCTTGGTGGTGGTTTCATCACTCTGGCAGCTTGGTTACAGTTTCCCGGGGGAAACAAAATGAGAGTAAACACAAATTTTTAAACTGATTATGCCACCTGGAGCCATACACTTAGCAAACTAGCTTTTCCAGGTGAGAGGCCTAGTAAATACACACTTAAAATTTTTTCTTACCCATTCTTCCCACCGGTATTTGTCTATTGATGGTACCATGGACAGAAATACTGGGGTTGGCCAAGCATTTATTATTGGATGAGTTGCTGGTTTCCTTCTGCATCACTTTTTAGTAGCAGTTTTGAAGTCCACAATCACACTGTGTCATAATAACAAATGCTTCAAGGATGACGCTTTACATTTCCAAAAGTACCTTTCTTCCAAGAATCTCTGAGCACTTTTCAACATGAATTACCAACCCACCTCTTGGTAATAAGTAGGTGTTATTTCTATTTTCAAAACTGAGAAACTTAAACTGCTGCCTAAAGTAACTGTGAACCATCTACTTCTTGGAGCTTTCTTTTTCTTGACTTGTTTTCCATGTCCTTTCCCTTTTCCCTCCTGGACCATTCTTAACCTCAATTTCCTCTCCTCTCTGTCTATAATAATCCCCTCGATGCAACGCGATATTGTACCCAAACTTTAAAACTCTTCTTTCCATGCAACTTGGATGTGAGTGTGTGCTGTGCATAAGTGCTCTCTTGATTCAGGTAATGACATACATTAGTGCATTTCAAAGAGCTGTATATATGTAGATAGGTTTAAATTGTTATTTCCATTTTATATGTGTATGTGTGGGTGGGGAGGATTAGACTGCAGATAAGTTAAAGAACACAGGTGTTTCAGGTGCCTCTGATGTGGGGTATTGAATTGGAGAGAGGCAGTTCTGCAAAGATGCTAAGCGCTTACTGCTCCCACTACTTGGAAAGTTCAGACCACATCGGCGAATCTGAGCTTACACTGCTCGTTGCTCAGTAGGACACTGGTCAGCATATTGATTGGCGTCTGTTTTCAGTCTAAATAAACAAGTATTTTCCTCCAGAAGGGTGCTTTGTTCAAGATAAGGGTAACTGGTTTCACTCCCAGTATTCACTTTACGTATCTCTGAATTAAACTTTTGTTACACTGATCTTAGTTTTTATTTCTTAACATTAACCTTTTTATTGTTTTTTGTGTGAAATAAAATTTGGCAATCTGTTTCCACTGTATACTCCTCTGCAACTGGAAAAGAGAAATCTGTGGGAGATTCTTCATCATCCTTTTGCTAAAGCTGTATAAATTCTCTTTTTGCCACTTTTGTCAAAAAATCCAAATGCTTTTCCTCTTTATCTGTCTCAGAGCACTTTTGCAAGAGCAGGCTACTATGTGGCTGTTCAAGAAATCCGTTGGACAGTTGTCCATATTTTAGGGCATCTGGCTCCCATGAGAAATCCACAGACTGGATAGTTTCCTTTTTTTGTATTTTAACATTGGCCTGTGATTCAGAAAGAAGGGGACATAGCCCAGTAGTCAGGATATTAGCCCAAGACATATGTATCTGGGGTTGCTTCTCTATTCCACCGCAAGCTACGGTCTGTCCGACTGTACAGGAGAGGCTGTGCACGTCTGCACTGAAAAGTAGCTGGACGGAAGCAGTCCCCCCCAGAGCAGTATGGAGCTCGACAGGTGGTAGTTCATCCTTCCCATTTAAGATTGTGTCTTCTGCAGCGCACGTACACCCTCTAGCTGATGTTAGGCTTCCTACCCCAGGCCTGCTGGGGCGGTGGTTGTACTCATGCATATGAAGAGTACCCCAGGCCTGCTGGGGCGGTGCTTGTACTCATGCATATGAAGAGCTCGGATACGAGCCGTGGGAGAGCTAGAAAGTCTGTATGAGACTGACGCTGGGATGCCCATATCTTAAACCTGGAACAAAAATCAATAGTGATGAATCTGTATAGAAGCAAACTGCCAGCAGTCAATATCCAGGCTAGACTTGAGCCAGAAGTGCTATCCTCTAATGCAAGTCTTTCTTCCAGTGTTGGAGGGGAGAGGGGGGAAGAAGGAGAGGAAGAGGGAGAGGAAGAGGGAGAGGGAAAGGGAGAAGAAGAGGAAAGGAAAATCACAAACTGTTTTATTAACCATTTTTTTTACTTTTGTGAATTTAAATATTAAATATGACTTTTTATTAAGGAAAGTAAAAAGCGAAGGAAAGAAGTACTATGAGAGAGAACATGGAAATTGACTGAACGTTCACGTATCATTCAACAGGGCCATTTCTAAGATGAAATACCCTGTTTACTCCCCATCACAGCAGTTTAAGACAGATGGCCAACTGAAACAGCAGGGGAATTTATACTATATTAGGTGAATATGATGATACGCATTGCAATTAAATAAGAGCTTCTTTGCGATTTCAGTGAAGCAAATATGCAAAAAATTGATATTGATGTCTTTCAGTACTATGAGAGAGAACATGGAAATTGACTGAACGTTCACGTATCATTCAACAGGGCCATTTCTAAGATGAAATACCCTGTTTACTCCCCATCACAGCAGTTTAAGACAGATGGCCAACTGAAACAGCAGGGGAATTTATACTATATTAGGTGAATATGATGATACGCATTGCAATTAAATAAGAGCTTCTTTGCGATTTCAGTGAAGCAAATATGCAAAAAATTGATATTGATGTCTTTCAGTAGAAGGAAGGAAGGAAGGAAGGAAGGAAGGAAGGAAGGAAGGAAGGAAAGGAAGGAAGAAAGGAAGAAAGGAAGAGAAAGAAAGAAAGAAAGAAAATCAGTACATAGGAGTAATAAAGCAATATGTGAGAGCAATTTTCCATTTTCAGTGCAAAGATAGTTTATGTATTTCATGCAGTAGTGTTGTAGTAGCCTGTCTGCCTAAGAACGTCATCAAGACAAGGTTTGTAGACAAGCTGACTTTGTCGGGGAAAAAACAGACAAGCTCTTGGACACTCATGTCTTCAAACACCTCCTCCAGATCTCGTCTGATAAAGGACCTGACTTCTCCCTATAAAGCTCTACATATTGTGATAAGCCATGAAAGCGATGACAATCTAGAATGTGTTTTGTATAGAGATTTACGCAGAACCTATAAGCTTCAGTAACATCTACGAAGTGACATATCAGTAGTGCTTTAGCAAAAACATACCTGCACAGCACACAGTACAGGGCTTTGGAAAGAAGAGAAGTTTGAAACTAAAAAAAGCCCCAAGTGTTATTTCCTTTTCATTGCCTGTGTCGGGGATGGCGTGGAGAGAGGGTAACACATCTTGCTTAGCAAGACCATTCTCCATTTTGTATTAGTTTCCTGTGTAAATGTCTCCCTAGTGGACAATCTATCAGTCTACCTACTAATTCATCTGGTTACTCAAAATTATCATCAGACAGGAAGCATGCTATATTTTATGAAAATAGATTCTCCTAGGCTTTTATCTCAGTTTTCTTCATAATATCTTACCACTTAATCAAATTCATTTTCTGAAATGTACTGCATCTGTTTTAAATAATTCATTAGCTTAGAGTGTATCTCCGTAATCACTCGGAGAACGACAAACTGATACAAGAGCCTGTAATTTGTTATTACGTTTTGATGGAAATAAGGGGCTGGGTCACAGTATTCCTCCACAGCAGCTCAGAGTAGCATATGAAAAGGCAGAAGGACTGCAACTTTATTTGCCAAAACTAAATTTTAGGTGTCCTTAAGGCCTTGAAAGCCTCTTTGTTCAGGTTCATCTCTGCTAGTGGGCATGTCCATCATTGAAACTACCTCCACACTGCTGGTGTGTTCACATTTCAGTCTGCTCAGTTCCCAAACACATGCTTTATGCCAGCTACCTCCTGTGTCAGGGTGAGACAGCTTTTGGGGGGGACTTTTCTCAGCACATCCCTTGGGCTGTGCCTGTTGAGGAGACAGACTGGTAGAGGAACATCCGATTCATGAATCACACCAATGACTGGTTTCTGAGCAGTTTGATGCCATTGGGAGCAACTTTGCCAACTCAGGTGTGTCTGAACCAAGCAGTGTTGCAAGGTGGCTGTGCCTAGGTGCTGGGAGCGAGGGATTTATCTGCCTGTCATCATCCAACTTTGGTTGAGAGGGAGTTTTCAATCTTGAAGGCATTAAAAAGAGCAATCTTCTCCCTTTCAGTCCTTTTGCTCAGGCAGTAGGATAGTCTTTGCAGAGGCTATCCTTGGCTCAAACCCAACTGCTAGCCCAAGTGAACAGGCCATTGTCACAGGCTGCTGAATCCAGTGGCCCGGTAGAGGCAAGGCTGCCGCAGCTCCCTGCCCCCAGGTCCAGCTGGCAGTGGGGCTAAGCATGTATTCCCAGTAGGCACATGAGCACAAACACACGTATTCAACACATATCTACATATATACATGGCCAGCAACACAGAAATGCTCAACACGCACAAACACAAACAGCACCAAGGGTCTCATCCTGTTCTGCTCTCTGGCTGATCAGGATAAAAGCACATTAGTGAAATATATATATATATTTATACAGACATATATACAACGTGGATCCCTCTAGCCACTGGCCCGAGACACTCAGCCTACACAGGAGCTGGCCTCTGAATCCTCTCATATCCAGTTGGCTTTTGCTCAAACACACAGAAACAGGTCTCTCAGCTGACTTCCAGATCCCACGATCTCCCCAGTAGCTGGCCAGGACCTCCTGGTCCCTCCAGTAGCCAATGCACAGACCTCTGGTGCCTTCAGCATCCAGCCCAGGCTTATGGTTGCTTCGATACCTGGATCCCAAAGCCTCTTATCCTACTCACCAGGTAGTTTGGCTTGACATTCACCAGTGATCACGCACTGACACACGCACCCACCAACACACACGCACTCCAGTCTCCCCACTTGCTGGCACTGCCAGCACATGGCCCCTGTGACATATGGCCTGATCCCAATTGCTGGCACCCAGACCCCCAAACGCACACGTGCACGCACAGTAGAGTCCCTCACCCAGGAAAAGTATCTGAAATGGAGTTCAGTGAGAAGACGGACCCTGCTGACCAGGCACGGGGCATGGCCAGACAGACATACAACCAGCCAACTCTTTACGTGCTACTGGCCCCTTTTATCCCCTTATCACTGTTTTCTCACGCTTGTTCCTCCCCAAACCACCCAGATCCCTCCCTTTGCCCACCCTTGGTTCCCCTCTAAACATGCCATAGTAAGTGCTGTGCAATCTCAAGATGCTCCTCCAAAATGTGTGCCGCACCCCCGAGGCAGTAACTTACCCGCCTTGGTCTGTAAGAGCTTTTCCCCTTAGCTCAGGGTGCTGGGTGTCCCCCTGGACCCTGGGCTGAAGCTCCCCTGGGACAGTCCTGGGAGGGGCTGCGTTGGGGCTTATATTGCCAACCACGTTATTGGGGTTCTTTCCCCCACCCTGCCTCTGTGCTCCTTCGTGTTTGTGGGGTGAGGCTTTAGTCACACTCCCCGGCCACCATGGGAAGACACTTTTGGGTTTGCCTGCTGCTGCCTGGCCCGCAGGCTCTGCCCATCGTTGACCGCTGTTTGTCACCACTTACCCCTGGAAGGAGATGAAATGTGGCTGTGTTTAAGGCCTTTGGCAGGGTAAGTCTAAATAAATATTTATCAGCAGCCAAATGTAGAAGAGAGAGCTAATAAAAATGCATCATTTGGAAGGCTCCCTGTCCATCAGTTTTCTGCAGGAAGGTAAATTTAAATTAATGTTGGACTAAAGCACCGCTTTGCTATTAAAAATGATGAATGGGTCCAGGTACATTTCCAGTGACCTGCTGTAAACATAGTATATGCTGCAGAAGTAGTAAATTGCCAGCAGATAACAGTGCTCTGAAATACGATGGAGGCAGCTCAGACTTTTGCTTCTCTTCATCCCAGTCTCATTGGAAAGGGCACACTATCTTCTTCCCCAGCTGGAGCTCAAGGCCCACAGGACTCGGTCAGCCCCTGCCACAGTTGTTAGAGCATCGCCATGCTCCCCTTCGCTGAGCCAATGCTTCAGCCTTGAGCAGGGGCCACAGGCGGAAAGCTGAGGGCTCGGGAATGAGCAGCATCCAACATCTCGAAACCAAACTTGTTATTTTCCTCTGCTGCTACCCAGACAGCTGGATTCCCATCACAAGACGGAGTTGGCTTTATAATTAGACAGATACGGAGAAGTCTTGTAACACGTATCAGGCTTTTTTGACACAATTCCGTGACGATAGCCATATTGATCAAGAGATGAGATTGCAAACTCAGCATCATCTTTTTGTTATGTGTTTGTATAGTGCCTAACACGAGGGCCTGAACCACCCCAGGGGAGAGGCAGGAGCTCCTAGTGGTGGCAGGGTCTCATGAGGTCCCTTGCTGCTGTCTGGCCACAACCCAAATGCTTTAAGGCAAGAGCAAACCATCATGTCTGGTAAACTCTGCTAACCAGAGATCTTCCCAGATTCTCAATCTGTCAAGAAAAGAGGTTAATACAGTGCCAGCACCACAGTTGCTTCTCTACATGGTCATACACCCAAACTGAAAGACCCCTGGGGAGGGGAAGAGCCCAGGGTTAGTCCTTACTCACTGTGACTCATCGGGAAGCCGTCCACCCAGTGCAGGACCCGATCCTGGCACTCAGTCTGCTGCCCTAAGTCAGTTACAAATTAATGTTAAACATAAATGGTATTTATCTCTAATTAATTATTAAGGCAGTGTGTAATAGCACTCAAGAAAGATCATATTGGTATGTGTCTGGATGCAACACAGCCCTTCCTAAATCACGCTGAAAGCTGATTTCCCTCCTGCTATACAGCAGATTACTTCAGGCTCGATGCTGGTACATAAGGAGAAAATTTGTTACCCTTCTGGAAAATCAATAGGCTCTTGGCAAACTGGGTTCGGTGCTGTTAATCATCTTGATGGCACCATCTGCCTACGTACCAAAGTACAGCAGGAGAACGACCCCACCACCCGTCAGAGGGCTCTGCCATGGGCAGCTGCACAGGGACCCGCTCAGTGGCTGCAAAGCTCTGGCACAGCCGGGCTTGCACCGCTTACTGCTGCTGAAATGCTTCCAAGCCCAGCTGAAATTGCAGGAGGATCAGGGACTGTGAGTTCAGAGCTCGTCAGGGACTCTGCGACATCCCCACTGGGACTTCTGCTCCATGGACGGGGACAGTGGCTGCCCAAAAGGCGGCTGAATGCTCAGAGGAAAAGCGGAAGAGTCAAAAATGCTGCAAAAATCCAGCTGCCTGAGGCATCGCTGCTGGTGCGTGCAGCTCCTCAACACCTCACCAGCATGTGGTGGCCATGAGAAATCCCATGGCAGAGCTCGCTGGCTACGGACCATCGCTTGTTGCCATAGGAGGCTCTGGTATGAGGCGTCCCCAGTGAGGCAGGGCCTCCTCCCTCCTAACGGAGCTCAGTGCTTCTCCAGCAGACAAAAGCAAAAAGCTGCAGGAGGACCTTCCCTGCAGGGCCAGGATGGGCTGGAGAGGCTGGGGCCGAACCCCAGGGAGGGATGAAACTGGTGACACGCTGTAGCATGAGCAAAAGAGCACTGGCCGGGCTTACAGTGGGCATAGCTGTGGCAGAAGTTCTGGCTGCTGCCTCTGGAGATGTGTTCGAGAGCAGCTGCTGCCGGCTGCTGGGATGGGGAAAGGACCCTCACACCAAAGCATGTGGCCTCCACATCCTGTCTGCTGGGTCTCTGCCTTCCCCCAGCACCGGCTGGCATCAGGCGGGACCTGCAGAAAGCCAGGCTGACTCCAGCGAGCTGGGGGGAAACGGGCAGGAGCAAACAGCGGTGCCTGGCTTACTCCCACTCAGTATTAATCAGCACTTTTCTGAATCACAGACATGGCTTTGTCTGTGGGATATCAGCTATGAGATTCAGAAATTAATTCAGGTTGGGAGCTTTGGATGACTCAGACTGCTATGAAAACACCCCGGGGCAGAAATGAGATGTAGGGCAAATTCACCCTAGGGGTATCTCTCAATGGACTTTAACTGAGGATAAATTTAATTTGCAGAACTGAAGAATATTTTATTTACTCTTTCTAAGTAGCATTTTAAATGGAAATATTCAAATAGACAGTCAAGAGGCTCTTAATGGGTTGCATTTGTTGAAAGAGAGTTTGATTTAAATTCCTCAACCTCAGAGTCCCAGGCATATTTTTTTTCCCCCGAGTGAATTATCTGCTGAATTCCTCTATTGCACTACTGTATGAAAATCTGAATTTACCAAATAAACAGACAAGATGACACAGCGCTGATATTAGGTTGCCCGCAACCCACCCAGTGATCCTGCTGGAAGATGTCTGGAAGTCTCAATGGAAAAGCAGGATGCAGTCATATGTGCTTTTAGGAGTTTGTAAAGATGAGCTCTTTCTCATGCATCACTGGGCTCCCAAAGATGGGTCTAAGTTATAACAGCCCTTAGTGTTCCTTTAACTCTGCTGCCAAATGTCTGCCTGGGAGAAAAAAATACATTTTTGTAGTTGGAAAAATATTGAGGCAAAGGATTTGAAATGCTGAGCCATGTGGACTTCTGCCTTAGCGCTCTCAGTGCAGCAATACTTCATTTCAATCAATAAATGTTTCATCATCATTTCTGGCGCAGGGTACGGATGCTGTAAGGAGCCCAGGCTCAATTATTGGCTCCACTCTCCATTCTTTGTGTGCTTTAAAGCAGCATTTCAGGTCAATGCAGCAGGACTTCAGTGCCCTGTTGTCTTCACGACAGGCAGGCTGTGTGCTGGGGACTCCCAAGGAAGAATCATAGAATCACAGAATCAAAGAATAGTTTGGGTTGGAAGGGACCTCTAAAGGTCATCTAGTCCAACCCTCCTGCCTTGGGCAGGGACATCTTCAACTAGATCAGGTTGCTCAGAGCCCCGTCCAACCTGACCTGGACTGTTTCCAGGGATGGGGCATCCACCACCTCTCTGGGCAACCTGTGCCACTGTTTCACCGCCCTCAGCATAAAAAATTTCTTCCTTATATCTAGTCTCAATCTACCCCACTTCAGTTTAAAGCCATTCCCCCTTGTCCTGTTGCAACAGGCCCTGCT
>NW_008795373.1:146174-154848 GCF_000699145.1 Aptenodytes forsteri | reverse complement strand
GAATCACCTCCCTCGACCTGCTGGCCACGCTGCTTTTGAAGCAGCCCAGGATACGGTTGGCTTTCTGAAGTGGGGTGAGGGGCTGGCGGGGGGTCCAGGGCAGCTCAGGGTGCCTGAGAGGATCAGACCTCTGCTCCCTGGGCATGGGGGATAGACAGGCAGCAGGCTACGGCAATGGAGGGGAGCAGGCAGTATTTTGGCTATACTTTCTCCCCCTGTGAAGCCAATGCTGATGGCCGGGAGCTGGAGGGAAGCCAGGTGGTCGTACGTCACGAGAGAAACCCCGACAGCAAAATCTGGGGAAAGATCTGGGAAAATTCCTTCCGAAAGAAAAGCCTCCACATCTGGATCCCATTTGCTCTCTGCTGTCTCTGGCGATACATCAGACTGTTCGAAAGCTCCCCCAACCCACCCAGCCAGTGAGAGACAGGGAGCTGGATCTGGCTGCATTTTCATAGACTAAAGTCTGGGCTGGGACCAGGGGCTGAAACTCACTTGGGGGAAGAAGTTCAGAGACCCGTGTGTCCCTCAGAGGGAGCTGCACTGGCCTTCGGGAGAAGCTCAGCAGCAAGTGAGGGGCAGTTTGGCCATGCCTGCCCCCCAAATGGCAGTGCTGCAACAGAGGGGTGGCTTTAAGGCTTTGTGATTAGAATTATGCAGGTTTTATATCAGGTTTGATTTTCTTGCACTACTGATGGATGTGCCTGTTCCTCCCCTACACCCCCCAGCCAGGGATAACGCAGCGCGTGGCTGCGCCGGGGGAACCAGACTGCGCGGCAGAAAGGACAACACAAACCTTCAGGTCAGACTCCTGCAGGAAACCAAGGGACGTGCGATGTTCCCGCTGCTCAGCGGAGAAGTACGAACTGAGCCTACACGGGGTCCGTTGCAGTGCCAAGTGCAGGGCTCTCTGTGGCTGCACAGGGAGCACTTGAGGGACAGTGACATCCTCCCACTGAGAAGTGACAGAGCGGCTCAGGTCACCTAAGCACACCCCCACACTCAGCACCCATCCCTGGCAGCCTCCACCATCCACCTGGGCCTCCCCCTCCCCATAGCAAACAGGGCTATGGGGAGGGGGAAGAGGAGGGGCCAGGAGGCCCACCTGGACCTCCCCAGGGGACCTCTTCAGTGTCATGGTGGAGAGAAGAAGTGAGATTTCCACCCCTGAAGCAGTGGATCACTCCAGTGCCGGTCCAGGACAGTCTGCTCCCTGTCTCATCGCTTTGGGGACTACAGGAACTTTGGGGCACAACTCCCATCACGGTGCCTGACTTCACACAGGGGCTCCAGCCTCAAGTACCATCTCTAGCTACTGCTTGCCAAGCACATAAGAAATCATATTAAATACCGCAATGCTGGGTGGGAAAATGTCTATTTTCTTTGGTTCATAATATGAAGATGCAAAAGACTACATCTCATTTGTACACTGAGTTAATCTTCGCCCTTTCCTCCACCCCTTCACCTTGGTTTCCACCAAATCCTTTTTCTCCTTCTATTTGGGAGCTCCAAAACTGAGCCCTCCCCAGCCAATGGCATTGTAGGCTGGAGTTGTCCCTGCTTCGACAAACTTCTGGCTCTTCCACCTCCTGGTCTGTCTCTCCCGGTGACTCCAAAAAGCCATCCAGATTCACCCCCCTGCTCTGTTCTCATTTCTCCCTTCTTCTCCTGACTGTTTCTTTGGGCCATGCATTCACCGCCAGGCAAAATCCCCGTGGTTTGGGGGGAATTTGACAGAACCCAAGTCTAAGCCAAAGCCACCCACACAAAATGCTGGGATAGTGTCCTGCGCGGCATGGATCCTCCCATGGAAAGGATCCTCAAAGTCATGAGGGCAACATGGGTCCCAGGGCAGTGGCTTGAGAAAAGCCAGATAACTCATTGTAACCCTGGAGAATTCACTGCTCAGAGTAGTAACGAAGAAACAGCGTCATTACCAGGTCAAAGTAATCTGCTAATATTCAAAGTGCTTTTAGCAAATTAATTAGCTATAGCTAATGCCTTTCATGGCTGGCTCACCACATCTGCCTGGGACATTTTCAGAGCAGACAACCAAAGTTTTTGCCCTTTCTGCACTTTCTTTTCTATGTCCTCTTACAAAAGAAAGCAGGTATATTGTTTTTACATGTATTCTTTGCTTTGCAAGCTTTATGATGTGGGTTACATATCTCCATTTCTGCTTGAAGCTGTACCAATACAAGACATCTCTGTGGCTGCTGACATGTCATGAGCATGGATCCAGGTATTCCCTACAGGAGGGGCAGGGGAGGGAGATACATCCTTGTGGACAAGCCGAGCGGGTGGACTGATAACTCTGTTTTTCTTCTGCCCCAGGAGGAGCACGCTCCCCCGCTGTCCTACCTGAGGGAATGCTGGAAAGGGAAAACTGAGTTTGTTTGCCAGTTCCACCTCTTCTAAGAAAACGCTCCTGGAGGAAACACTGTCCACAAAGCATTTCCATGGGTCACGTTTTGCAGGTGTGATCCAAAGCGCATTGAATTGCACAGTAATTGGGGCTCTAGGACGTAAACTGCATCCACTGAAAACACAAGTGTGTTTCTTCTGCACAGTTCAGGCATTGTATGGTGCAGTTATGCTGAGATGGTCTCTGGCAAAAGGTTTCATTTTTGAGGGGGC
Organism: Aptenodytes forsteri; assembly: GCF_000699145.1. Lineage (NCBI taxonomy): Eukaryota > Metazoa > Chordata > Aves > Sphenisciformes > Spheniscidae > Aptenodytes > Aptenodytes forsteri. Next base: position 152,211 of record NW_008795373.1, on the reverse strand, counting down.
TTCTGCATATGTACAGCACCTAGCAAAATGCAGGTCCTAATTCATAGCTACAGCTTCTCTGTTATGGACCAACCCATCATAAATAAATGCTAACTTTTTTCCACCAAAGCACCGAACTACGGAAAATTTGCATCTAATTGACCCTTTGCCATTATCCCATGTGTTTATCTGTTTGCACTCACCTTGGACAGTGAAATGAAAAAGTCACATTTACTTTGTGCTGTTACACAACTTGAGTCTTGAGTTTTACCCTGTGGGTTTCCAGCAAGCCCTGAGCTCGGCTGGGCAGGGTCCTGCGTGCTCTGGGAGGCGGCTCCTGCTTCCCAAACAGCTTTGATCTCAAGACAAGGGAAAGAGACGGGTTTTTAAAATGCACTACAAAAGTACCTCTGGGGGTATCCAGCTCCAGCGTGAAAGCATTTCATCTGGATTTCCAACATGGCAGGGGAATGGTTATGTTTTGAATACAGCCATGAATAATTCAGTTTTCATGAATCTGCCTGACTTCATAAGGACTTGTGCTGATTTAAGCCGGATAAGCTGTCTTCCTTTCTAACCACTACTGCTTTAAGCAAAAAAGCAATGGCGCTTAGGAGAATCCCCTGTCCTGGCGCAGGGGGAGGTTGCTGCAGGGCAATAGTTGCAGCCCAAGAGAAGTCTCCCCAGTGCTGTTCACCGGGCAGCTCTGGTGGGTGCTCGATCGTGGGTGCCTGGGGTACTGCTGCGGCGGCAGATGGGTGCAGGGACCAGGAGGCTACTGCTGAGGAGGGCAGGACTTGTTCCCTCTCCCCATCTCGCTTCCAGCCACAGGATCCCCCCTGTCCCTCGCACCAGAGCTGGCATTTGTCTGAGCACGAGCTAAGCTGATTGACCTCATTCACCTGCACCCAAAATGAGCTTTTCTGCTATTTCAGTGAGTCGAACTGTACCATGGTACCACATGGCAGGCTCTGGGTAAGCAGGGGGCTGCACGCTGGCTGCCTATGGCTGCACCATGAAACAACTCCCTTGGCATGAGAGCTAATCCCTTCCTTGGCCTCTTCTGCACACCCGAGTGCAGCTTTGCTGTTTGTCCTGCTTCGCCGTCTGCCGCAGGCGCAGGGGAGAGGCTGATGCTACCGAGCTCTTCATCAGATGGCTGCCACCGCCATCTGCCGGCACCTATTTCCTCTGCAAAATCATCTCCACAGCCTGGAGCTGCCAGACTGATGCCCTCAGCTCCAACAGCTACCTGTGGGCAGTGGGATCCTCACCCATGCCTTGGGGGACAACAGCACGGGGGACGTGCACACCCACGTGTCTGAGCTGATGAAGCCGAGGTTTGAGCTGAGGTTTCAGCCCAAGGCTGTGCAATGCCCACCCTGCCCACCTCCCTTCCCTTTCAGCCTCACCTGTACAGTGGGTATTCCCAATCACCGGACCCCTGCCCTTAGCCCATGTTCAGGTCTCCTGAGAAAGGTGTTTTGGTGTTGCCTGGGGTGGTCTTTTGCATTGCAAATCTGAGGAATGGTATTTTTTGCACGAAGTAAACTAAATGAGAGTGGAAAAACAGGCAGGGGGTTGCTGGGCAGGTTGGCAGCACAGCCCTCAGGGCAGCAGGAGCAGGAATGCTTGGTGCTAGGGGAGAACAGAGTGAGACAACCCGCTGGGAAGTTGGTGAAGGCTGCGGGGGATTTTTTAAGGGCTGTTTCTAACCCCACAGTGGCTTGGAGTCTAGGCAGCACCAAGGGGATGAAAAGTCACCATAAGCTTCCTCACCCACAGTCATGCTTGTGCCTAGTACATGGGGAGCCTGACATGAACCCCCAGCAGGATCTGGTCCAAACTTTTCAGCTCACTCCAAGGGGCACAGCTCTCTGCCTCTCTGCAGGCATAGGGAATCCCAGGGACCCTGATCCTTGGGACATTGTGCAGCATCACCTGGGCAGGTTCAGATGCATGCTCCACATCCAACCTCCTCTGCACTGTCTTGCTGTGCACAAGGCATGGTTCCTGCCTGCAAGGTGCCTTCGCTGCCCACATGGCCCTGATGGACTGGTGTCCATCCAAGGACACTAAATTGGTGGCTCAGCTGGATATGACTTACAGGAGTGGCCCTTCAGCCAGAATGAAACCCTGTGTATTTTCTGCAGGCTCTACACACTTAATATGGAGCATAGGTAAAAGGGGCCTAGGGAGAAAGAAGCATTCTTGGCATCATTTGACCCTCCTGCTTCCTCTTCAGTAAGATGATTTCCTTTTACTTTACAAACATGAATGAACTAAGCTTCACAACAGCCCAGCAAGGCTTAAATCTCATTAGCCTCCTTTTAAACAGAGTGGGATGCGAGTGGAAAGCTGAGCATGCAGAGTCCTGGAGTAAGGCCACAGCAAAGGGAGGAGGACAGCAGGACCAATACTCTGAAAGATCCCCGGGTCAGGTATGAATCCCTAAATCAGGGAGCAATAGGGCTGTGGTGATGCCCCTTGTGCCAGGGCTCATACTTTCTGCTGAAAATCTGAGTTCATTCTGGAGCCATCTCTTCAGAGGAATCATGACCTGTTGATGAAGTATGGCAATCACACACTTAGCAACAGGAAAACACAAAATACTGAACTGTCGCTCTACTTTGTCCATTAATGACACAGATGTGCTGTGGAAAAAATAGATTACGCACTAGAAGATAGGCTCAGAACGCACAAACAGAAAGGAAAGGAATCACTGCTGAACCAACAGCCTTATTCTGGCATTTCTGAACTTCTGGCATGTTTCTTTGCTGCTTAGGTATTGTCCATGTCTGGATTTTACATAGGTAATTCAGACATACAAGCCAAAACTTGCACATATAGGAATTCTCTTTTAGTTTACTTCTCATTTTCCCTTTTCTCAGCTCCCCCATTGCCTGCCATCTCACTGTAGGAAAACTAGGGCATAGTCCATGAAATTAAACAATAAGAATTAATGACCAACCTTTAGAAGAAAAAGATGATCATTTATCTGCCAGACTTTCTAGCAATAGGGTTCACTGCCTCTGAGGACAAATTTGACATGGTAGCTTGATTCTAAAAACAGATGGCCTATTTCACTACCTGTTAGCATCACTGCTAGTTCACAAACCTAAGATCACCTATTTATTGTATGATCCTGGATCTGCATCCTTTTTTGGCAAAAATCATCCCTTCATGAGGAATGAGTCACATACACAAAGACCCTGATGATATTCAACTAACTAGTCAATAAATGATAAGGTACAAGACATAGATCCCTCTAAACTGCTAGACTGAGTCATCATGATGGGTAGATTTATCACAGCCTATCCAAAGTTTCTGGCACCAACTGTATAAAATAAGGGTTTGCCTTCCACTGAGTCAGCTGAAGCTCTTAGAAGTGTGTACCTTACATAGCGAGCTAAGGCTACATCAGTGACTTGACATCTGGTCAGCAGCTGGTAATAAGTACCACAAGAGTTGAACCTGGGGCCAATGTTGTTCAGTATCTTCATGGGCAACCTGGACGATGTGACAAAATGTGCTCTCAGCAAATTTGCGGGTGGCACTAAATTAGGTACTAAACAGACATGCCAAACGGTGAAGCTTCGATCCAGAGGCACCTGGAGAAACTTGAGGATTAGGGCAGCAGATGCATCCTGCCGTTCAGCAATGAGAAGCATGAGTCCTGCATCTGGGGTGGAATAATGCCATATGTCAGTACAGGCTGGGAACTGACTGGCTGAAAGGAGCTGGGGTTACACAGTGGCCTACATTAGGAGAAAAATGGTCAGCAGATCAAGGGACATCAGTGTCCCTGTAGACTCGACACATGTGAGGGCACACTTGGAATGTTGCATCCAATTTTCTGACCCCTCCCAAGTTCAAAAGGGAAGCGGAGGAACCGGGGAGGGTCCAGCAGAGAGCTCCCAAGATGGTTAGAGGCCTAGAGCACGTCACCTACATGAAGAAGCTGAGGGACTTGGGCTTGTTGAGTCTGGCAAAAAGAAGGATAAGAGGCAATCTAATAGCAACCTACAGCTCCATGAAGGAGAGTTACAACAATGATGGAGCCAACCTCTTTGGCAGTGGCAGATGATAGAGTGAAGGGCAGCAGCCACAAGCTGTTGCTTGAGAGGTTCAGACTGGACTTTGGGAAAATTTCTTTGTCAGGAGGGCAGTGCAGAGAGATGGTGGGCTCTCCATCCTTGGTGTTTTCCAAGGCATGGTGAGACAGTCACAGGTGACCTAATCTACTGTGGGGAATAGTCCTGCTCCAAGCAGGGAATTGGACTAGAGACCTCCAGAGGTCAGTTCCAACCCACGCTTTAATGGTCTATGATTCCCAGAGTTGGCTGTTTTCATCTCTGAAAACAGAAGCTCTACAATCCTCTCATCGTGATAACCTGGAGAGCAAGTTAGCACTGCTGAGAGGCTCCAGTGAGGCCTTGATTACTCCCTATGTCCTAGGAAAGAGCAGGAGAGACTGAACACCAAGCCCTCTGCACTGACAGTGAACTGATAAGATAAACCCAGCCAATCCAAGCAGGTGAACTGTGTTTCTGTAACAGAGGAAAATTAAAATCATTAGGGATTCTGTTCTGTCTCGCCTGAGGGGAAATTTCTCCTCAACCACAAATGATCACTTGAACTTGGGCATATGGGCAAGGATTATCAGAAAATCAGCAAAGGAGGATTTTCTGTACCCCGTCACAAACTGCACCGTCCTTGACTGTCCCCAGGTGTAGCCCATCTCTGATGCTTCTGAGGAAGTCAGCAAAAGACCCAGAATACATTCAGTTTTGTGCACCAAGGTGAAACTCCCAACTGGTGGTTGCAGGTTGCCAGCTGAAGCATGGGATTCAATTATACTCAGGGTCTTGAGGTGAAGTATAGATCTTATGATTACCTTGAGGGCAATGCTGATAGTCCACTTTTCCTCAGAGCCCATGAAGGAAGGGGCTAAAGACAGGTCACAGGGATCTGGAGCTTTGGAGACAGACAGGACCAACATGATCCTACAGTACGACCTGTACACAGAACAGCAGCTATAGAGCTCTGCCCGCCATCACGTTTGTTACTGTGCTGTAGTAATGAATGGTAAGGACACGCTGCCTCTTCCTGACACTTCTATTGCAAATGTCTGACGAAGGGAAGAGAGATTCTGATTTGCATATGCTGGGGTTGAAATAGATAAGCAATCATTTTGAAAAATGAGTGTACGCACATATAAGCACCCACACATGTAGTTAAACCTTCCATCCAAGGAGAGATGAGCCTGATGCTGAATGTTTATGTTCATGCAGTAAAATTTCTATGGAATTGTTTTTCTTGGATGAAAAACAGAAACAACCAAGTCATCTCAATTTTAATGTCCATTTTATTGTAATTATCTTGCCATTCTTGAGCTTTCAGCATCTTGTTTTGGCATTATAAACACCTGTGCTTGCAAACCCCGGGCAACATAAATAAAAAGAACATCTTGTTACAATAATATCTATAGAAAATGAGATTGGTGCAAAATACGATACTTGCAGCTTTTCAGCTCCCCTATATCCGTACACAAACCAATAACATATAAAGGCTACTTATCCAAAGTGTTAAGTCTTTTTGTGTTCATTATTATTGTTCATAAGTCACAGGTGCACAGAGAGAAAAGATGGATTACATGATAAGATGCTTGACTGGACCTTGGGAGAAACAGTCGCATTTTCCATACATATCCTGTGTGACTTTGAGCAAGCCACTTAATCCTTTCATCTTCTCATCATCTATAGTATACTATACCCATAATATCAAGCAGTGGCAATAACTCCTGTTCCACAAGAATTATGTGCAGACAATACCAACCCTGACTCTACTTAGGTATGCAAGGGTAGGTGGCTAAAGCCACAAATATTGTGCATGTCTAACCTTTAAATAACCCTTTAAATTCCCACTTTTTGGATATGGACTGTAGATCTTCAAAAGAGCACAGTCCCATGTGGTAGGCTTCTGTCGTGGTTTAACCCCAGGCAGCAACTCAGCCCCACACAGCCGCTCACTCACTCCCCTCCGGGGGGGTGGGGGG
>NW_008795373.1:118726-145582 GCF_000699145.1 Aptenodytes forsteri | reverse complement strand
GTGAGAAGCAGAAAAGGCCTTGACTCTGTGTCAGCACTGCTCAGCAGTAACTAAAACATCCCTGTGTTATCAACACTGTTTCCAGCACAAATCCAAATCATAGCCCCATACTAGCTACTATGAAGAAAATTAACTCTATCCCAGCCAAAACCAGCACATTCTCCATAAATATGTGTAGGGAACAGAGATTGTTTCCAAAAAGTTACAGTCAGAGAAATAATATTATCCTCATTTTTAGATAAGTAGCTGAGATGCAGCTCCTTTAAGAAGCTTGCCTGACATCAGATGAAGAGCCTAGGGCAGTGGTGGGAAGTTAACCTAGAGCTCCTGAGCTCATCAGTCCTTTAAGTACACAGTCTCCATCAGGATATACAGGGAGGGAAGACAACGTGGCATCCCAAGAATTTTGCATTGTCATAGGATTCAGGAGGGAAAACTGTTCCTTCATTGGCCTTTGTTGACAACTCCAGTAAAAAGCAGCGGAAGGAAATCCTCCTAAACACTGTTTAAGCTAAGGATTTAGAAGATAAGAGCAAATGGCCGATCCCATTATCATACCTAACACTTGCAAAAAAAGGCTGTTATTGCATCTCTGTAGCTGCTGGTATCACCACTCAGAGTAACAGAAGGGGTGGCATTGCAGAATGAGACTGTAATCAGGTACACTGCTCTGAGACGGGCTGGAAGAGGCCTGGAGGATCAAGTGACCCTGTTTGAGGAACGCAGTGTTAGGTACAGATCTGCAGAAGAAATGCTGACAGAAAGCTGACCTGAGTAATATTTGGTACTTTGAGACACAACAAGACATTTTAGGGACTAACACCTAGACCTTTTTAGCTTATGACAGGACAGGTCCCATGCAGGAACAATCTGGACAAATGGAAAGAAAACAGCATATAATATCTCTCTTTCCCCTAGAACAAGAGAAAAAGGGTTGAGCCTCAGGGTAATGGGAAACAACAGCGACTGCAGTGTGTTAGGTGTGGGGGAGAGCCCAGCCCATGACTTTTTCGTGCCGTGCCTTTAGAATCATGGAAATTGGTGGAAATGGCAGTGGTGGAAAATGTACGAGAACTGAGATCTCACCACATTCCTGCACACTGCTCCAAGCTTGCACTGCCCTCATGGTGAAGAAATTTTCCTGAAGTCTAGCCTGAACATCTCAAGCCACAACTTGTGGCTGTTGCCCCTAGTTGCCCCTACCAAGAAGAGCCTGGCTCTGTTGTCTTCACAACTCCCTCTTGAACAGCAGGGCTCAATACCAGATGCAGTATTTCAGGTGTGTCCTCACCAGTGTTGAGTCCAAAGGGACAGAGTATCTCCTTGATCTGCTGGCCACACTTCTCCTAATGTAGCCCAGTACGTGGTTTCTTTAATTCACAATGAAAGTATCTTGCTGGCACATATGCTGTGATTTTTTTTGCTCACTTTGTCACAAGAGAAATTATTTGTCTTTGGGGGAATTACGGGAAGGGTATTGGGTGACTGTCGGTACTTAAGTGATGTTGCCTGTGTCCCCACCACGAACGGATGGATCCCAGATGACAAGTGCGTTCTCAACTGAGTAAACTAACAGAGCTTTAAAGCACTTCTCGTCTCACATCAGAGGTTTTTCTATGGGAGATGTAGGATGATTTGTACTGAAATGTGGTGGAATCATGTACTGAGACAGAGAAAGGACTGTTGTGACTGTGCACCTGGGACTGGAAGGAGCAAGGGAAAAACACACTCCCAGAGCGAACACCTGAGTGAAAAAGGTTTTTTTGTTGTGAACATGGTGTGCCCATGCTTTATGTATTTGAGAAGCTCTGAGGTCACTGTGGGCAGAACTAGGTGGAAATAATTAAAGGCATTGCCAGGAGCGGCTTAGGGTCACAGCCTGCTATAGGAATAATATTTCACTGTCAGTCTATTGTTGCCTGTTGCCTTGAAATATAAGAGCAAAGATTTTAATGAACAGCTCTTCTTGGGATGGAAAATTCAAAAGCACATATTCTTTTGGAATCTGTATGTAATCTGCCAAGGCAGAACTGAAAATGAGAAAAACATGTCCCCCAAATTTTAAGGAAATGTGAGGAGTCATGGGTCTACTAGTCTCTCTCAGCTAGACGTTTTGGTGACACTTTCATTCTACTCATTCTCCCTTACAGAAAAATATTTTCTAAGCCTTGAAAACCAAGGTGCTGGGATAAACCATGAGGGGCAGGCAGCCATACGCCAGGAGGACTTTATCTCAGTTTGCATCCCTGGTGGTCGGAGCAACTTCCAGGAACAACTGGAGATGTAAAGTGACTCTCTGTAAAAAGCGAGGGTGGCACTTGAAGCGAACCAGTGGGAAATAAAGAATGATGCCACTGAAAATGAACAGGACAATGTAGAAGATCTCAATTTGGGGTTGATCAATGATGGGAGCTAACACCAGGTACACAGACGCCATCAGCACGATTATAGGAATGATAATCGGGACCTGCGAAAGCAAAATATCAGTGTAAAGATTCACATAATCCTGGGCCACTGTGTGTCTGGACAACCCTGAAATTTGTGCAGAAGGCTTTTTAGATTAAACCCTGCTGCAGCCCGAGGTATTACCCAGAAATCCAAATTAATCCAGACATACTGTTTCCCAGCCCACCCCCACTCCAAGGTCGAACATCCCTCCAAGAGCTACATCACTTTCACACACCCTAACCCCTGGTCTTCCCTTCCCTGCCCTCCTAGACCTGAAGATGCAAACTGCTGGTTTTAGTGCCGGGTTTGTTCTTGCTCTCCCTACTACCTTGCATCCAAAAGCTGAGCTCTAGACAAAACACACAGCAACGTGCACAAATCACATAAGCGAACCTTAACACCCTTGGGCAAAAAGGTTTATTCACGTGTTGACAGATAGGTGGACAGGCAACCTCAGAGGCTATTTCTATAAGTCTGGTCATAAAGCATTTAAATTTGAAGCCAACCTCCCTCAAAGGCTAGTGAATGCATAAGACAAAATGATTTCACAACAAGGTGAAAAACTGAATGTTCTAGCTGGGATTTTCCAATTTTTACTTTTGTGCCTTTGGTCCAACACAAGGGCACTGATATAGACCAAAGGAAATGTTGTTCATGGTTACCTGTGAGAGCATGGAGAAGACCTGCTGTTGGTTTCATTTGCCTTAGTGGGATGCTCCATTCTGCTCCCTCCACACTATGTTCTAACGCTTTTGGCACAATGCTAATAAAAATGACTGTTTTCAAACCAAGGGAAATCTTACCCTTAAATATAAACCTGCAACACATACAGATTCTGCAGGACATCAGCCATACATTGTCAGTTGACCTGGAACCTTCAGACATGAGCTGCTTCTAGTTAAGGAGAGTTAGACCATCAAGCCAAAGGCTGCAGCAGGCTGACATCCTCAGGGGACTGACCTGGAGGACTGCAGGAGTTTTATACAGTGTATGAAACACTATTGCAGAAAGAGAAATTCTTTTCCTTAAAGCCCATTCAGCCAATAAGTTGGGTGAACGTCCTCATCCAGCATCCTAATTTCAGGACAGAGCCACAGAAGCCAGTGACTGGAAGACTTAATAGAGCACTGCTCTTCTCCTTCACGCTAAGCCCCATAGGACACTTGATATTGCTTCGCACAGCCTGGCAGTGTCAGCCTGTCATCTGTCTCCTGGAGGAACCCCATGAAAACCAGCATGTTCATTCAGCTTGACTCAGGGAAAAGCCACTGTTCTGCATTCAGGGTCTCATGACACCCCTGCTCCTAGGATTTTTTTCTGTAAAAATATTTCCCTCAGTCACTGAGGAAGCACTGCAGGTCAACTCGCTCATGGCTCCAGGGGGAAGAACAGGTAACTCCCGATTTCCTTCCACTTAGCTGTTTTGTGGGGAACAAACATGTCCCCTGGCTGTCTAAAAGGACTTGGGGCATTCTGGCTGAGTTTTCTGTCCTCTGCAAGGTTCTTACACCTGGACTACCCTCTGAGGAGTGCGACTGAGCTCTGAGAGCATGAACAGGCGCATGCATTGTTCATCAGAATAATCCTTCATTTTCCTTTTAAATCTCTAAGAAAAAAAGAGGATATGGTAGATATATTTTCCACAGTGAGGGGGCAGTGCATTATTAACTTATCAACACAAAGAATTCAACCTTGACTTATGCCTGTATATTCACACTATTTTGCCTCTCGTGGACTTTGTTGAGACAAAACGTGAATTTAAAAAAGGAAGGAGAACCACACTAAATCTGTAAGCAACCAACCCCAGTGCTCTTTGTTTTCTCATAATGCTCTTTTAGTCATTTAGGCAATGAAGGAAAAGGTTTTGAGGGTTTTATGTTATTACTTCACCTTGTAAGATCTTGGCAATTCTGGTTTCTTGATTTTTAAATACAGGAGACCAGAAATAGTCATGCCATAGAAAAGCCATGCTATAAAACTGGAAGAAAAAAAAAAAAAAGAAAAAAAAGACAGCATGAATTTTGGGGAGAGGTTATCCAGGAATGTCAGTCCTGTCTTCCAGATCCCAGGGGTTTGTAACTCCAATTAAAAAAGAGAATATTGATATAAATTTAGTAGTTCTTCCATTCATTTCCTTTCCAGCACAAACAATGAGAACTTTATAATGATCTGAATATTACAGATTAATTTCAGTATGAGGATGAATCACATGCAGTTAAGTATATAGTGACAGAAGCATTCATGCATTGCAAAGATGCTGGTTCCTAAGCTCTTTCTTTTCTTTCTTCCCCCCCCTCCCCTCCACAATATTGGTTAGAAAGCAATAGCCCAGGCTCAAAAGAATATTAAAAGAAAATTCTTCTAAAACGATGTCAAAAACCAGGACCACAGGGCATGCAAACAGAAACACTACACATACATACCTGAAAAAGTTCACGATACTGGTGAAGCTTCCTGATATTATCATTATTAAAGACATAGCAGATGTAAACAGCAGAGCAGGGGAGGGCGTGAGGCATCGCACATGAGCCATAGACAGAATGTCTGGCTGAAAGCCAAAGCAAAACAATATACCATCATATCACGTACTCGAGAGATCCTTACTCACCCCCCTCAGCTGCTGGTGGGAGCTCTGCCTGCAGCCAGAGCCACTCTTAATCATCAAGCAGGCATCATAATATAAAAGCAGTTTAACTCCCAGGAATGTAAACATGGAAACCCCCCTCAAGGATATTTTTATTGTGTCTCACTGATTTCATATCATATGTGCTCAGTTTATGCAGGCAAGATGAGGTTTTTAAACTACCAGTGTGACAGACTAAGGCTGAGTCAAATCAGAGCTTTCCTAGTCATCACCAGGACCTTGTGCATGGTCCCACTCTTCTGCCCTCTGTCACGTCTCTCTGGGACTTGACTTCTCTTGGGCTGACTGGAAAATGAGACAAGGACTACTCCTGAAACATTTACGCAATCAACCATAAAGCAAGCCAGGATTTGTTCCAGAACACGGAGATAATTATTAGCTTCTTTATTGCTTGGTTCATTGGGAAAGTTTAATGAGAAAGCCTTCTTTTTTTTTCTTTCCAACCAAAATAGCATGCAAGCACTTCTGCTAGAGCTGAGTGTCTGAGAAATGGTGTAAGCATTCAGCTCTTGGTCTGGTATGGTCAAATTCAGACCATCTGTGAACTGCTCAGCACAGAGCTTGCCAGGATACAGCAGACACTGTCATCAGTAAGAGAAGCCATGGAACCAGTGACCACCAAAACCAGTAACCACCAACCCAGTCACCTCCACCAACCTGGGCATTAATCTACATAAAAGATTCCCTCCTGTGTACAAGGAGTGGAGCTGGTGCAGAGTGGTGTCCTTCGCACCTGAGAGCAGAAACGCCAGATGGTGTGGGGAGGAAGGACCAAAGAAGCATATAGGTCCATGAGGAACACAACATGCCTGCTCAAAGCAGAGGAGGACAAATGCAGCGCAGCTGAAGCACTGGGAGGGAGAAGAAGTGTGGGTAGGTGTGGGGGGGTGTGCCTGTGAGTGAGGGGTCCATACCGGCAGCTGGAGTGGGGCAGCGGCCTCGGGGGCTTGTATGCCCAGGTACCAGCATCTGGTGAGACTGGGATCTGGGGGCAGCTACTGGGCTGACTGAATGTCTGAGCCCAGCTGCTGGAGGGACCCACATTGTACATATGTTTATATATATAATTCCCACTAACAGACCCCTGATCAGCCAGAGAGGGGAACAAGATAAGACCCTTGGTGCTGTTTGTGCTAGTGTTTGTGTGAGCGCTGAGTGTGTCTGTATGTGTAGATCTGTGTGGCCTGCTGTCTGGATATGTATATATACATATATGTACGTACGTATGTATATATGTTGTATACTTGTGTTTGTGTGTGTGTGCCTGTTGGGAATACATGCTCAACTTAACAGTTGGACCAGGGAGCATGGAGCTGCAGAAGTCTGACCTCCATTGGGCTACCAGATTTGGCCCCACCTAACAAAACCAATTAAAAACCCCAGCTAGAGTAGTTGTAAGGTTCGGTGTCACCTTGTAATTGCTATGAAGCTTGAAGAGCAGAGATATCCTACGCTGTACCTGAACTGGACTACCCCATGGGAAGGTTGGAACACCCCTGAGACCAGCTTGCATAGTCAGTATTGCCTGATTTCATATCATATGTTTGTCCTTCGCACCTGAGAGCAGAAACGCCAGATGGTGTGGGGAGGAAGGACCAAAGAAGCATATAGGTCCATGAGGAACACAACATGCCTGCTCAAAGCAGAGGAGGACAAATGCAGCGCAGCTGAAGCACTGGGAGGGAGAAGAAGTGTGGGTAGGTGTGGGGGGGTGTGCCTGTGAGTGAGGGGTCCATACCGGCAGCTGGAGTGGGGCAGCGGCCTCGGGGGCTTGTATGCCCAGGTACCAGCATCTGGTGAGACTGGGATCCGGGGGCAGCTACTGGGCTGACTGAATGTCTGAGCCCAGCTGCTGGAGGGACCCACATTGTACATATGTTTATATATATAATTCCCACTAACAGACCCCTGATCAGCCAGAGAGGGGAACAAGATAAGACCCTTGGTGCTGTTTGTGCTAGTGTTTGTGTGAGCGCTGAGTGTGTCTGTATGTGTAGATCTGTGTGGCCTGCTGTCTGGATATGTATATATACATATATGTACGTACGTATGTATATATGTTGTATACTTGTGTTTGTGTGTGTGTGCCTGTTGGGAATACATGCTCAACTTAACAGTTGGACCAGGGAGCATGGAGCTGCAGAAGTCTGACCTCCATTGGGCTACCAGATTTGGCCCCACCTAACAAAACCAATTAAAAACCCCAGCTAGAGTAGTTGTAAGGTTCGGTGTCACCTTGTAATTGCTATGAAGCTTGAAGAGCAGAGATATCCTACGCTGTACCTGAACTGGACTACCCCATGGGAAGGTTGTAACACCCCTGAGACCAGCTTGCATAGTCAGTATTGCCTGCAAAGGCAGCTTGCCGGTGCTGGGCTACCTTCCCAGTGCGAGCAAAGGTGCCTTACAACATGCAAGCATGGCCAGGATTCCCCTCCCTGGCAGGTACATTGGCTGGGTCACCCCAGAGCCTGTGCCAGGTGCTCCAATACAGCAGTATTTCAGTTGTTCATTTCAAAGCTGTTCTTAAAATTCAGGCTGGATGTAATTATATATCTTTCTGAAATTACGTGGCTGAAGAAGAAAATCAGGAGACAACATATACATTACATTTGAAAAAGATGGGGAAGAAAGTCTTTGAGGAAGAAACAAACCACTGAAGAGCTATCACTCTACCAGCTGAACATACACAGTGTTTTCCTCTCTGCTTTAGTGTCACAAGAAGGTAAAGTTGATCAAAGCAAGCCAGGCCCCCTTTTTTTGTCCTTACCATATGGCCTTCCCTTGCAGCAATGTAGCACACGCGGCCTCCGCTAAAGAACGTGCCGTTTGATGAACCAAACGTAGACAGTGCCACCGACAGGGAGATGAGCCATGCCCAGCTGCCCAGGACTTTGTCCCTGAGGTGGGAAAGAGTTCACAGCATAACATCCAGCTCATAGATATATCAAATACTCATCGTAGAAACAGACAGGTTTCTTCCCTCCATTATTCTCACTGAAATTTTTTCCAAAGCTTTTCTAATGATTTAAAGGTTTCTTCCAGTTCCGATAATATTTAGTCACTAGTAACTTTGTCTTGTCTAGAAAAGACAGCTTTTCTTCCTGCCTGGTGTATATATATCTACACCCGTTTACACTGCAATGGTGTGCAAAGCTGTCACAACAGGCAAAACCCCCTTTTTTGTGTACAGATGCTGTGGCGCGAATAGCCAACAATATTAGCTTGGAAATAGCAGACAAACTGTTCCCACCAGACCTGAAGAAATATCCTGCATTATAACCTCTTCCCCAATATGCATAAGAATTTAACCCTTTAATCCCATATGCACATATTTCTGCTACCCTGTGAATCAGGCTTAAGCCAAAGCAATCGTCAGAATTTCAGAAGTTTGGTTCTACAGCGTGTTCAGACATTTATGGTTTGCTTTCTCCGTAACAGAAGAAGCAGCGGGGTTACAAATAGAGTTTGAGGTAAATATTTGGAAGATAATCTTCTCACCTAAAAGTGAAGCTTGTCTTCTGGCATGAAGCAGCATGAAGAATATTAATTGAGCAATAAATGCTGGTGTTTGGGGTAATTATTACACACTTGTACACACACACATACACAAACAAACACACTGTTCATCTAACTGGCAAAAATCCAAAATCCAAAAGGTTTTTAGAACACTTCATATTTCCATCTGAATTGTATGGCTTTAAGCCATATGTACTCTTTTTTAGTATCGCCTATCCCAAACGTTCAAAAATCAAGAGTTGGGCTTTCCAAAATCATGGCAGGAGCTTATCTACCACAGTAATTTCAAAAATGTAGTTTAGAAGCTTAATATCTGGGTTATGGTCCTTCAGGCTTCAAGTTATTAAGCTACTTGCAATAACCAGAACTAAAATTTTTCCCTTTTTAAAAATGATGGAATCTGGGCATTTCCTATGATCATGCGACTCCATAACCTCAAGATCTCAAGAGAAAACAATATATATCACAAAATTAATAATAAAATCTTTAGCAAGTGTGTATTTTGCATTACTGAGATTGGTGCTTTGCTGTTTGGACCCTGAAAATGAACTACAGGAGCTACTGAGAGTAACTTCTTACAAGCAAACTGAGCTCTGCAGTTGCTTCTAAGTCACTGGCACCAAAGAAATGCTGGGGAGACTTTCATGAGCTCCTTTGTGGCTGCAACGGCTGAACACTGAACAATGTTTCTCCCTAGCGGTTTTCTTCTTATATGGGGAATAAATGCATTTAAATGTGATGTGTCCTCCTCTGGCTTCTTTATACTCCTCCCCCATCCTTCCTTAATGGCCTGAATAGCTGCTTTTCTTGCTCATGAACCACAGTCATTACACCCTCTTCAGCCTGTGGCTATCTACCCATCCTCCAGGGTTTTGAGCGCCCAGCTTTCTGGGTGCTAGTTCAATGTTTCTTCCTAAATTGCACTCTTGGGGTGAAAAGGTTAATCAGGCAGGAAAAAGAGATGTGTTAAAAAGGTGGAAGCTCACAAACAACTAACTTGTTAATCAGGAATGATGGGAAAGGAAGTGCAGAGAAAGTTCATGACACTGCAGCTTAGTGAGGCTTTGTAACCTGTTCAAACAAAGCACTAGACCTTTAAAAGCTCCTGCTTCTAATGACATGAAAGGCTATTAGAGAACACATCTAGCAAGAGCTCAGTCAGATCTTCAAACTGGAGACCTTGTGAAATGCATACAGAAGCAAAGCCGCAGCTGACTTTTTAGGAAGAGGATGAGCAGCAACATAATCTCTGGATATACCATGTCATCGTATCTGCCAGACAACTCATTTAGGGCTATCATGGATTCTGTGTCTTTGGAAATATTTAGACTAAGGCTGGATGTTCTGGTGGAAGATCATCTGGTTAGAAGTCAATGATGCCTACATTTCTCATGACGGTCCGTTCCTTCTCTTCCTAAAATCCTTGTCTTGCACAGAGACTGTTTAATTTCACCAAACACTTCAGGTTGATGGAAGGTACAAATAATTTCTGTGCAACACTGGAAAAGCACAAGCCACCTTAAAGATACAATTGCCAAAGGCTACCCAACCTGCATATAACACTTCTCCTTCTCAAAGGCATTGTAGACATCAGTGTCATTTTCCATTTCCCCACAGATGGAGAAACTGAACCAAAAGACTCTGGTCTGGTCTAATTTCCAGGTGCCGAGTGGACAGGATTCACCCAGCTGGCTCCTGTCTCACTCCCAAACCACTGCCTCTGCATCAGTGCAGCAGCACATTATCCTCTCCACTTTTCTGGAAATATCTAAAATGTGGGGCATCTCCCAGTCCCCAGGTCTGGATATGCACCCTCACTGCACCCTCACTGTCTGTGGGGAGATGCTCCCGGTGTGCACTTCATCCCCTCTTTATGGCACTTTCCATGGGGAAAAACACGAGCTGGAGGGGAGCCACAGGTTCCCAGTGGGAATGAATGGAATGGGGAGTAAGGGGTGTGCTGCAGAGCACCCCGTCTTGGCAGCCTAGGTGCACCTTGGAGACCATGGGCCATGGGACTAGCACCTAAACCTCCTGAAACTCAGGAGACAACCCATATTTTACAGGACTGCATTGGCTGCGTTGCCACAAGCAGAGCTCACCCCCAAGTGACAGCCACAGCTCCTGAAGACAGCACTTCAGATGGAGTCATGGCTGCTAAGTAGCTCACGTTTACCAGCAAATACAGGCATGTAACCAAAGGAATGGCAATCATCACAGCTCTGGGAAGGGTCACCTGGAAAAGGGATGACAAGTGTCAGGTGCAGCACATTTATGCCTGCACTGGGCTTTTTTTGTTTGTTTTGTCTTTGCCACCACCCATGTCTCTCATTCAAACTCCTTCGCTCACTGAGCTTTTCCACAGAATAAGACTTAGATCCAGATTCATATGGCAGTTTTTACACCAGTCTCCCAAAGATGTCAGGCAAACAGTAAGGTTGTACATTTCAAAAGCTAGTCTTTAAAAAAAAAAAAACAAACCCAATGAAACCCAAGTCTTATTCAAAAAGACTTTGGTTCATAGCTGCCCAAGATGTCTGTTGCATATTTCTTGATTACTTTAATATTGATTTATTTGTTACTAGTGCGTTATGTCTCCTGGTGCGCTGCATCTTCCCATGAACATCCCACTTACATGGATGAGGTACCAGTGTGTGTTGCATCACAGTTAACTGCTCTAAGGGCTAAATCAAAGCTGGGCAGCACAAGGGAAATTTGCTCTAGGAAGGAATTATTTTTTCCTTCCTAGTGACAGGATGCTATCTTGGAACTTCATGGACAATTTTAAGGCTCAATAAAATCAGCAAACACTATCTTATGCAGCTGAAAGGACTGGAAAAAAAGCAAATAGTAGGGTGATCATAGAGCAACTGTATACATCTAAAAACCTGAAATATCAATTTTTGCATTCCCCGTTCCCACCATTGGACAAGATTCAGCAATTCCTTATGTTGTTGCCTCCACCCCGCAAGGGTCTGAATGTCAGTGCTCACGGTCCCGTGGGAGAGAGTGCCACATGACCCTAGGATCTTTGCTGCCATTTAGATTAATGTTTAACAGTGTATTTTTATTTAATCTGTAAAATCTTGTGTGCTGCACTGGTAGAAAGCACACTCTATACACTCTGTACTCACACAGCTCTTTCTAAAAAAGGGTTGTTCACTGCTGTAGTGTCTGATCTGTGAAAAGAGGTAATATGGCACAGAGAGGGCTGATGTGAGATGCAAGTGAGCTACTTCAGTGCCTATAGCAGAAACAGAACAATGCCTAAAAAGTAGGCATTTAAAGACAAGGGTCATCCAGAGAGTTAGATTCCCTCTCCAGTGAGGCCTGGCTTGCTCTGAAGCTCCCCCTCCATGCAGTGAGGAGAGATAAGTGGTTTTTATATTAAGGATCAAGTCTTCTAGGGAATATGTGGTGTTAAGAAACCTTTATGAATTATAGCAGTGACTGCTTTTCTGCATAAATCTAGGTGTCTACAGTGAGATCCTCTAAACACTAAGACGAAATTTCATCCCCAAAGCATGCAAGTGCTGCCTAATAGCTTTTTTCCAGTCAATGGGGTATTTTAGAGTGCTTTCTTGTATGTAGGCTGTTATTTTGCTTAGAGACTCATTTTTATCCTTTCTGGACACATCCATAGGTGTCTTGCCCCAGAAGACAGAACAAACCAGGAGGAAAGCTCAATAGTCTTTCCTTGATGCTCTAATCACTTGATTACCCCTCTTAACACAATCATAGATAGAATCAAACACATTAGCAGCAGGATTAAGTAGGTAAAACCCAGCTCACTCACTCACCTCAGGCTTCTTCAGTTCCTCAGTTACATAGTTCAGGTTGTTCCACCCATCGTAGGACCAGAGTCCCTGGTAAAACGCCACTCCAACTGCCCCGATACCTGCAGTTGTGTTTTGAAAAGCATTTTGAAAACTCTGAGTTTGTCCCTTGGCAAGCAGCACCAATCCACCCACCACGATCACGAGCAAAGCCAAGAGTTTGGCAGCTGTAAAAATGTTCATAATAGATGTCGCCAGCCTCACGTTGAGACAGTTGATGATAGTTAAAAGCAGGATGCAGGCAGCAGCTGTACATTTGACGACAACCTGTGGAGATGAGCATCCTGGGTAGAACGGCGCAACGGCGTATTCAGCAAAGCTCAGACAGACAGCTGCCAAACCAGCTGGTCTCACCAGGATAACAGAAGTGTAGGCGAAAAGGAAAGCGGGAAAAGAACCAAAAGTCCTCAAGATGTAAATATATTCTCCTCCAGACTCTTTAATTATGGTTCCAAGCTCAGCGTACGACAAGGCTCCAAACATGGCCAGGAGACCACACGCTGCCCAGATAAGCAGGCTGCTGGCAGGGCTCCCCATATGATGTAGCACCCACTCAGGGGACATAAAGATCCCCGAGCCTATCATAGTGCCTGCAATTAATGACACTCCACTAATCAGGCCTACCTCTTGCTTCAGTCTTAATTTCTCCTTCCCTTCACTCAGATCTGTGGATGAACGAGGTGAATCCGTTGTCTCCCTTTTCCTCATTGTGGAAATGTTAGGAGATGTTGTTGTTAGGAGATAATATGGAGTAAGACCGAGGCATTTGAAAAAGGGCTATCTCAGGCTTTTAGGGTTAAGTTAATAATTACAAAAGTCACGCTGAACACCGTCAAGAAATACAAACTTACCTTCCGCGTTTTTCATTCTTTCATTACCCATCTTATCTTGGTGATTTATTACGGTTCAGCTCCTGCCAAGATTGATTATCTTTGAATCTCATTGCAAGCAATAGTAATGGATAGCATTCAGCACCACCTCAGAATCACTCAGCACCTTACTGGACCGTGTCCCTGATTACCTCTCCTTTAAATTATGCTTCAAATGGTATCTGAAATAAGGATCAGGTAAGCAAAATCTCCATGCAAATCTGTACTTTATTCTTTGATTAAAAGTCAACGCTCAAGCACCTGCTTTAGTGCTCAATTGTATTTTCATTCCCCACTATAAAGTGATCAAACAAACAAGCCTGCTACCCAACATGCTATGGCTTTGCTCAATGAGGAACATTTCCAGTGTCTTAATCAAAGACACAGAAATGTTATGCTAAAAACAGTCCAGAGACTGTTTTTCTGCACAATAGTAGGGGACAAGTCTGTTCTTTTCAAATTTTAGAAAGTGCAGGAGGAGAAGAGTGAAAAGGCTGTAATTACCTTTTTATGGGCCCTTTTAGCCAATGTACATGAGGTATGCACATTCTTACCAGACCATGATCTTCAAAGGACTTTGTCACTGCTTATCATATACACATTTCAGTGCACACCCAAGAGAAACGTAGAGATACAAGCTGTTGGAAATACCACTGACCCCTGCGTAGATATCTAACACATAAAATTTCAGACTTTGAGGAGGGTTCTGCTATAAATCTGAATACTGTTACAGTGCATGAAGGTGTATTTTGTGATCTGTGATATGTACGAAGTATTGAGCAGAAGGGAATGTCCATATGGATTCCTTTGAACTTAAACTAAATTTTACTGACTGCAACTATAAAGAAGGAGAGTTACTGTCCTTGGTGGTCTCTTGTAGGCTTCTGTTGTGATAAGTACCAGAAAACAGGATTGAGACCTTCCTCAGCCCTTCATGGAAACAGCAGACCTTGAATCTTTAAAACTATGTGTCCTCCTCAACCATTTGAGCTAAAAAAAGCATGAATATAAACAGAAAAGTATTTTTATTGTTTGTCTAAAAACTTCTTCTCTCCTAAATCATTTAGATTTCTCTTTGCTTGCTTTTTTTAAAAAAAATCATCTCACTAGCTTTGAAGTTTTCTGCAAGAAGTGCCCAAGATAACTCTTGGACTTTTTGCAAAACTCATGGGGACGTAAGAAAAACAACATATACAAGTCACATAATTTCTCATGCTAAAGCAAATAAAGTTGCACAGATTTTAGCATCGGAGGGGGGGTATGTATGAACTTATAAAAATTCACAGCTGATCAAGCTGTAGCTTTAACAAGAGTGAAAAGTTACTTTATCTGTATCAAGTAGGTATTTTCATTCTTCCTAGCAAAGATGTGAGTTCTGAGAATAAACATACACAGCTTGTACTGCAAGGATGCAAGTTAATGCATTTCAGGTTAATGGTTTGCAAAGTGCTTGAGAACTTGGAGGGGGGCATCCCAGTAATGCAGAGTATTTTGTTTTACTTCTACTAAGTGACAGTGCTCTTCTTGTTAGCTGGTTTAGCTATTTGTAGCGTATTCTTTTTCAAATTGCTAACCACAGTGTTAGGCGAGGCTGGAATCCTTCAGAGGTCTAAAGGTCTGGTTTTTTCTGCACTATAGACACTCTACTTCTGTGTGCATTCATACATGTATTATATATACCAATCCTAATTGAAAACTTATTCACAAAATACAGTTAAATCAATGCTAAAGGAAAACTTAATATGACTACAGGTAGTTAAGTATCTTTCTAGTAAGGTTACAGATATATTTCCAAAACTGTTCTTCTGTTTTAATGAAGGAGCGTCTTTTCTAAAGTGTAAATGCAAGGTTCTTGGAGGGCCTGAGAGGACCTTTTCAAACCTTTACAGTTCCTGCTCCTAGAAATTAAGAACTTGCAATCTAATGTTGCAGAAATAATCAGAATTTCCTCAAATTTGATCATGCCAAAAAATTTCTATAAGACCACTCAGATAACAAGGATTAATTAACTTGTTCATCAATATCTTCAGTCAGTTCCTAAAGGGAGGTCTATTTCCAGTCCCAGGAACATTGTTACTCAGTTCCAACTGTTTCTACCTAAAGTAATAATGAATCTAATTAATCACAATAAGAACTTGAGGCTATCAGAGACAGTCTGATTGCCTTAGATTTTTTTTTCCATTGACTTGTTCTTTTTTTTGACTGCTACCATCAGTAAGGAGCAGCCGTAAGATATTTTAGTCAAATGATTGTCACAATTACCATTTGTCAAAACTGGCTATGTCAAAGGGCATCTCACTGCTCTCCTTCAAAAGATGTGTATGAGCAGGAGTAAAAATAAAGTACTGCTTTCTTCTTATGTGGTGTAGCAAAACTTTGTTGCTCAAGCTGTCACATAATAAATCCCCTACCTAAACAACCCTCACTTTTCATTTACCTCTGACATTGCAATGTGTGGTTGCCATCTACTGGTCTCAAAACAATATGGCAACTTTGTCCAGTGAAACATGGCTCACTCTACATTTGGTTTTGATATTTTGCATTACTGATTAAAAAGAAACCCTACAATAAGTATTAGTTCTTCAATATTAAGGTATCACAAATAGAGAGTACAATTGAGTCGTGAATGAAAATTCTCCTTAATGTGCTTAGGGCTATTTTTATCCCAGCAATAGCTACAAGGACTAGAGAAAGCTAATTTAAGGTAAAGGCCAATGTCAGTGGTAAGAACTAGACAAAACATGTAGGCAAATATTTTGCAATATTTAATTTCAGGTCCCAGGAGTGGTATTTGGAACACAGTTATGGGCTTGGCTTCCCTGTCCCATGCTTGGGAAAGAGTTACAAATCTCAGAGCGGGGATTAAAAATAACCTACAATCTGAGGATGGAGTGTAACTTTCTTCAGAGGTAGACACCAATATTATACTTACAGAACTGTGCAGGGATCAAGATTTTATTTTTTTAAATACAAAAAAAAACCCAACCCAAAACCCAAGTTGTTATGAGGTAAACTAAGGGTTAGAGAATTCATCCAGGACATAACATGTGGGTTCAATGGCCGCCTCTACTTGAGAACATGGAAACCCACAAATCCAAGTTGAATACCCTCACCTCCAAAATGCAGGCTTTGAGCTGCAATTGCAGGCAGATCTTTGTACCTGCACTTGTGATGTAAGTAGAGATGCCTGCTTGAAAAGAGGGAGGAAATAAAGGCTAAGAAAGTGGAGCTCTGAAATAGGTCTTGAGCCCAGAAGAAAAAATGGGGCAGGACAAAGCATGTCCCAGGTGCCCTGTGTGAAAACAGGAGAATGAAAGAGGACTCATTTAAGGTGTCTGCCTGGGGAAGGGGTGCCCTATAGTGTTTGACTCTAAGCCTCTACCTCCCCAGTGCGTCCTGGCTTTTCTCACATCTGAGCCCCCCAAAACAGTGCAGCTTTGGGCCTCCACCCCGCTGGAGATGACCTGGACTCACCCCATCCTTTTGTGGTGCTGTCAGCCCCTGTGCACCCAGGGGCCAGCAGTGCTCGGTTGCTGCCAAGGGACCAGGGTCCCTGGCATACCTTGCAGCAAAGAAGCTCTGGCTGGGACTATAAAAATGCCAATGTGAGCTGCAGCTAGCAAAGAAAAACCCCAGCTTCGGCTACTGGGAGCAGGATGGGGAAGAAAAAAAAAGGCATTTCTTAGGATATGACAGCCCGAAAAGAGGGAGGAAATAAAGGCTAAGAAAGTGGAGCTCTGAAATAGGTCTTGAGCCCAGAAGAAAAAATGGGGCAGGACAAAGCATGTCCCAGGTGCCCTGTGTGAAAACAGGAGAATGAAAGAGGACTCATTTAGAGGTGTCTGCCTGGGGAAGGGGTGCCCTATAGTGTTTGACTCTAAGCCTCTACCTCCCCAGTGCGTCCTGGCTTTTCTCACATCTGAGCCCCCCAAGACAGTGCAGCTTTGGGCCTCCACCCCGCTGGAGATGACCTGGACTCACCCCATCCTTTTGTGGTGCTGTCAGCCCCTGTGCACCCAGGGGCCAGCAGTGCTCGGTTGCTGCCAAGGGACCAGGGTCCCTGGCATACCTTGCAGCAAAGAAGCTCTGGCTGGGACTATAAAAATGCCAATGTGAGCTGCAGCTAGCAAAGAAAAACCCCAGCTTCGGCTACTGGGAGCAGGATGGGGAAGAAAAAAAAAGGCATTTCTTAGGATGCATGACAGCCCTAGGCTTCACAACAAGAATAATCAGATTGTTTAAGTTTGGTCAGTAACTGCCTTTCCCTGTCATGTCACAATAGCAGATCTGAGCCCAGGGGATTAAGAGGGAATCTAAAAAACAAGAACTTACCGTAAGCTGAGTTAGTGCTTCCTGTCTGGGTCTGCAGACAGCCTGCAGCGGGGGCCGCAGAAAGGTGAGCTCGAGGCTCCCTGCTCTCGTTCAGTAAAGGCTCAGCATATTCTGGTTCTGCAACTATTAAACTTTGAAAGATTTGCTTTTGTTTTACAGATATTCTGCATGAAAATGTATTTGGTATCCCACATGTTGCCAATCAGATACCGAACATTTTGTTTACTTATCTTACTGCATTCAGGAGGAAGCTACTAGTGTCGTACTGTATGTTCTCTGTGCTGCTCTGCGGAGCTGGGCATAGGGCAATAACAGTCCCACTCTTATACGCTGCATGGGTGTACTCTTAAATAAAAGAACTGTTACAGAAAATAGTGATGGAATAACACAAAGTAAGAACCACAGCTGAAAATAAAATAATTACAACTTTCATGAGTACTGATCCCAACCGCTGCTTGGAAAGGTCAAGAGTTGTGACTTCAAGTTCAGTTTACAAACATTTTATTTTTATTAGAAATATAAAATAATTATTAGAAAGGTTTACAATAAAACTAGAAAAGATAATGCTTCTCCTGATACGATTAGAATAGCATTTTGAAGCTAAACAAGCAAATAAGGATTACATTTTTACCACTAGACACTGCAAACATTAGAAACCAATACAAGAGAAGATCCTAAGCAAAGAAGATCTCAATCCTAAGATTGAGAGCAACAGAAGAGTATCTGTGTAAGTGTTTATTCCCCAGGCTGGTGGAGCAGTGACTTCACTAAAAAAAAACCAAAACCAGAAACCAAGCCTACAAAAAATCAACAGTCTTAGACTAATGCTGGCCCCAGGATTCCATGTTTTGGCACTGCAAGCAGTTACTGTATCAAGTGCCATTGCTACATTTTCTTTCACCCACTGAGGGAATATTACAGAAGTTTCTTCCTTCATTCCTGTTTACATCCATATTTCCTGATTTTATGGCTATGTATATACACAGCGTACAAATGTGTATATATACACAGCATTCCAAACCTGTCCTGTTTTCTTTTTCTTTTCCTAGCAGTGCTTTAAATTAGCCTCAACAATTTCTTTGCATTTTTCTGTAGTCCTAAGAACTCCTTCGAAATTTTGGAATTAATTTTTAATTTATTTATTAGGTTTAATTCAAGATTAGATTATCTTATCCTATATGAAGTTTGTTTTGCAGAATCATTATCAAATGAATGCTGCCATTTTAAATACCAGAACACAAATAAACATGTTCATTAAAACTTTCTACCAAGCAAGATGAAAAATAGAATTAAAACATGGCTATATTTTCAACTCTGAAATTCTGTTTAATCAGTGAAATGCATTCCTACATTTATGAGTAGACATATAATAATACTTTCACTAATGCTAAATAGTTTTATTAATTTTAAAACAAACTTTTACAACACATGCTTAGAGTTTAACCTGTAACTTTACATTCACTGTGTAGGTATCATTCTATAATAAAATAGTGTCCTCTGTACGATTCTTGTCAAAAGCACCATAATAATACTGGCCCAAATAATTCCAGTTTTTCTTAGGTGACAAGGGAACATAGTAACTGAAGGTACTTAACTTAGTGCCTTAAAGATTTCACCAAAACTGATACCTATTTTTTAATGAAACCCTGGACCAGAAGTGACATTTAAGGCCCACAGAAGGCAGCTCCCTTCCCCAGCCCACCCCACTCCTGCTGCAACAGCATCTTCCTCCCGAGAACCCAAACGACCGGAAGGCTGTTTGCCCTCCTGCCTCTTTTCTTCCTCTTAATCGCTGGGGCAAAAGGGAGGGAGCATCCAGCTTTGGTAGCGTAGTAGAGCAGAGCACCTGCGTGGGGGACTAGGAAAGACACTCAGATAATGGTAGCCAGGAAGAAAAATAGGGTAACATTGCTTGGAGCAGCTCCTGAAAGTTTTCTGGGCTGCCTCTGCCTGTTTGCTTTCTCTCAGTCACAGTACGAAGTGCAGGGTGGGGCTGGGTAGGCTTATCCCTGCATCGCACTGACTGCTGTCAACATGTGTGGGGCAGATCACTCTTCCACTGCTCTTCCCCCACGCTGGGGTGAGATGTGCTTCAGCATGCACTCAGGGCCAGCATGAGGTCAAGCTTTGCCCCTGCGTGCCCAAAACATTTCATTTGCGGAGTAGGTATAGGCTGTATGGTGGGCTCTGGGCCATACTTAGAGCACTGTGGAGCTGATCTCCTGGGATAAGCTTGGTCAGGGACAAGGGGCCTCAGCCTGCCTCCGTGCCAGTTACTGCCTAGCTTCTCAAAAAGCTAGGACAAGGGATTAATTTTAACACCCTGTTTAATTATAACCTCACTTTGACTCTGCCAAATATCAAGGAAAAAAAAAAGTTTGCCTGGAAAAGTCACATAGGTTATGACACTCATATCTCTGGCTGGTGCTTTATGAAGTTGTAACAAACGTATTTTGCAGCTAATGCTTCATCTTGTACATTCTTGCCAATAGAAAAACTAATGATCTCGAGAAGATAGTGATGTGTTGAGATAGTAATTACTCCCATCTGTATGCTTTGGTTAAAGTTATAAATAGATATGAACAAAAGGAAGGATGAAATGGATTAGACATCTTTTCTTGGCCTTCCGGGGGAAGTATGTGTGGGAGATGGGGAGCAGGTTTTAATTCCATTTGGTAAATTTTAATTTGAGATTGCATGAAGAAAAGAACTGTGCTTAAAGGCTTGGAGGACTCTTTCTGGTCCCAGATCATGGCTTCCTAATTGCCCTTGTCAGTGATGCAGTCAGCCAATAAATTCATGGCATAATGATGATGTCCAAGAATACTCTGAAGTAGTATTGTTCTCTTGAATGCAAATTGGATGAATCTACAGATGTTGTCTTCTAATTTTTAGCCCTTAGCCAAAATGAGTGGAAAGGCACTCATATTTACACATATAAACTTCCTGTTTTGCAGTTAAACAGGATGTATTACGAGGGAAGAAGTTTTCCAGCTGAACTGGATTTCCGTCTGGAGCCAGCTCAAGCCAGTAGGCAAAGCAAGCCGCAGGCTGCGGGGTGTGGTCTGGTGCCTACTTTTCCTGTGCCAGGGAAATGAGAATTGATTATTCCCATTTGAACAGCTAATCTCTGCTTCCCACTTGCAAAGCTCTTTGCTCTGTGTTACAGGAACGGCAAAGGTATAGCTGAGTGGGTGGTGGGTTCCTCCCCCAGCAGCTCCTGCAGAAAAACAGTGCTGCTCTTCCTTCTTGCCCTGCCTTTTCTATTTTCTGCTACAGAGGCAGGCTCACCCTTGTGCCTCCACCCCAGCACTGGGGGGTGCGGATGCACGAACGGCTGTTGGGCCCTGATAGGAGATTAGCTGAAGAGAGGGGTCCTGTACTGCAAGGGAGGGAGAGCTGACTCAGAAACAGAATTTGAATTTTGCAATATTAAAAAATACATTATTTAAGCTCGATGAATTTTTTGTTTTGTTCTGTTTGACTAACTGCCTAGGAAGAGGGATGCATTGGAAATGGAAGAGGTACTTTAGAAGTCTGTAAAACCTGCAGATATAATTAAAGGTAAGCCCACATATGTATGAATACACTGTCGCTATTTATGTCATACTTTATGCAATACATGCATAACATTGACACCTACTTTTCAGTATTACAGTGCTCAACCATTTTGTCTATGCTCAGGAAGCAAGCTAGGATTTCTCTTCCTGAATATATCTCTGGCATTGTATATTCACTGCGCTATGCCCTGTTGCTCTGAAGGCATGTTTGGCATAGAATAAGGTTTGGGTTCTCTACGTGGAAACGGGGGCCAGTGGGTATGTCTTCATGCTATAATGGTGAGTCAGAATGGGGGTCTTAACTAGTTCTGAGCTAATATGGCTGTGCTGCATTTTGGTATTCAAATGATGTGTCCAGTCACGTAGACATATTTTGCTGCTTGTGGTCGGCCCCCTTGACACTGTGTAAGAACAGGAAATTATGGGGAGCTTCAGGTATGGTTAAGATAGAAGAAAAATATATAGTCTAGTAATTACACCACAAGAGCAGACATGACCACAGATGTCCAATGTTACCCTAAGCAAAGTCCACTTGGTGTTCGGCTGCTTCTTCAGAGCCCTGTCAGAAGAAGCTACTGCAGTTAGGAGGATCAGTATTTGATACGGCAATAGGTAGAAGGGTGTTGATGAACCTAAACCGAGAGAAATTATATAAGCCAAAGTACTGTTGCAGATCTTTCTTCTAGTTTATCCCTGTACTATGGCTTCTCATTTCTGAAGATACAGAGAATTTCTAGTTCACGCAAGTTAAGTGGGTGAGACTTTTACAACAAAATTAAAACTTATGGATATGCTTTTAGGATTCTTAGAATGTTTTTCCTTAGGAGAGAAAAAAAAAATGCATTCTTCCTACTCTTCCTTGTTCTGATATGGCTGAACCATCTTATTCTAAGTGCACAAAAAAAATACTGCCTCTTATTCAGAGCTCTTGTGATTGCTTCCATCGCCTGGGATATTTCTTTGAACTTTTTTCCCTTTTTTAGAAATTAGAGTGTTTACTCATTACTGCTTAATATATAAAATGAGTGAGAATCAATTTGATGCTCACCTTTGAGGTTTCATTCTTTGTACTGAGTATAATATGCGATCTTCAGTTCTAAGAGCCACAGTCTTCGTTCAGCAAGAGTTCCTGGAACTTAATTCACCACTGGAAAGACAAATATACTTCTATTGAGACACGCAGGCTTTTTTCTTAAGGTAAGCACCGATAGCCACTCTGTTGTGAGCAAAGTGAATGTGAATCTAAAAAACAGCTGGCGTTATCTCTGGCTTTGCCACTCCAAAGCTATTCACATTCACATACATGAAGTGATGCTATTAGTTACTCTTGTTGTGTTACAATGACTGTCTCTGGTGGTTGTGACTCTGAGGTATGTTTATGAAGCTTGTTTATACCTCAGCCAATTATGAGGGGGTGAATGACTCAGGGACAAAAACCGTCTTGCTGGTGAACTGAGACTTCAGCTGACACCTTCCTGGCCATTCTAGCACAGACTTACTTAGCAAAGGACATCCACAAGAGACACTTCTTTCTTGGGACAAGTTCATGAAGAAACGTACTGCAGGGCTGTGCACTCCATTCGCTGACACCTCCTCTCATGTGTTTCCTTTAAACCTCTTGCAGAACAGCTTCTTTGGAAAAGCTGATCATATCTACAGGAGCAATGACCATGTAACTGAATGGCAGGTCAGCATCCCTGCATTTTAGAACAGTAGTATAGTAATGAGTATCCCATACAAAAATGGGATGAGTGACAAAATTTATTATAATTCAGCTGTGAATTTTCTGTTGGTCCTAAACTGAAGTGTTCTCATTTGCACCAGCTCAGTATGTTATGCCAGTTGCTAGCTAGTCAAAAAAAAAAACGAAAATTTTCTGTTGGTCCTAAACTGAAGTGTTCTCATTTGCACCAGCTCAGTATGTTATGCCAGTTGCTAGCTAGTAAAAAAAAAAAAAACAAAACCAAAACAGAATAGATGGTCTTCCTTGAAGAAACTTACAGTTGCACAGTCAGATAGGGGAAACAAATGGAAATACTACCACAATTTTGAGCAACAGAGCACTGGGCTTTTCAGCGCACTGAGAGCCTGGCTGTTGTCAAATGGGTTTACAGGAATCATACTAAAGGAAGGCCTTTTTGTACCAGTTTTTGTGTCAAATGGGAAATTTGAAGGATGCTAAGGTAACTCGGAAGAGTGCTTCCCACACATGGGAAAAAAGCTTAAAGATGTGTAGTTTTAAACATTAGAATTGGACAATGGATGCAGTTGCATATAGTGGGCCAAATGTTTCTGTATCGAAAGAGAGAGGGTTGAGACAGGAATAGGCTGTGAAGCTTGTAGGAATTAAGGCAACAGTATTGGTACAATGAGATGTAGCAGGAGCAGAGTTAATGAACAGGTTACATGGTCAAAAGCAATAGAACAGAACAGTCAACCCTGAGTTAGCATGGTGAATGGTTATGGCAGGGAAAGGCTGTGTTTGTGAAGCAATGGTGGGGCAAAAGGATACGTGGATGGGAAAGTCACTCTGTACAAAGAGTCTGTGGCTTATAAGCACATTTCTCTGAGGCCCTGGGGAGAGGCTAGCCAAAGGGGACGCTTGGCCCACTGGGCCAGAGCTCTTACCTCAGTAAACCCTCCTATGTATTATGGTCACTGCTGGCCTAAAACATGAAGTATAGACCGATTCCTACAGCAATGCATTTAACAGCAAGTCTCGTGAATGTAGTATTTCAGACTCATTGATTTTTTTAATTAATTAATTGTATGTCTGTTGACAAAGTGGAATCATGTCTGTTGACAAAGTGGAATCCAGAATTGTGCATTGGGTGCCTAGATTTGCTACACAGTATGTGGGGAAAATAATAACTTCAGAATGGGATCCGCTCCTGTAAATGCACGAAACATACGTCCGGGTCAGCATATCTTACAGAGATGTAGGTAACAAGGGACATGCTAAAGATATAAACCACCATTCCAGGGCCCTTCTCTGGAACGTGGACAGATAGGTCTAATTGCTTTCGAGCTGCACTGCTGTGCTTGTGAAGGTGGTAGGTAGTCAACTGCGGCTGTTATTTCAGAGAACTGAGTGAGGCTCACCTATTTATGACTGCTCCTCTTAAGCAGTAAGATGGTAGTTAGACGGGGGATTAGACTGGGGCTAGTTAGACTTGGGAGTTGGACTAGAGGATCATTAAAGGTTCCTTCCAACCCAAACCATTCTATGATTCTATGACTGCGAGGCCAGCAAGGCCATTAAGTAGATCTGAGACAAAGATCTTGAATTCTTCCCTGCAGAACAGCCCAGCTGCAGCAGAGGGCAGCCAAAGTAGTCTCTGGATTTTCAAGAGACTAAGGAAGTCAGACCTGTGAATTTTGAGCAAATGAATCAGATCTGGGTGCTCCCCAGTCCTGGGAGTAAAGGGTGTTGCACACTTTTTTAAGAGTGCAACCTTTTGTAGGTACCTGCGTCTTTTCTGTAGATGCTTTGAGAAGGTCTACCACATCTTTTTTTTTTTTTTCTTTTCCATGGAGGAATACCTTGGTTTTGATTAATACAGGTTAATTATTTGCTACCCTGCTACATCTAACAGCACAGTCTGTCAAAACTGCTGGGGGACGTGGATGTCATGGCACAGCAGTACAAATTTTGATCATGTAGACAGTTTTAGGTCCCAAAGTTTGTGGCTTTAGAAAATGTAGACATCTTCAGGATTAGACACTAGCTGAGTGGGGGTCGGTAGGACTGCAGCTTTCCATATCCTTGGCTACTTTTCTAAACTGTAGACTGTATATTTGTTTAGTATCTTCCATTGAGGATGCTTATTCACAGAAAAAACAAAACATAACTGTGTTAATGGAGTTTATCTGAAACATTTGGAGTGTAAGCAGAGCCCAGTCAGCTGTTAACACCTCCTTAAAAACAGGAATAGCTAGGAAAAGCGTTTTGTAATGGAGTGATACCAATTTAAACTATCTGAAGTATTAAGTACTTTTAAAGTTTCCACTCAGAACAAAGGTAAGAGGGAAAGACTTTTCTTGAGCTATTTTAGCGTGAGCCAAAAACTTTAGTGCCATTATTAAATTGTGAGGTGTGTGGTGGAGGAATTTTTTTTGTTTTTCTTTTTTCAGAAAAATACTTTAGAAAATAACCTAATTGTATTTCTCAGATCAAATCCCAAACTGATTGCACTTAAACATTTTTCTGTTTCATGATCAGGTTAGGTTTTTCAGTACTGAGAAGCAGACCCACATAGAAGTCGTTCAAGCTTATGCTTATCAAATGCATGTTGAGTTCTTCCTGAACATTTAATGCTTTATACAAACACTGATCAGAATTATCCAGGACAAATAGGGTCCCCAAAAGGGGCTAAGCTGGAGAGCTGCTGTAACGTAGACCAGCTGCTGTAAGTGTTCAGGATGCCAAGAGCGTAACAGTGTCTTCTTCAGTCCCAGCCGGTCTGCATGAAGGGAAGGGCTGACTTGGAGGCTGAGGCTTAGAGGCCTTCTCTCCTCAAGTAAGCAAAGGAATTGGCTTTTCAGCCCTGCAGCCTCCCTGGAGACAGCCCAAAGGTGGCAGTGGAACAGGACGCTGGGGATCACAGGCAGCAGACTGCAGGCGTCTGGGTACTTAGCTAACTAGTATTAAGCCGAAGAAATAATTTTCATTTCTTGGGAAAACTTTTCTATCTTTATCAGGAGCTGGAAACTTTCATGTTTTTAACTGTGTCTATAAATACTGAAAACAGTGAGGGTTTTTTCCTTCGAGACATCTCTATTTTTAAGAACACAGTTGGTAGTCACAGACATCTCATCCCCACAACTGCTGCTGCCAGCGTTAGCACCAGTACGCGTGGTGTTCCTGCACCCTAACTCACCTGCTCTCGCCCTGCCGTACCCAGAAGGAGTCACTGGGGCTGGCAGAGCCTGCCTCCTCTCCGCCTACAGAAAAAACGGCCGGTAGCAGTGTTTTGAACAGCCGCCGCAGGACTGAGAACCGGGTTTCATCTGGAGGTTCGGTCTGTGGATGGCATCTGTGCGCCGTTTCCTGAAATGGAGTACTCTCTAGCCAGACTCCTTTAAGAACTGGTAAGAAGAAAAATAGTGGATTTTCTTGTGAAATCCGTATTTTAAAATCACGGAGAGGCAGAGCTCCCTCTCTTTTTCAGGGGCTGCTAAATAAGTAGAAGTTATGCTCGTATTGAGTGAGGCTATTAAAAACCATCACTAGCAGTGTTCACTAGCATCCAGTACCGTATTTACCAACGGCAACCACCCAGCTGTATCAGAGATCCCATATTTAACTCTCTCGAGGAAGGGAAGTAATTGACTCTTTTCCCAAAATCATCACGCAGCAACTATCGGCTCAGTAGTTAAATAGTAACTACGGCGATGCCTTTCTGCTTATTGTAAAAACAAAGTAACCCCCCCCGCGGGCGGTGCTGGGAGCGAGACCCTCAGGAGCCACCGGGTACCCCTAGAAACGGGCCTCGCCTTCCCCTTTGTCTCCTAACCCCAGGCCTTCGGGCGGGCACCGCCTCCCGCCGCCACCCTTCCCCCAAAGGGAGAAATGAAAAAGAGGAAAAAAAACCACAAAAGCCGTGTTTTGACCGGTTTGTTTGGCGGGAGGGAAGGGGCGGCCCCTT
>NW_008795373.1:75067-117952 GCF_000699145.1 Aptenodytes forsteri | reverse complement strand
GGGGGCGGGGCCCTCGGGGGCGGTTGGGGGTTCAGGTGGGGAGAGGTACTGGGGCGCATACACGCGTGAGGGTGACTGGAGTTTGGGGCAGGCCCGGGGGGGGCGGACACACGGCGCCGGGTGTTACAATAGCCTTCGGTACGAAGTGCTGTGAGCCGCTGAGGGAGCCGTGGGAGATGGGGGCGTCGTTTCGGCAACCCCATGGGCAATTGCGTGCGTGTGGAATTTGGATAAAATGGGCTTTGTTTAAATGTACCGAAAGCGTGAAAACTTGTATTATTCTTTTTTAGTGCTATTAAGAATAGTGACTGCTTTCTGAGGGTGGAGCGAGAAGGCCAAATGCTTTTGGTAGTTGATACCACACAATGAAGTGTTAGGTTTTAATTTTTCTTCAAACGTGTCTGCGCAGACAACGATAACAAAAAGTTAAGAAAAATGCCAGCTGCCCTGAGTGGATCGTGCTTACAACTAACAGTTTGGGTTTTAATCTCCCTGGCAGTCATTGTGCAAAGAATTTTTTTTTTTGGCATTGTTCTCTTTCGTGTATTTCATAACCTCAGACTCTAATTCCTTGAGAGAAAATTGATATACTCGGGACGCTTTATATTCTTCTGGCTTACTGTTTGAAGCAAGATGGCTTAACACCAAAATATGTAGCATGTTTTATATGTGATGCGATAAAGAGGTTATATCAGCTGATTTTGGGATGCTTTTTTCTGAGTAATGTAGCTGTGTATGAGCTATATAGGTCATTGCAAATGAGAATCGGTAAAACTTCTTATAGTGCCTAATTGTTTGTCACTTATATGCTACATGTTAACAAAATACTTTCAGGTTTATTTTACTTTCTCTTTTACTGAAGTCTTTGTTGCGTCTCAACTGAGCAATTAGGCCTTTTTAGTTACCTGAAGAGCTATACCATCAAGTCATGGTATGTGGGATATGAATGCATCTGAAATATAATTACTACCCCATGTTACCATTTTTACATATAAAACATAGTATTTTGTTATATTTAGTCACGTCTAGGTTTAAAACCAAATGTTAACAACAGACCTAGTTTTGTTGAGAAGCTGAGAGAATTAGTCTACCTTTCTCTAGTCTACAACTCAATTTGTGTCAATGCGAATATAAATATGTTAGGTAGGTGGGAGAAGGAAGCTCGAATAAAAAGGGAGATGATAATTTAGTGGTGGTGTAGTTTGTGTTTTATGTGTAGAAATGACACTAAATCACCTGACAGTTTTCTGAAGTGTTCAGAGAGTTGAAAATTTGGAATTTGTCCCAGCAGAATGGTTAGTAGGCAAATGCATGTGAGAAACTGCTTGATAATGCAGATTCTGCAGTTTATTATGTGGATATTGCACGTAGGAAAGTCCATGTTGTTTGAAGAGTATTTTTTCTGCGTTAATAGGGAATGGTACTTTTTTCTATAGTCTCACTCTATAATACTTAATATTTGTCTTCTATGTTAGGGATATTGGCACAGTGCTGAGGCAGTTATTGTATCTGGTATCATGATTGAGCTAATAGTGCAAGCAGCAGTTGGCTGGAAAAGTTGGACTTGCCTGTCTTGATGAGAAGATACCTCTTATTGTGACAGTATATATTACATCTCGTGTAGGATTGTGGTGCACGTTGAAAGCTTTATGTACATGTTTTCCTCAAGATTTGCACTCTCAAGTGTTTCTTTGCAGCGTTCTCATTGAGCCAGATATTGCAGATGTTTGGGGCAAGTATGTTAACAGGATATCAGCTTGTTGAATACTATGAACTAGATCTGATTTTTCAACAGCACTTTCTAGTTCACTTTTAGATATTTTTCCCCCCTTGATTTAATGATATGTGAGTGTGCGTTGAATAATCAGCATATGTAGAATTTGCTGAAAGCATTCTCCTTGATAACGTCATCTTTTTTTTTTCTTTGTACAGTGGTTTCTAAAACCCCAAAATGATTAGACTAAGTTTTTACACACACAGAGGCAAGTAATCCAGTAGACAGTTTGAATTCCTGCTTGTGTGTCTTCATGCTTCTTTCTGAATGTGGAATTATATAAAAATTCACTGCCCATTGCAGTAAAAAGCTAAATTCTCTTGAATGTTAAATTCTTTCTGTGTTGGGAATCTCCTGTGAAACAAGCATTAATACATTGTATTTTCTTTTAAAAAGTTTCTAATAGAAACTCTACAAAGGAAATGACATAAAACTGTAGAGTAGACATACTTTATAAATAATTCTCATTGTGTGTATTATATGTATAGGTATGTGAGAGAGTTACCAATCTTCTTATTCTTCTCTTCAATAAATTTAGTTGAAAATGCTTACCTCATTTAAGTTGAATTTTCCCCACCCATAACATAGCTGTTGTCTTGATTATTCCACACAATGCAACCGTTCCAGTGTTGTCGCAAAGCCAGTGCCCAGGCTCTTGTCTCAGAAATGGGACAAGAAGTCTTTCGTTTAAAAGCTCGTTTTCTCCTCCTATAGCAACAAATACCAGTTGTGTAGTGCTTCTAATAATGAAGTTGGAGGCACTTCAAAGTCATATAGTGGAAGAGAGCTTTAAATGACATCGGAACATGTAAACGTATTCAGTTCTAGCTGCTTGGGTGTAATTTCAAACAAGTTATATAAAATTTATTTTATAGTAACGTCTTGCATACTGAAACTTTATAGCAAGGTTTAGTTTGAATCCCACTCAGAATACCTGCTGTGGCTTTTAGAATAGTAGGCAAGAGCTTTTCAAGCTGGTATGTGAAATGTTTAGCTTACAAATAAAGACCAGATGTCATCTCTAGCAATATCTTTAAAGATTATGTTTCATTATTGGTTAACAGATTTATTTTTTTTCTAAACATGGCTATTTAAGAACAGTTGTAGACATGTAGAAGAAATATGTCTGAAGAGGTTATGACGACCATCTTAGGAGTTGAGAAAGAAAGAAATGTAGAACTCTGAAATGTAGCAGAAGTATCTCTGTAATAATCCACATTTGACTTTTACTAGCTATATATGTATCTATTTCCACTAAACTTTAGAGCGGTGATATGATCCTGTCCTCTACTGACTGTGCTAAATATCACATCTGCAGCCTTTCTAACAGGCAGATTTTTACAACATATGTTCGTGTACATTGGACTAAGTAATCTGGTGTACATTTTGTAATTTTGATTATTTTCAATTTTAATTTTTCATACAATTCTAAGATACGTTACCTCTTGCTTCATCAGTGCTGTTGAGGAATTGGCAAAACTTGCAGTTACAGGTAATAGGTCTGGTTGTCTTTCTTTCCATTATAAAGCTCTTGGCATGTAAATCGTAATGGAAATAAGGGTTTTGTCAGACCCATGTTCATAACTTTGTGCTTAGATTTCATCCATGTTATTTTGAGGAAGAATTTTGAGTGATGTATTGAACTAGTTGTATACGTTTTTTTCTTTGTGTGGCTGGCTGAAGTTTCGTGTAGAATTTGTTCACAAATCTCTTCAAAGGGGAAGTGAATTTTTAAAAGCTGGGTGGTTGTGTTTAGTTCTGTAAGTCTTTACATGTGCATATTGATTAAATACAAAGCTAGACATGCTGGACATGACTTTGTGTAGTTGAGCTAAAAATAACGAGTCTGTCTGTTTTGACTCATATTTTTTCGAGTACCTTGCTGTTTATCTCCATTACGATATATATTGCTTAAACTTTAGTTCTGGGCATACTACAATGATGAGTCAGTCATGTAGTCTGAAGAAGTTGCAGAACTGATGTTAGGGTATTTTGACAATAAGCACATTTCTACTGTAAGAGTAATAGTAAGACAAAGTAGCTTTAGCTCTTATGCTCACCTCACAAAACCAAGATTGTTCAAGATTATAAAAAAAATCCTCCTACCATATATTATATATTGAGACTGGACATTCAGTAGTCGATAAGGCTAGATTAAAAATGTAGGATTGTGTAGAGGGATTAGAGGACTGTGGTTTCTTTTGTCTACATTTTCAGACCTAAGTGTTCTATTCTGATTGAATATCTTTCCATATATGTCAGGTTTTATTGTTTGGACTTAACACTTGTTTAGCATGAAAAGTGAGACATTTGGACTTGAAAACTAAATCCCCACCTCACTCCCCAAAAAAAAGTACTTAGTTAAGATTGTAGGAGATATTTGGGGTTTTATATACATATAAGTCCTCTTGCCTTAAAAAGTCCATTTACATACTAAAAGATTGATAATACTTCAGTTATGGTAGATTAAGAATATGTGTGGAGATCATTAAGTGTATGTGTTCAGGGGCAGGTATTTTTTCCTGAAGAGGATTTTGTCAGTATCAGAGAGAGATTTTTGCTGTTGTCATTTATACTTGTTTCAAGCCAAGACTTAAATGCTTCAAAAATGAGTTGGCAAACTTCGTTTTAGTCTGAGCCTGAAATCTTCATTTTGTGAAAACCCCAAAATGTACTATAATGTGGGTTAGAGATGTTTAATGTCAATTACTGTGTTAGCGCCTTACATAGCTTAACAAATTTGAAAGAAAAACTGAGGCTGGTGTGTAAGAATGAGATATAGTTCAGATCGAGAAGTTAGTTTTCTGTGCTACTTCATGACATAGTCTACAAATTTATAAAATCAGACATAGCAGTATGACAGAATTAGTGGTTTTACACATCAGTGCTGAGTAATAATGTAAAAGAAACTGCTGCCATTATGACTGAAAAATCGTATTTTGATTGGTTTTAGGAGGGAAATATGTGGGCAAGCATTTATAATATGTGGAACTCTACCATATTAATATATTGTCTTGTAAAAAAAATCTGTGGTACTTTATTTGTTTATCTTAGAGGCCTAGTTTTGTAATGGTATTTAAAGTTTGAAGTTTAAATCAATAAACATTTTGACAATGAATATTGTTCTTATATAGCTTGGATTTTTTTGTTTAATCCTAATTATAACAACTGCATATTTAAAGATATGTGGGAAAGCCTTTTATGTTATCAAGACTTATTCTCTTTAGGTTTCTACATGGAATGAGCATTCCATGTGTTCTCCTAGGCATGAATGAAGTGGCCTGGCAGGAGACCAGAGAAATGATGCATGCGAACATTGGTCAGGAAGCCAGTGGGGTTGGAGTAGGGGTTGCCCCAGCTGGAACAGTAGTTGAAGCAACATCAGGGCTCAATTCAGGTGGAAACACTCCTCACAGCATCCCTGCAGCTGTAGTGTCAGGTGCTTCCAATGTCCAGGTACCCCTCAGTGGATGTTCTCAGGATGATGCCACAGTTGGGTATTTCTTCCAGAGGTGGGCTGGTGAGCAGCTGAGTGGCTACTCCAGCAAACACCGCTGGCCCCCAGGAGATAGCATTCATATAGATCGTTCGGAAGGTAGTTTATTTGTTTTTCATTGAAACAATTCCTGTGTTTTGTGTTGAATCCACATCTTTAAGAAAGTTATG
The DNA here is from genome assembly GCF_000699145.1 of Aptenodytes forsteri. Classification (NCBI taxonomy): domain Eukaryota; kingdom Metazoa; phylum Chordata; class Aves; order Sphenisciformes; family Spheniscidae; genus Aptenodytes; species Aptenodytes forsteri. The sequence continues at coordinate 112,512 of NW_008795373.1, read as the reverse complement.
TGTGAGTTAAGCTAGTTTTTCGAAGCCTGTAGTAACCCAAACTCTAAAATTTCCAGTTAATTTTGTTAAAGCAGTTATAAATAAAACTACATAAAATAATTTTGAAATGTTCAGTTTGAACCATTCATTTAACTTACATAAGCATTTCATATTTCTGTGAGTACCCCTTTTTTATTAGAATACCATCAAATCATTAGGTTTGAATTTATGCAAAACAATTGGTTTAGTTTGAAAAGGGACTAGCTTCTGGTAGGCTTTATGAGAAGTAATACGGATTTAGCACACAATCTTACTTGTTACAATTGCAGGTAAAAAAAAATTGTTCAGGTAATATAGAAGTAGTAGAATTAAGTATAGATCAAAACTTAACTTTCTCTTTTTGCGGATAGTAACCTAGAAGAAAAAAAATCCAGTTTTAAGCTTTTACCCCTAAATGTTTAATTGATACAGCTTCCTAATTTTTCTTTAAACACTTCATTCTGAATTTCAGATAGGAATGGCTTTTTTCCCCAGGACTCTTTTAAATGTGCCACACTTAAGTCTGTGAGGAACTTTTTTTGCACCTTCCCAAGCCCAAGGACTTACGGAATGTGTTCAAAAAATGTAGTAAATAAAGGAGCAAATGTGAATAAATGAAATTTGCTGACCTTAAAAGCAGGAATACCTGTTGTCTTTTTTTCTTCATCTGTCTTTTCTCATTCTTTAATTTCTTTTGGCATTTTTTTCTGGTTTTACTCTTTTACTTTGTTTTTCTTCCTCTTACACTGATCTATATAGCAAAATAAAAAATCTTTTCCCCTGACATCCTGCTTCATACTGTATCACATTCTGTATTATACAGAAACTGTAAAGCAATTCTGTAAATAAAAAATTCTGCAATATTCGACTTGTCCACTTGGACACACTTCCTGAGTATGTAAATGTTGGGTTTTTCCTTGCCAGCGTTCAGCCTGTTATAAAGGCAACGGTGCTGACTTTCACTAGCATTTCCCAAGGCTGATACGTTGTGCAGATAACGTTATTCACCGATAAGTAAATGCTGAGTAACAGTTGCATCTGTCTTCTGCCACCTGCTTTCCATCCCCAGTGGGAATCAGAGCCATGTCTTAATCAGCAGCTTTGTTGAATAATCAGTTAGGTCCATCAAAATATTTCTGCATTCCTCCAGCAGGTAAGTGTCGTGAACCTCGTGTGTTTTCTGTAACCTGAATGGGGGATGCAGGGCAAGTACTCTCATTTTTTAAAGTGCTTCATTGGTTTTACGCATTATGAAGATTTAGTGAAGGGGAAACTACTCTTACTTTGCTGTGCATTGTTACCCATGTGAAAACAGTGTTTTCCAACTTACTGTAATCAGTACTGCCTTTATGTTCTGCCATTTTTCACTGCTCCCATTCTTCCTTAGCAATATGAACTAACAGAAATCAAGAACAGATCAGGTGACTTCTCCATTTCAGCTCTTTGATTTGAGTGTTCTGTGTACCAGTGTTTTGGGGGAAGAAGAGACAACTCTTGAGTTAGAAGTACTGAAGAAACGGGTTTTCTAAAATCTAAATTTATGCAAACTGTGGAAGGAGTTTAGTTGCGATTGTGTTCTGTGAGTATTGAGTAGACAGCTTCTCTGTGTAGATGAATACATGAAAGATAGAATATTTTGATGCATTTAGAGAAAAACTGGAAAGAAAATTAATAGAAATAGTAGATAAATATCACAGAATGGTTGAGGTTGGAAGAGTCCTCTGGAGGTCATCTGGTCCAACCTCCCTGCTCAAGCAGGACCACCTAGAGCCAGTTGCCCAGATTATTATATAGGTAAGAAGTCGAAATGAAGATACTGAAATCTTTGATTCAACTAAGCATATCTTAAAATTGTGGATTTGACATAAATTTTAGCATGCCATAATGCAGTCAAAGAATGTAAGACAATGCCAAAGTAATAAAAAAGCATTTTAGATAAATATAGCAAGACTGAACCATTTTTTCATGAAGACAATGGAGCTCTAGCCTCACTGATTCAGTAGGAACTTAAAATGTATAGAAATTGAAATACAAAAATGGAAGATTGTAAATTCAGCAGGGATTTTGCAAGCAAAAATATAATAAAAAGCAAGAAATCTTCATATACTGAAAATAGGGATAGCTTAAATTATCTTTTGAAACCCTACTAGTCTTCTGGCAAGAAACTGGCATAAGCCTGAGGCCTTAACAGGATTCAAGTAAATACAGAATGTATTTTCTTCTGTACCAGAAGGTGCCTGATACTTTTGACTGACTCTTAGAGTGATACATAGCAGTGAGTTGAAAGAGGAGTTGTTGTGAGCAATTTGTTTTTAAGAGGAACAGATCAACTTGGCTGGAATCGCTGGTGGATTTTGAAGAATCTTCAAATCGGTTGAAGTGCTAAAGAAGTCGGGTAGCCCATTCTAAGTCAGAATAACAAGTTAATAAATTTACGTGATTAATTCCAAGAAACTAATTCCTAGGAGGACTAGGGAAACATTATTTTGTTGGTCTTCTGAAAGCAATCTGAAATGTCTCCAAAAGAACTGAACATCTTATTAAGCATAAGGCAAAACAACGTCTTTAGTAAAGATAATTATTTGTCTAGTAGGATATTTAATTTACTCTGGTTAAAAGACTGAAGAATTGCTTGTAGTGTCCCTCATAAGGGATTATTGAGAAATGAACTATGGGAATTATCAGTGACATGTCAATAGTTGGAAGGCAGTTCGTGCCGTTAATAACATGCTTTAACTTTTGGTCAGTCCTGAATTGGTCAGGCAGTTGGACTAGAAGATCCCTTCCAACTGAAATATTCTATTCTAAGTTAATACACAGTAGTATTAGAGGCCATTGATAGCACAGGGAAAGATCAAGTGGGTTATCCTGGAGTTCTGTGGTAGAACTGAGGCTTAATGTATGCTGATTTGGAAATTATCAAGACTGCAATGGAAAAATTTCAGGTGCCGCACACATTTAAGAGAAGAGCAGGAAGTTCAAACACACCACAGTTGAATGGAATTCGACACGTAGTTGAGGTGGAAAAATCTTTTTGATGAGTGTATGCTTGACATGATGGTGCCTAAATTAACTAGCCACTCTGACTCAAAACTAATATCATTGGCTCATAGAACATTTCAGAACAAGAGGCACAGAAATGTGTGATATTGTTAACATTCACATTCTGTCTGTGTTCTTCTAAGGTTACTTCAGCTGTAGCAACAGAAAATTACAGTGATGGACAGCAGTTACTCATATGGCAAAAACTTTGGAAAGCTGAACTGCTTTGCTGGCAGAGAGGGAGGCTATACAGAATAATTGGCAGCATAAGGGAGGGCAGAGGCTAGAGGAGCACTCGTTTGCATGAGAGATGGTAACCAAAAATCTTTGGACACTCGGCTGAAAGGTAATGCATGTGCAGTTCTTCAATACGAGATGTCAAAGCCAAAAGTGCGATCTGAGTCAGGAGACCTCCATTGTCACCTTCATATTAAAACAGCAGTAAGCATCTAGTCACTGACTGGCAGGATTAAGTATAAACTTCTTAATCTAGAAATAACCATCCCTGGGTCTCATTCATCTTTGTTTAAAATACTTAATATTGGAAGGAGTTTTAAAGGATAATGAACTAAGTATAAAAACTATCTCACTTGGGTTTTTGGTATTTTTTCCTTTCCCTCAAGACCAAAAAAGCACTTCAGGCTCTTTGGTAGCACAGCATCTGAGGAAGACCACTATCCACTTTGGCATCATCCTTTTCTTAACATCCTCATGGGGCTGCAGATAGGTTAGTGATCTGTTTGTCTTTAATTCACATCACTTCTGTAATGAAGAACTGCCTAGGATACAAAGGCTTAGTGATCAGCAGGCAGTCCGTAATATTTGGAGTTGCGGAGATGAGGTTTTTAGGAAGCTCAGAATATATTTTCTTGGATGTCAGAATACTTCCAAATGTTCTTCCCACGTGCTGAAGCAAAGAGCTACAGCAGTGTGATATTGCCCAAGCTATTTTTCCTGTCTTTTCCCCTATCTGTCCTATTTCCTTCCCTCCCTCATGGCAAAGGTACTTAAGCACTTCAGCGGTTTAAGCTAAATACATCGGGTCATGAATTTTAACGTTTGCTGCTCCTGCTCTCTGCCTTCAGTAGAGGGAAAAGGGTAGGAACTGATGGTGAAAACTTTAGAGTCCTGCAGCTAGGTGTAACAGAGCCTTTGTCAGATCCTGAAGAAGGAAGAGTTGATAAGCAAAAGAATGCCAGAGAAATGCTCTGATTGTAGCAGCCTTTTCAAAGCATCCAAAGGATAGTGATGCTATAAACAAAAGAATATAAATTGTGTCTTTGTACAAAGGTTCAGATGAGCTGCAGTTGCTGTAACTCATTTGTGTTAGAATTTACAAACTTCTGGAGAAGTTTTGTGAATAGCTGCCAAAACAAAGAAAAATCCTTTTTTGGGGGGATGGAGAGAACAAAGGAAAGAGTCTTACTGAGTTCAAGAGCTTTTTAGCACTTCTGTGGTATGGAGGAGAAGCTCTATATATCAGGTTTTGCAAGTATTCAGCATGACTTCCATGGGGATCTATTAGAATTAATATAGCCATGAGAAAATGCGTGGATGTTATTAAACTAATAAAATGTGCAAGTGTTTAACATTGCCTCCAGGATAAATTGGACGATTTCTAGCGAAAATTTTGCCTTGATTTTAAACAATAAGATTGTTTTGGTTGATCAAGTAAGATATGCTAATATGTTTGTGCAATGGAAATTGGGAAATAATTTTCCCATATGAGACCTCACAGTCATGTAGCCATCCCTTGGAACAATGAACATAATCTCATCATTCAAATTGGGAACAACATAATCTGTTTCCTGACCTTACAGTGGGAGTCGCATTTCCTGAATCATTAGTTCTTCCTTTTATAGATTCTACTTAAAACTGTCCCTAGAAATCTAAGTGAACTTGCAGTCCATACTTCTTGATTTCCTAACTTTGTTTGCAACTTTTACTTAAGTTTAAAAATAAAGTATAATTGTAAAACATAACTATTTTAAAGTGCTTTCAAAATAACTTTCATAAACAGATACTTTAAGACTTTTTCAAGTGCTAAGCAACTATGCAGCACATAAATACTTTCCTTTAATTGCTAGTCTATCATAGTAAAAGCTCAAGTTTTATCTTAGCTGATTGATGGCTCCTTCTCCCTGTAAAGTTAATGTCCACCTGAAGCTGTTCTGAAGATAATTTATTTCTGTTTCTGCAATCAACAGGTTCTATAACAACTTTGTTATAAGCGTTGTCTTTCTGTGTTAAGTTTGCAGTGGTTTTAATTTTTTTCTTTTGCTATTTTCTTCAGTTAATTACAGTAGCATTTAGCTCCACTTAACTAGAAACCCAGATTATGAATGTCAAATGTATGATTTAAGCAGCTTCTCAAACTTGCAAATTAGTAAAACGTTTCAAGCTTCACAAACTAGGAAAAGAAATCTTAGACTAGAAGGATTTTCCATTGTGGTTAGGGGAGAGCTGGGGGGATGGCACTCGATTCCTGTTTTGGAAAACATTGTATGCGCTGTTAAAACAACCTTGTTTAATAAGTTCTTGGTGAGAGTTTTCCGTCATGCTAGTGCTGTATAATTTGGAGCAAGTATCATAAGTTTTTCAGGTGAATTTTAAGGCTGTGGCTTTTTGTGTGTTTAAAAAAAATCTAAATGTCTTGCAACCTGCGTACTTGAGACATCACCTTTTTACCTACTCGTGACTCTCACAGTTCTGGCAGCAGACATAGCTGGAAAGAGGTAACTTGTCTGTCTTTCCCCTCTCTTTGATTTGAAATAGCTAAAAAAGAGTATTTTGTGACATACTGCAAGATGTTTTCATGTAATTCAACTGAGAGAAAAGCATTGAGAACTTTTCTGTGATATACTTTAAATCACTTCCCTAGCTAGAGAGAAGAAAATTACAGCGTTGAGTTTTGCAGATACCTGATTTGTATTTTTAGTATTTTCAAGCATGTAGTGCATGGAATAGACATCTTAATGTTAACTGTCAGGACAAGGAGAGTAATTGCAGTCACCTGACTTGTGCAAACAAGTTTACTCCATGTAACTTCTGTTCTTCAGAGACTCTCTTCCTTAATCAATCACCCCTTCCAATCACATTTCCGTTTTGACGCATCTGCATAGTTTCTGACCTTTTCAGCAACATTTCAAACTGCAGCTGATAGTTTCAGCTCATGAGATACTTGACGAATTCCCACCCACTGCATATTGTCTCATATGTTACCAAGCTGTGAACTGCTACCCTCTTTTTGTGGATTGTGGTAGTATTTGCATCTTTATTAAGTATATTCACAAGCGTGCTTGTGTTTTCTTCAGCTTTTTTGTGCTTTCTGACATACTTCTTGAGTTAGTCTTTAAATTTTTGCCCTGACATACTCCTTGACTTAGCCTTTACTTTTTCACCTGCCTTGATGTCTCCAAATACCTGGCACTCATGCATTATTGAGTGTCTTAATGTGAATGACTACTTTATTCTTTCTTTACCAATTCAGTTTGTCATTGTATCAATCTTTGTAATTTGTCTTATGCTTAGACTGAGAGCTCTTTGAAGCTGAGCCCTTCGTACTTTAGTGCTTATTCAGTAATTAGCATAGGGAGACAGCAAAACAAATAGCATGTGGTCAACTGTGCGTTATCTTTGATTTACATATAGATAAATTATTCTGTGTACTTGTACAGCAATAGCTCTGTGCAGAATCAGTTCAGGTCTGCGAGGAATTATTGACAGTAGCATAAATCTGAATGGTAGCACTGCTTCTGGAGGTAACATGGGCTGGAAAGCAGTCAACGCGTATTCGTGCACCTTGGAGCCTGACATAAGGGGAACCAGAGACCAGAGCTGGCTGCTTATGGAGACAGTTGAAGTTTCTTTGCATTTTATTCCCGTGTGCTCCAGGTTCTAGGTGGGATTACAAGTGAGGCCTCATTCCAAACATGATTATTATGTGGTTGTGGAGTTTTGTCCCAAAGCTAAAACTTGTTTTAGGCATTCTAGGAGAGTTTTGCGTAGACATCCAGGGTAAGGTGGTGGGAGCCAGTAAGCTCAGGAAAAAAAGGCTGCATGTAGTCATTCAGGCATTTTGCATTTGCAGTATGTTTCTTCATATTTTCTTACTCACTTTCTTCTATTATTCAAGGTGTCAAGTAAACAAAAATATTTTAAATTTGGGGCAGTGTTATTTATTTTGCTTAATCTAAGTTCTTATCAGCAGGTTGAGAATGTAGTTTTCTTTCTTTTTTTCATGTGATTGAAATTGGGGCTTATGAAAATGCGTGACACTGCTTTATTGCACGGAGGAGCTACATTTAGTTTTCTGAACTACCTTGGTTTGCTACAGTTTACATTAAAGTCAGGGTGATGAGGGCCCTTGGGTATCTTTGTGAAGGTAAAGAAAGAGCTATGTGAAAGCTTTTTCTCTTTAGTGAAGACAATGGAGGTTGGAATTCACAGGGAGCAAAGCAAAGTGGTGGGTAAGTATGTGAAGGGAAGCAGGGGGGCAGCACGTAATCAGGTAAATGGTTTGAGGGAATATTTTAGTTTGGATGAGAATGAATAACCTGGACTTTAGACATCTAATCAGAAGTTTTGCTTGTAAGATTGCTTCCTTTATTTTGTTTGATAACTAAAAAAATTCTCTTGTGTGTGTGTCCACAGTTACTGCTTCTGCCTACCCTAAGTTCTGCTGTTGATGTGCTGATAGCTGCCTTTACATATAAGTGCTCTTAAATTTTTGGCTTCTTAAGTGAAAAGGTTGAAGAATCTGGCTTTAAATCCATCGTAACACAGATGTACTAATGCCAGTCTTTGAACTAATTTTTGTTACAAAGCTTCTATTACTTTAATTTTAATTGTAAATAGCCTACTTTATTTCCAGTAGCTTAATTGTCATCAGTATAAAGTCTTCTGTGTTATTTTAGACTTTTTTTTTACTTCCTTTGAAGGACTATGCTGGCCAACATTTAATGAGATATTAATGTCTAAGGCTAAGCTGCTGCTCTTACTGAATTAAAAATGAGGCTTATTGAATTAGAAGTACTCTCTTTGAAGGTTTTTTACAGTTGGCTGTTTTTTTCAGGTTTTAGGCAATCTGTGGTTAGTTTAAATACACATATTGTCCAAAGAGAACATTCTTAGAAAACAGCTGAAAGAATTGATAACAGCAGTTCCTTTAAGTGTCCATTCCCCTGCTATAGACAGATAAGTAGAAAACACATATGCTTCCCTATAGTAATTCTTTTAAAATACGTTAAAAGAAACATGCTCTAGTGTTCTCTGGCTGTCCTTGAGGTTATGCAGAGTTTAAAGGCTTGAAGAATCAAGGTAGATTTTGAAGCAGACTGGCATATATTTGAAACTTTGGGGTTTTTCACTGCCATTTTATGCTGGTGATACAGAGAAGTTGTGTGCTTTATCAGCAGCTTTCTTTCAAACAACTAGGTATTCATAGTGGAGTGAGAAGTCTAAAAATTCTGAATTTCTTCTTTACACTATCCGTGACTCAATTCATTGCCTAAAGACTAGGTAGTTCCATTTCTTCATCTCTGGTTTTAGCACCCACTTTGAGAAGATCAGACTGTGTAGGTATTCCCTGGTTTCCTCTTGCCTGCTGGAGGAGGAAAAAAAAAAAACAGAGCTTGTTCAAAGGGTACTGGACTGTGAGGGAGAAGTCATGATGCTAGAAACTTCTGGGCAGTAGAATTATTGGCGGAACTTCATGTTTTGCCTCTAGTGTTCTTGAAAACTGTATGCTTGAAAAATGAATGTTATTGTAAATGCATCTGCCATATTCAGGAGTAAAGAAAATGAAATTTTGTAAAATTATATATAAACTTACCTACTGTCTCTTCTCTAGACTTTTATTTTACAAACTTCTGCAACATCTGTCACCCTGACTTCCTGTTCTGTACATTTCTTAGAAACTCTTCTGAGTGGATAATTTCTTGCATGATTAAAAGACTTTGAGAAACCTGCTAAGTTATTTAGTATAAACTATATGCCCTACTTATGTTGGAATATATCACTTTAGCTCTTCAAATGGAGCAAACAGTGTAAGTGTTATAAGTAGTTATAAAATCTGGTTTCAGTACAGACATGTTATTATTAATTTGTGTGAGGCTGGTATTTCTACCAGTATTTGACTGTAGGGATTAAAATCCTGAGATTGAGGACACCTGACAGTAGTTTAGAAAAACTTGTGCTAAACAGTTCTGCCACTCTTAGAGCAAAGCTTGAACTTGCTGGGTGAGAAGGCAGGCATGAAAGCCTGTGCAAGGAAGAGGCAAGTTTCTTATGTGATGGAAGAGTTCATTTTCGGGGGGAATGAGTGCAGTTACCTGTTTCTTAGAGCACGTTTCATTCCATAGTTGGGAACAGAACCCAGGTTCCTGAGTCTTGTTAGGCCAATGAACCATCGCGTAGCTCTGAAACAGGTGGCAAGATGTGCTTCATTTTCCTCTGCTTTTCTTCATGGGAGGTGGTGTCCTGTTATGCTTGCTCCGTATGGTCTGTTGGCAGAGGACTATGCAAGTAGATATATAATTTCCAAACTTGGCAGTGGCTTGTGAGATGCTATCCAGCATAATTTTATATATATTTTTATATATGTACTGCTGATAAAAACCTGGGAAATTCCTTTCTCCTGTGTGCATGCTTCCAGATTACTGATATTCCTATTGAAAAGAAAGCAAGCAAAACATTTGGTCAGTGTTGTGTATACAAGTCTCAGCTCTTATGATCACCTTGCCCCTTTGTGACTTAGCTTTTTCAGCAGACTGGACAGTGCTTTTGCTAAGTGTTTTGGTTTTTTTTTTTGTGGGTGGTTTTTTTGTTTTGTTTTTGGTTGGTTTTTTTTGCTTTGCTACATGCTGCAGAAACCCTACCTTGAAATCTCCTAGTTTCATTTTTTTTTTTCATTGCTAGTGTCCTCAGCACTGGTAGGATTGCTTCTCAAACTTACAATACAAAGTTCACAAGGAAATAAAACACAACAACATTAAGATCCGGAGTGATTGCTGAGCCAGGCCAACTAAATTGACAAACTAAATTTGTTTTTGTTAGAGCATTTGAATGTATTAAGGGTAATATAGTGCAGAAGTATAGCTCAATCTCAGAATATGAGTTAAGAAGCCTAAAATATAGGGATGAAGAATTATTCACTTGCCTGCAAAAAGTCTGAGTTGGTTTTAGAACACTATATTTTAAGGCAATGAAAATTGTTAAATACTTACTGGGGGAAGGTGTTATGCTTTTGAGGTTATAAGCAACCAATTTTAAGTCCTAACACACATTTCCATGCTTAAGTGTTTTGTCAGAAATGCCTAACATCTTGTTTATTCGGACTGCTTAAGGAGCTTGGACTGCTCCATTTTGGAGTATTTAGTTAAGTCTGCAGTTGCATTACTGTTACATACAGTGCTCAAAAAATGTTAACTCTTTAAAACACAACATACCTGTAGACTTTGAATTACTCAGGAGCAGCAACTTTTATTAACCAGTTTGGTAGTAAGCGAGCCTTTGGTTCCTTGATGCCTCAAAGAGGTATGGGAAGATGCATCTAGCCAAAGGCAGCTTTAATCAAACAAATGCCATGTTTTCTTCAAATGTTACACAAAATATTTAGTATTTTGTAACTAGTGTACAAAACATAGTTCAGTTGTTCAGCTGCTGAGCAGCTTTTTTTATCTGGATGCATTATCTTCTAAACCAAAATAAGGAAATGTTAGGTAATTTGGCAAAATATTCTAGAAGAGAAATTTCTATATACAGCCCTGAACTGTAGTATTTCATAATAGAGGTTTGGGGATTTGCAGTTTAGGCTTGTTGTATAGTTTTCCCTTGTTGTCCTTTGTTATAAATCTCTACTAGATTTGTGTCTAATGTTTTAATTTGTATTAAAACATAGTTTTTATTTAGTAGTTTCAAGCTGGCTACCCCCTGAAATGTTTTTGGTTGGTTTTTTTTTAATATCTAGTCTGACATAAGTTTTTGTGACATAAGTGAAATGTTTTTGGTTGGACATCTTTTTAATATCTAGTCTGACATAAGTGTCTGACATGGCTTTACAAGACTGTTTAACTTAATGGAGGTCTGGCAGAATTGCTATCTAGTCTGACATAAGTTTTTCCTACATAAGTGAAATGTTTTTGGTTGGACATCTTTTTAATATCTAGTCTGACATAAGTGTCTGACATGGCTTTACAAGACTGTTTAACTTAATGGAGGTCTGGCAGAATTGCTATGTATTGTGTTTTAAAATATAGCCATTTTTGTGTTCTTAAATTAGTTTAACTTGCTGATAATGCTAAGTCTCTGCCATAAGCATATATCATACATAAGATAAATGCTGCAGAAGAAAACTGTAGAAAACTACAGTTTTCTACTTCCCTGTAGAAAACTACTAGGAAGGTATTTTGCATTAAAGTAATTCAGCAAAATAAAGAAAAAGGCTGAAGCATTTGCAATGTGAACAACAGCTTTCCCCTCCTTTCCAATCACGGTACTGTAATTACCGGGTGGCTTGTGTTGAATTTCTGGCCTAGTACCACACCTTCAACTGCAAAATGTGTCCTTCTTTTCTTTTTCATGGTGGTTAGGGTATTCACCTAGGAGGGGAGGGATGAGATTTGGAATTTCTTAATGCAGGAAAAGTGTTTTTCCTACTTTCTGGTCAGCTGCTTTAACCACTTTTGATGTATAAAATGAAGTCATCATGTCTTTTTTATATTACATTTTTTGTTATTATTTTTCTCCCAACTCTTTTTTCAACGAAGGGGCTGATCTTTCCTTTTGCAAGAAAATGTTAGAAGCTTATTTCTGGCAGGATTCAAGGTTATTGGAGAGAGTACTTGTCCCTAGACCTGGGTCTGGGTGCCTGGATTCCAGAAATGGATATTATTTTAAGCAGTGTTTCTTGTGGTAATCCTAGATGACTATCCAGTCAACAGTCTGCTTCCTGAATTTTGTCCTGAGTTATGTCAGGACACGGTTTCATGTTACTGGTTTATCATCTAGCTGCCACTAAGCAGGTACTCCTGCTCCACCTTGCTCCAGATCAGCTTCTCCTTGTTGCTTTCCCCGTGTCAAATCTAGTGGTCTTGCTGCTATGGTGTTTTAGCCAGTTCAGCTGGCTGATCTGGTGAAGTTCTCATGCATGGAAAAAGAAGGGAAAAAAAACTTCTGAATCAAATCTTTTACTTGATGATTACCAAGTTTATTGCAAGGAGAGTGGTGAAAGCTGTTGGGGGGAAGGATGGAAGGACTGTCCTGTTCATCGGTAGCTGGCTAGATGTGCTCAGCTCTGTCATGAATTCAATTTATTGGTTGAACGTTGCAGCATTCAGTGTTGAGGATTGTCTTGTGGGTATAGTGTGAGGTAGTAGTGAAATACAGAGAAATGAGATAACTAATCTTACTAGGAGTTTTGAGAGAGTAAAGGAAGGTTTTTGCGTAGGACTCTAGATTTAAAATAATTTATTTTGTGAATTTCAGGGGGAGAGAGAAAGAGTGTAAATTTTAGGAAGAGAGAGTCTACTAAAAATAGATGTAATTTCATTTTTACTCTGTTAAAATCTCATTCCTAATGCTGTGGTGAAAAATGGACTAATACATGCAGGTATGTTGTATCCAGCTTCTGTGGAAGGGGAAAAAGATCAGAATTTTCTATCAGTATGTCAAAGGGGAAAAGTTCATGGATACACTTAAACCATTCTATCTAACAGCAGTGTGTGAGGAATTGTTCTACCCAAAGACTTCTTTGGTGTGTAGTATCCATTTGTGCATAATTCGGGGGCCCTGTGGAATGATCTGATGTGTATCAGAAGTGTGGAACGGTTGCCAGCTTCTCTTAGTTGGAAAGGCTTATTAGCATTCAACTCCTGAAAACTAAGATTAGATCTAGCAACTAATCCCAAAAGCAGGTAGGTGGTAAATGGAGAAAGATGGAGTCTTCAGAGTGATTGTGGGGGAGAAAAAAAAAAACCAAGAAAAAAGATGTAATCAGCCAAAACCAGGAAAAAATTGTAGATGTTGAGCAGTATGTTTCATAGGCCTCTTCTTTGATTTATGAATTATTCCAGATGACAGGGGATGAATAAAAATAGAGAAAATTTTTTTGAATGTTCTGAATTTGAGGTTAAAAAGTATATATTGAAAATGTTTATTTCTGGAGCATATGAATTAGATGAATGTTGGCATTGAATTAGAGAAAATAAAACTTCCTGGTAATACAGATGATCCTAACCAAAGTTCCTCCTTCGGGGAGAGGGCATGTCTTTATATGTAGTAGATCTAGCTTTGTTGCCCTTGTTCTGGATGTTTTTGTAGTGATAGGGGTAGTGTTGAAGAAAGCAGGTCTTCGGATGATAATAGCACTGCGGGTATTTTCTCCAGTCTCTAAACTGATACGTGAAACACGTATTGATGATATGGGACAGGATTTTGTGGACTGCTCTTTTTGATGGAAACAGAAGTGGAGACCCTCTTCACTACAGTGAAAGGACTGTATAATTTATTTTGCTGCTGATAGCAATAGGTAACACTAACTGAAATGTCACGTGTGTAAGAAGGGGGGGCAGTGAGCAAAATCAGTGTTCAGTGTACTAAATTTTATTTATGGTTTCGGAAAACTTCAGTTTCTTACAGTTGACTCTGAACTGCTCAGGAAAAAAGAGTTAGCTGTGCTATTACTCTGAGTCTTGGATTGTTCTTTCTTAAAGGCTTGGAAGTGTGTGTGGCCATGTTTTTGATCTTTGCTGAATTGTGAAAAATAAGTCCGTGATATTAGGTCTTGCAGGAAAAAAAAAAACAAACAAACAAAACTACCACCACCAAAAATTAAAACAAACAAAAAAACAAAACCAAAAAAACCCCCTACAACCAACAAACTTAAACATCTTTCAAGCTTGGTTGTTTTTTATCTAAGAGTGATTTGGGTAGTGTTTATGGTAAATATAGTTTGGCAAGCATTAGCTACAAATTTTGTTAAGAAGTACTGTTAGACCAAAATCACCTTTCGAACCAGAAGTATCTAATTTACTATTTGATTGTAATTGAAACCAAAGTGTGGTCATGGTCCCCATGACTTCAGCATGGGGAGTGGCTTATGGTAAGATAATCAACTCTCTCAACCATCTATAGAAGAAATTCTGGTTTCAGAAACTGTAATATCCAAATTCAGAAATCTTCAAAATTTGAATTTCTGATTTTTCTTTCTAAATAATTCCTCTTCTACAGTTAATTTTTCTATGTGCATGCACACAGATTTGATTATCCCTCGGAGCTAATAAAATTTATGTGAAAGAAGCTCTTTTTTTAAATAATCTGGTTTTTAGTTCATTTGAAAAAAGGTCTTTAGCTTTTATAGGGATACATGAAAATCTGCTTTCAGTTTTTAAAAGAATAAAATTAACCTAATTGACTTAAATGTCAGCATCACTGGAAAAAAGGTCAAGGTGCTGATTCCCGCCCCCGCCATAATTCACTGTGAAACTAAATTTGTTCTTCAGTAGCTCACTGAAATTGTTGGGAATTGGTTTCAGAATCCATCTTAACTAAAATATTGTTCTTTCTGAGGGAATATTCCTGTGAGCTGTGAAATTTCTTCCTCAAAAGTACAAAGACACTCAACTTCAGAAGTTAATGGCTTATAAATTATGGGGCGCAATCACACAATATTTTGAGTAGAATGTTGAGAATAGAGCATCTATTGACAGGTAATTAACACTTTTCCAGTGCTAAGAAAGAATTGGAAAAGTTGTTTGTGCCAGAATATTAAAAGCACAAGATTGTTTCTTTGCCTAGTATTTGAGTATTTTTTGAAAAGTGATTTTAATGTGTTATCAGCTGTATGGAGTAACTTAATTTCATTTTATTTGTTAATGTAAACAGATGGGTTTACTAGGTGACATTAACTCTTCAGGAGAGACTGGTATTGGGAAGGAAACTTTAATTTTACTTTGAACTTGAATAACTTTACCATTTTACTCTGCTGCATCTCACTGTTGAGAAAGAAGGAAGGGGAGAAACAGCTCTGAATTTCCCTTTTTTATTTGTTTTTCTAAGCTTGTCATGGCTTTGAAAATTCCTTGTGGAAACTATTTTCTCAGGAAAGAATGCACCCAGTGCATTATGTCTGCGTGCCATGGAAGAGGAGGTGCTTTATTGCAGCAGCAACTCTTGCTTTAGTAATATACCTTTCATATTTACAACAAACAAAAAGACAACCCACAGAGAAGGAAGACTGCTATTTCTTGGAATAAAGCACAAGAAATTGTGATAATGCAATCAGTTACTAGATTTTAAAAGCAACACTTTGCTAGTAGCTTTTGTGACCTCTCTTGTGAGCTTTTCTTTGTTCGCTGCTAAGCGTACTCAGTAACATTGTGTGCAACAGCTCATCTCCTTTCCAAAAGATACTGTATGTCCAAATCTTAAATTTCACTTTTTTTTGCACTTGTTGCAAATGTAATATTGGTCATTGTTTCCCTGGTGAGTGGTATCCATCCGGATATATGAAGATTAAAATTTTAAAGTCTCTCGGAATTTCTTGCATGTTTATATTTAGCATGGTTCATTAAATTGGTCACTAAATGTATCTGTTCACGAAATCTAAACTCATGTTCAGCCTAGACTGAGTAGCAAATTTTGTGTGTGCTTTCAGTTGTCAGAAGTCTTGTGGAGTACTACAAACTCAACTTTTGAAAATCTATTTGACTAATGATTCGCTTTTTTGGTTTTTTTCCCCTACAGGTTCGATCTGTGGATGAGATGAATCATGAGTTTCAAGCTCTTGCCCTAGAATCTCGGGGAATGGGAGAGGTAATTATTGAGGGCTGAAAATCCAGTGGGTGGTTTGGAAATGTTGATACAATCTAAGAAGTCTTAAATAATACGATATGAAGCAAAGAGCTTCTCAAGACCAAATTAATTTTTCAGGCAACTGAAGATTTCTGTTCTAAGGTGAAGATAAACTAAGTACTTTGCAAGAGCACTGGGATGGTTCTTGACTGGATCTACTGTGTTAATGCGTCAGTCGTCTTAGATGACTGATACTCTTAGGGAACTGACAGGGTAATTTGTTTGAAAGTTTGGGCAATTCTATGAAATGAGGCATGTTTCCAGTGTCAGTGTATCTAAGCTAGTGAAACAATTGCTCACTACCTCTGAGAAGCCAAGGAGACTGGGATCTAAAAAAGGTTTGGCTCCAGAAAAAGTGAAACTGACATACCCTAGCAGAACTGTGGGGTAATTTACTATTTTTTTACTGGTAATTACTTCTTAAAAGAAGATTTTAACCAGGTTGAAGAGTGCTATTGTATAATTTAGCTAGAGGGAAGAAGGATTTTTAAGTCAGTGTACTTTGGGGGGGGGAGGGGGGAGTGTTAAGATCATGGAGGATGACTTAGCTCCTTCAAAAGCAGTTCCCTGAACTCCTTAGAAAGTAATCAACAGGCATTAGAGTTACTTGCCCTGACAGGACGTGGTAATGAAATAAATTCACGTTGAACTAAGATTTCAAATACTGATCATTTTGTCTTGCTGGATATTTACCTAATTCAGTTGATATTGAACCAGTGTCAATATTTCAGCTTAACTTTCTTAAAATGATTATAGGACTGTGATGTCTATGGAAATCATAACTTATTGATGAAAAACAAATGCCATGAACATTTCTGGGCTGACACATGGCTATTCTTATTTGATTTTTTTTTTACTTTAATGAAACATTTAACCAATCAGTTGGCTCTTCAGCAATTTTTGCTTCATCCAGGGTTCCATGTTGACTTTCTTGAACCCTCTCCCATTTGAAAAAGCAATAACGGATGAAGCCCTGTTCTTTAGAAAGCTGAGTAGCCACATTGGATATGCTTGCTTCCCCCTGCCCCCCCAGCTCTTAAAACTCCTTTTGAAAGATAAAGGTGTTAGTACGGTATCTGTGGTAGTACCAACAGTGTGATAGAGTGGATGGGTAAAATTCATATTGGTGTTTGTTCTTTTGCTGCCCACAAAGTACTCTGAAAGATTGAAAGCAGTGAAAGTGAAGGATGGCACAAATGCCTGGGAATTAAATTGAGGTATATATGACTGCTTATACGATCTTTGTTTTAGGTTATCTCAGATTGGGGGAGATATTTCTGCATGATTTTGTTTGTTTTCATGGTATTCTGTGGATCTGTGAAGATGTTTAAAAAAAAAAGTACAACAAAAAAGCACGTACATGAAGAGCCAGAGTTCTGGTACAGTAATATAGCATCAGAAATCGATACTATATTGTGACCCTGCAGTTATTATGTCTTTCATTTCAATGGCATCTTCCAAGTTTCTTGAGGTAATACAGGTTCACATAGCTAGGCTGACTTACTCAGTAATTTTCTTAACATATTGCGCAACAATAAAGTAGTTCTGGAAAGCACGTACATGAAGAGCCAGAGTTCTGGTACAGTAATATAGCATCAGAAATCGATACTATATTGTGACCCTGCAGTTATTATGTCTTTCATTTCAATGGCATCTTCCAAGTTTCTTGAGGTAATACAGGTTCACATAGCTAGGCTGACTTACTCAGTAATTTTCTTAACATATTGCGCAACAATAAAGTAGTTCTGGACCAGATTCCATGGCTGTTTTAACTTTTGATTATAACCTTCCAAAATATTAAAGGAAATGTCCTCATAAATAGCCTTGTAAGCTAGAATTGGTAGTTGTATGTTCTTACGTGCTGCCCTCTGACTACTTTGAAAGGTGTGAAAGGGAGGTCATGTTAAGTGATCTGCTTCTAGCTATTGGGAAGTTGTTCTCTCCCTCATTTTCTCTGTCTGGATAGATTTTTCTCTGAACTGAAATTAATTTTTTGTTCATAATTCTGTTCCTTCTTGGTTCCCCCCCCCCCCCCCCCCCCCCCGGCCGCCCCCACCAACTCCATGGTCGCTCGTCTTACTTTTCACATCATTACTAAAATCAAGACTGTCTGTGAATCCTCAAGCAAGTATCTCTTCCATGTGCTGATGTAAAGGAATATAGTATGAAATCTGTTTTCATTGTACCATAACACATTTTGGAAATAATACGTACTGGAAATCCTTCTGTTAAGTTATCCATCTGAGCTGCCTTCAGATGGAGCCTGGTATCAATCAGTATTGGGAATAGGACAGCATAACATGAGCCAGATGTATGGTTTCCTTGATCTGTTTCTGTCTTGCAATTCTTTGTTAATTTATTCTGTAAAGAAACAGACTAAAGTTTTATTAGCAAGAGATCTGCTGTACTGCAAGTGTCTTTCTCTAAATGTCTTCTAAAATTTTAGCTCTTAGATTGGTTAAACACAGATGATGCTTCTGGCTCCAGCTCCCAAAAGCTATCATGACCCTTAAGGTCATGACCCTTAAGGTCATGATAATATTCTGAAGAAATACTGACACGTGGTGCTATTTCTCTTCTCTAGGCATCTGTTGTTTGCCATTTCAGGGCCAGCAGAGCAGGCTTCAAGACCTTTAGTGTGACCTAATACAGGCATACATAAAATTAATTGCCAAACAGACTATAAAACTAAATCTTTTTTTTATAAAGTCTGTTCTTGTAGAAACTTACAGGGCCAAAGCACGACATATTTCATGTTAGGGATAATGTATCCATTTCTGGTGTCAAAACTTCATTCAGAGAAATTGTAGAAGGCTCTGTAGGAATAACTTCTGATCTTAAAAATAAATTAAAAAAAAAAATAAAATCCTTAATTCAAGAGCTGGTAATTGAGACTGTGCAGTTACTTACCAGAGAGCTGGTTAAGAGGCAGCTTTAGCATAATTGGTTATTATCTGTGCGTAGAAAAGGGCTTTGTTCATCTGGCAGAGACGTAACGGGGATCAGTGCTGATGCTGAAAAAGACACTTTTTAGCATACTGTTGTAAGAGCTTAGTAAGAAATATGGCAATCTTTTCCATTATTTTGAATTAGGATTGGATGTATCTTTTGTAAAGTTTCTTTTTTATTGGATTAAATGCAGGAAATACTGAGCAAAACACGTTATCAAAAGGTAAAACATGATTTTAGCTACTTGTATTAATTTGTGATGACTTCTTGATTGAGTCTTTTTCAGTAAAACTAATCAAGTGGGGTTTTTTCTTGTCTGTTAAAGAGGAACATACTTGTTTTTCTGAAAAGTACTCTTTTTTTGAGTTCCACTGTGAAATAGTTGACAGCTGCTAGGGCTGCTCATTTATATGGCAATCCAATAGCTAAAACATCCCTTTAAAAAAGCATAGTGTATGTCATATCCATCATCTGTCAAAAATAAGTAAATAATAAATCTAAATTAGTGGCCCTCAGGGAGGTGCAAAATTGTAAACTTTTAAAAATCTCATTTATTTAAATATTCGAGGGACTTCTTTGTGTAGAAATTTTAACAAAAACTTTTTCTCTAAATCTGTTTGATCTTCAGTAAAATACAATTTAAATTTAGCCTCTTGGAGTATAGATGATGTATTATGTTTTGTGTTAAAGATATTCTATGTTGTTTGTGTACACCAGAGTACATGAAGACCACAAGCAGTTTTAGATCTGTTTGGAATTTCAGAGTATGTAGTTAAAAAAGCCACCAAAAAAAAAAAATCAAACCAAAGCAGACCTAAAAAAAACCCCTAAACAACAACAACAAAATCCCCCCAAACAACCTGTACTTTTGCAGTGAGGAATTATTGCTGCTTTCTACCAATGGACACGTTTTTTTCCTCTGGTAGAAATGAGGAAATGAGTTGCGAATGAGTTTTGAAATCAAAACCAGTATTGCAGTGTGTTCTGCTCTAAATTTGCATATTGTTCTTACACTCTGTTCTCTGAACACCTGTCTGATAGTGGAATTTACTAATTTCAGGGTAAGCATTCTTTAATGTGATGCTCATTTTATGACACCCAAGATATTACTCAATCTGTTTTATTCTGATAAGGTTGTGTTAGGTTGACATCTTCACTTTCGTATTTCTCATAGCTCTCATCTCAGCTGGACACATATTTGAACTTGTCTTAGACTGCATTTAAAATAAAGCGTGATTCTCTTTCTCAAAGCCAAGGTTTCATAGATACATGAAATGCTTGTTTTCTGTTCTACCACTATCCTACAAAATGAAAAATAAGTAGTATTGCAAACTTGTTACAATATAAAGCTAAAAAGGACGAGTAGATCAGCATAGGCTGATCTGAAATTTATAATCTTTTGCTTTTAGTTGAACCACAGTTGTAAAGTTCTATTAATCTATTTCTCTGTCCCCTGATGGCTAACTTCATCCCTTAAATTAGGAGTAAACTTAATATCCTGGTGCTCCCAAAGTATGTTTGGTTGATACCTGGTGATGATTCTGCCATGCATTGAGAAAGTGGGCATCTCTGTCAGGGCAGGTCATAACAGTATAACACTCTTGCAAGCATAATACTCCCCTGTAGTTTTGTTGAGCTTCAGCTGTTTATCATCCTCCACTCTGTGAGTCCTTCTGTGTTAATGCATTTAGGTAAGGAACCCGGGGATTTCAGTAGGTTAGCTAGTCAAAAGACTTTGTTTCTGGCAAGAGCTCTGGGCAGCACAGAAAAACAGCGATCGGCAATCCTTAAGGTACTCTAGAGGAGCTCTTGTCACCTCTGTTTCAGTGTTAATATTGTGGCCTGTTAATGGCAATCTTAATGTCTTCTTTAAGCTGTTTTCACAAGCTCTTTCAATGCTACATTAAGAAATACCTAAAAAAAATTCTCTTGTTAGTAGTTTCATCAAGGCTCATACTAAACAGCTGTGAAGTTCAGAAGGGTTTTCTAGTCACTTAAGTAGCAGAAGAATCAAAGCTTCAGAATGTATTTGTTTATTGCAAACAAAGTTTTATCAGATTACATTTTTTTTCTGAATTCACAAAATTTAAAATTTTAAATTGAACATTGCATTTTGCAAAATTTGATGGATTACGATGCTGTCTTCAGAGCTCTTCCCTATTTTTTTGCAAGTTGTCTTCATTGTAGTTTCAGTTGATGGACCTTATAAAGTACGTAATATATTGTCTGAGAATACAGTTTTTTAATTACATATTCAAGAGAAAACGCGATATGCGGAGTTTGGCAGTTGTACTGCTACTGATGGGAAAAGTTACAGGAATAAAGTAAAAGTAGTAAAATAAAAGTGAAAAGAATGCTGACATTTGAGGTATTTTTGTGCGGTGCTTCTGTCATGCCACACTAAGTCTTCTGTCCTTGAAGACAGTACAAGAAGTGATACTGATCTAACTTGAAACTTTCTGCTTTAGAAGTAGTAATGAAAAAAAAAATCATACAGCTAAATGAAATCGTTGGCATGTGGAACTTGAACAAATTTGAATGTCACAGATTTGTAACCAGCAGATCCCTATGGTCTAAAGGAGCTCACTTGCCACCATGTGTGTTAGTCGCTTTCTAAAATTTGGAACATGATGCATTTCTAAGTGAACAGAACTTTACAATGAACTGCTGCTGTTTCTGGTTATCATGATAGTATTAGTTCAAGGCCAAGCTTTTGAGCCAACATAGAAAGAAGGCAGTGTTAGTTAAAGTTTCTGAGAGGATTGACTTGGTTTAACACAGGGATTAATTTGATTAGCTTTTTTCACAGCTGCTTCTATATTCTGTATCTCTCCCTCATAACTTCAGAATCTCAGTCTTGTTGGGGTCATTTGAGCAATTTATTTATACATCAGCTTCAGTAACAGAACGTAACTTTAAAGTGTTTATAATTATTCTTTGGCAATGCATGCTTCCTTATGTAAAGTTGACTTTGGTATCTAAAATTAATTACTTGCATATCCTCTTAATAGTATTGCTATTTTTTGCCCATTTATAAGCATAGTTTAAATTAAAACCGTTTTCTCTTTTGGAACAGCTTTTACCTGCCAAAAAGTTTTGGGAACCTGATGATTCAGCAAAAGATGGACAAAAAGGGATATTCCTTGGTGATGAGTGGAGAGAGACTGCATGGGGAACTCCTCGTAAGTGATTGATGTATATGGATTGAAAAATCAGTCATGGTTACTAAATGTTATTTCAAAGTAAATTAATATTATAAATTTTTACTGTGTATTAAATTTGATTTTTCTTTAATTTTAATTGTGAAAATGTATACTGCACTGGTGGTTGTGTGCCAATAACACTTTTTGAAACTGGGATTTGGAATTTTTTATTTAATTTAATTTTGGTCTTGTTTAATATTGCCTCTGTAATGAAATGCAAAAACATTACAAGTTGTATTTAAAAAAATACAGTAGGTTTATTTATCTATTTATATGTTTGTTTTTAACAGACCATTCTATGTCCCAACCTATTATGGTACAGAGAAAGCCTGGACAGGGTTTTCATGGAAACAGTGAAGTAAATGCTGTATTGTCTCCACGATCAGAAAGTGGTGGCCTTGGAGTGAGCATGGTAGAATATGTATTAAGTTCCTCTCCAGCTGATAAATTGGATTCCCGGTTTAGGAAAGGAGCTTTTGTAAGTAATGCAGTGTGTTAAGCTTGCCTAGTTACCTACTATGGTCTTACTGTCTTATATGGCTATATTTTCTACTCTATTTGTCCATTTTCCTTTTTTAACTCTTCTCTTTAGAAGGAAGTGTGTAGTTGCTATCTGTCTGTCCTCCTTGGTTGGAGGGGGCAGAAGAGGGAAGTGGTTTGGGAATCTTCGCTAAAAAGCTGTCTTAAAAAAACATACTTTCCTAACACCTTTAAATAAAGGTAGGAAAAAGATTGCAAATAGCTTAATTTAAAATGTGTGATGGGCTTTATGCTAGCTCTTCTATTCTGTGATTACATATGGGTTTGTTTTGTACTAGATGTTTTAACTGTATAAAATAAACTTTATCTAATTTGAAGTGTTACTGCTTTAACAGCACCGCTATAGTTAAGGTTGAGTTAGCTCTTCCATTATAAATCTTGGCATTCCTTTTCACATTATGGCAGTTATTAATTGCATGTGGTTGAAACTTGATGACCAAGTTACCCACCAAATGCAATTTCATTGAAAACAAACTGTTTGTATTGTTTACGTGCACTGTAGTGTAGAATTAGGTCACCTTGTGGTGCTCCTATTGTGTTCTGTTCAATATTCAGAATCAAACAGATTCTTTTTCCTCAGGGCACTAGAGATGCTGAAACAGATGGACCTGAGAAAGGAGATCAGAAAGGCAAGGCTTCTCCATTTGAGGAGGACAAAAACAGAGATCTTAAACAAGGAGATGATGAGGATGTTACTAAAATAAATGGCAGAGGTTTGCCAAATGGAATGGATGCCGATTGCAAAGATTTTAAGTAAGCTTTTAACTGTTTCTCAAGAAGACGAGCATGTCTCTTAAGGGCATTATTACAGTTCTGGTTTGTGTGTCAGCTTTAAACATTACCCAGCTGCAGACTGATTCTTCCTACCTCACGTCCTCCCTTTCCCACTGTGCCACATGTTTCTTAGGATGTCATTAATGTGTGTGTCACTTCTCATGAGACAAATTCATCTTAATATAGTAATTATTCAAAGTAAATGGGTACCTTCAAAATGTGGTGAATTAAAGAGGGATGAAAACTTTAACCCTTTTAATTTGAAATTAAATTCTTTTCTCTCTCTGCTTCTTTTTAATACTCTAACTTTTGCATCTGATTGTTGTTGTAGAGAGTAAGTCCTACAGAATTTTAATTTTCCTTCTAATTTTGCTAGTGGATACCACAGCCTAACACAATTATTTCCCCACAAAAGTCTTTATAGAAACCATTTATTTGACTAAGGAGAAACAATGTATTTCCCTATTCACATAGCTAAATGTCACCTATTCACAGTATAGAATGGTGGTGTGGTTTGGTTGTTTTCTTAGGAGGGAAAAAAATTTGGACTAAGCTCGAGCTTTTGAACTGTGAACTCCTATATGACAGCACAGCCAGCCTGTTTTTTTCCTAATACTAAACTGCATTTTAAATTGGGTATTTTTAAAGTAATAATCATTGTTTTTAAATGACTGTGATGCATTTGTAACTGTCATACAGAATTAACAAGATCAGAAAACTAGAGTGCTGCTCATAAATTTGTATTAATGTGATGAATGTGACCGAATAGCTGTGGTTTCATAATTGAACAAGTACATTAAAATGCATGTTTGAATCCCATACGTAAGTATTTCCTACCCTTTAAAAAAATGTATTTACCTGAGGCTAAGGAGGGATTCTTCAAGTCTATTTTCCAAGACATACTATTTAAAAGAATATAATACCAAGCATATTAGAGAGCTCAAATTAGCTCCTTTCGGATGCATGCTGCAATATGCACGATAAACAAAGTTACCTTCAATATTGTACGTAGAAAATGCAGAATAAATTTTGTCCTGCTTTTCTTTACTGGTATCTATTTCAATTTTGAAATTGTTGCTTGCAAATTACCTTTTGTATTATTTAAAGAGAGAAATTATTAAAAATTATACAAGTGCAAAAAAGCATCCAAAGCCAGTAAACCTCTCTCTCTCTCTCAAAAAAAAAAAGCCATCTAATTTAAATGGGCTGTGTAAAATGGTGGTATAAAGCCCTCCGAACAGAGGTTTATAATTGAAGTATTGACACAACTTTAACTATAGCAACAGAACAGCACCAATATAAGGAGCAACCTATATTAGGTAAACATAAGTATTAACAAAGAAACTTTGTCCTGTCCTCCTCCTTGTATTTTTATTGTACTTACAGCTCTTTTAAACTATGTACTGAAATAACTGCCTTTTTTTCCTTTTGTTCTTCACTTTGTTGATACTGTATGTCACTTGGAAAGAATAAGGAATATTAAATGGCTTCAAACTCAAGTTTTGTATGTTGAAGAAGACATGGTTGCTAGCTAGGATACTTAGATGGTAGCCAGTATGTTACAGACAATCATCATGAGGTTGGTCGTTACATTAAAAAAACCCTAGTGTAACTGCTTTATCTTCAAAGTATCTTGTCCAAAGTAATAGATCATACAGTATCGTTGAATAAACTCACTAAAAGTCTGATTTCTAGCTATACGGTCTTTAGAGTTGGTATCAGCAAACGCATAAGTACTAGCAGATTTCTTTGCGTTAATCTTGTGCTTCAGTGAGGAACAGATACTTCAACTTTGGAGCCCTGAAGAGGGAGGAGAACAGGTAGTACTAAGGCTGTTTCTCTATCCTAGAATTAGCAGTATACCATACTGGTCTTGCAGTGAAACGTAGTTTCATCCTGCAAGACGGCATTTTGTATTTGAGCCCAGTTTTCACAAATAAAGCAAACTTAACTGGAAGTTGTATGTTTCCTGAGAAACAATATATTATTACAGAGTTCTGCCAACACAATAATGCTGTTAAGGGATCACAGATTCTCTCACACAACTCCTTCCTAGTAGTTAACTTAGATTTTTGCCAGTAAAAATTGGTAGTCTAAACAATGTGGCCTGACTCAGAAGGTGGGGTACCACTCCAAATTAAGGTACCTTAAATCTAACCAAATACAGGGTTGGGAATCTGTTTAGGATGTGAATCTGTTGACATCTCACTTCAGGTGTTTGCCTGTAGGTGTTTATAGGTGCACAGAGATTCCCCTGTAGTCAGTGGGGATGTAGTCAATACAGCTGGTGGAGATGAGAGAACAATTCAGCTTTTACCCTAAAGTAAACACCTAGTGACTGGTCAGTTGAGTTGCTGTCTAGGCTCTGTCAATGGTATTGACTAGATTTTCATCCCCTCTGATGGGAATTTAAACACTAGTGCACCTAGAGATGTGTAAGTGTAGCCACCTACATCTCAATTGCCACCAGCCCTTCATATTTGGAAATTGAACTTTCAGGGGTTTGGCATAGTAAACAATTTCCAGCTCTGTATCTCTGTCTTACTGCCAACAGAAATCAAACACCTACATTTTGCTCCATTGTAAAGATTTTCTTCTGGAACAACAGGCTGTATTTATTCTTAGGGAAACTGAGAAGGAATCAATGGGATTATATTAGGAACGCTTTTTTTTTCCCCGACCAATCATCTGGTGTAGTGTAGTCTATTAAATGAGTTGTGTAGGAAATGAAACGTTTTAGTCAAATGCTAAATGAGGCAGTTATTAGTCCATTTTACTTAAGGTGAAAAATGTATTGTTTGCTTTTGAGATGTGAAAGACACTTGCTATATTGTATGTTTGTCTTCTCCAGTTGAAGTTTTATTGTCTCTTTCTCTCCTTCGGCGTGAGATACTTAGCCATTTCCTTTTTTTTTTAATTTCTCTTCAATACGTTTTCCAATAATTGTCGCTTGCAAAATGCAATAGAGTCATCCCAAAAGTTACAGGTGACCACAGTTCACTCTATTTCACTCAAAACAGCCTCAAAGATTAGTTTGTTTCTCTCACAGTGATTTGAAGAGCTGTATAGTCTTAAAGTTTAAAAAATAAATAAAATTATGCTTTGAAATGAAATGTGTTCTCTATCTTGAGCCATCAATGCATGCTGGTTAAAATTGTTAAAATCAGTCTGTCACTTCCCTTTGTAAAGTCTCTTGAGTTCAGAGATCCTTTTAAAACAGAAATGTTGTAGTCTGTCCATGGACAGCTTTAAGACTGAAGAGTCTATCTTGAATTTCTTCTAAACAGTCGTACCCCTGGAAGTCGACAAGCCTCCCCAACAGAAGTGGCTGAACGCTTGGGCCCCAATCCCAGCACCACGGAAGGATTAGGTCCACTTCCCAATCCTACAGCCCACAAGCCTCTGGTAGAAGAATTTTCAAATCCAGAAAATCAGAATCTAGATGCCATGGAACAAGTTGGTCTTGATTCTCTACAGTTTGACTATC
The DNA here is from genome assembly GCF_000699145.1 of Aptenodytes forsteri. Taxonomy (NCBI): domain Eukaryota; kingdom Metazoa; phylum Chordata; class Aves; order Sphenisciformes; family Spheniscidae; genus Aptenodytes; species Aptenodytes forsteri. The sequence continues at coordinate 85,647 of NW_008795373.1, read as the reverse complement.
CTGGCAATCAGGTACAAATGGACTCTTCAGGAGCTACTGTAGGACTTTTTGACTACAATTCTCAGCAGCAGGTTAGTACTGGACTTGAAAACATGCCAAATTGTCCTTTAAGTTGTGCATTATCCTCTTCAATAATCAGTCATTTAAGCATATCATGCATTTAATTTTGTTTTGTCTGTGACTTAGTCAAAGGCAAATAAATGTATATTTAATCTAGAAGAATATTGGTGCACAATTTTCTAGTTTAGTAATTTATTAGAATAGAAGCTTGGTTTAAAATCTTTTTTGTAAGTAAATCCAGTATATTATAGCCCTGACTTGAAAACTGAAATGCATCTTTTTTCTTTTCCAATAGCTTTTCCAGAGGACTAATGCTCTGACTGTTCAACAGTTAACAGCAGCCCAGCAGCAGCAATACGCACTGGCTGCAGCTCAGCAGCCACACATAGGTGAGGTTTTTGTGAAGTACAGCAAGCATCCCTGGCAAAAGTGGCTGTGTTGCTTTGTATAATCCTTTCAGTTTTACCCACAGTATTCTCATTCAAATAGATGCTGATCAATTGGCCCATTTTAGCAGTTCTCCTGAAAACTGCTCAGAATGACTGCGTAAGACTGTCCGGTCCTTAGAGAAAGTCTTCTGTTGTGTAAATTTTTGCCTACTTTGAACTGTTGTATACAAAGAAATAAAAATTATTTTTGTTTGTGTAGAACAATAGTTGAATTTTGATGGGAGAAAAAGTAAAAAAGCTTTTCTGCTATAAGTAGTGATAGAAACACTAGCTTTGTTTACTAAAGTAACAAAAATATGCAATTCTAGTCTTCTCTTGCAGTTCACTATTTTTGATAATCCAGTTAAAACCATTGTGTCGTAGGATTTTGAAATCAGACTTTTGTGTTGATTAATTCATCCTTCCTTGTTAATGGCACCTTTTAAACAGATAACTCTTTATTCTTGCGGGTACCTTTCTTTGTGATGGAATTACTCTTTAGCAAGCATTTTTTTCTGTCTCTTTAAAGTAATTCAGTGAATTAATTAAATGCATAAAGTTCTTAGTGTGCTGGCAACTCAACAAGGAGGCTATATTTCAGTGACAACAGTTTTATCTACTACTGTGGGGAAGCTGTGTGTTTGGGGTGAGGGAGGTTGGAACGCACATGGAAGCAATTCCTTATTTAAGGAAGGGAGCTCTTCAATTCTGACACTGTAGGGCAGATGTAAAGATTCCTGCCTGTCCCACTCTCTACCACTAGGCTGTTGAGGTGTGTGCACCTACCTCCTTCCTCTGCGAAGGAAAAAGAGTTCTCAGGTTCTGAAGGGCAGGCAAAAATAGGAACCAGCATCTCCAAAGGGATGTGTCCGTGTTCTCCTACGATATGGTGACAGTTAAGTTTTCCCACCAGCTTGTTTAGCTGGATTGTGAGGTCTCTTCAGACACGGATCAGCAGCCTATAGCTGGGGTTTAAAAGTGGCAGCTCTTTAGTGTTATGTAGCTGACTAATACAGTATTAGAGCTGGGAGCATGGCAGATTGAGATGTTTGTGAGTCCACAAGTCATGTCTTCTGCCTGTCTTTGACTTCTAAACTGCAGAGAAGCCCCTACTTTGTATGAAGTGCTGACTGAGCAGTCAGCTGTATCTTGCCCCTTTGAAATGCAGCATCTTCTGATATGCGTGTTAATAGAAACTTAGCAAGAAGCCTCCTATTTGGATGGAGAAACATAGTTTGATGTGCCATGCTTGCTGGACTAGTTGCTGCCTCAGTGCTGGAGAAAGTACATGAACCTGACTGACTGATGGGGCAAACTCTGGGTAGCAATGCCTAGTTTGACTCGTGAGTTTCTTCAGTTGTCTCCTTGCATTAAAATCCTTATATCAAATTTAGATTCCTGAAAGTAATACTAGCATCTCATAACTGACTGTTTAAAAGCCAGATATCTGATTTAAGCTGCCTGGTTAGACTTTTTTTGTATTGTCAGTGAAAAGAGATTTGTATCTCTAGCAGGGGATTCATTCTATCTGGCTGATTCACTTAAAACACTAGATGATTTGTCTGATACAGATTTAGTTGTAAGACAAGTGTAACTTTTAGGTAGTTAAAGTTGGGCAAGGTAAATTCCACTTTGAATAATCCCTTCTATATAAGGGTGGGTAGATACATGTGAGAAATTTCCATGGAGTCTGTAGATCCAGCAAAACAAAGCTGTTAGGCCTTGGCGTTAGTAAGAAAGAACTGGTGAGAAGAGGTAGAAGTGTTGATTTCTGTAATGGTGTACCTGCTCTTAGAAACTCCCAAAGTAGAAGCAGTTCTGATTTTAACAAATATGCTTTGTGATTTGATTGGTTTGAATATGATGATGCTTGCTAAGTGTGTTAGCTATAATTAAACTCTGTTTATTACTGTAGCAGGCGTATTCTCAGCAGGCTTGGCTCCAGCTGCTTTTGTGCCAAACCCATACATTATCAGTGCTGCTCCTCCAGGTACTGACCCATACACTGCAGCTGGATTAGCTGCAGCAGCTACCCTAGCAGGTAACTGAACACTTTCTAGTGTCTATCTTGATAACTTTACTGAATGAAATTAGAAAAAAGACTAAATCCATCCTGTTTTTTCTCTGTAAATATATTTCTAGGAAGGAGGGACTTGTAGGAAAAGTAATATTGCAGTTTTGAAGATTTTTCACTAAAATGTAAAGGGATTCAGTTTCTGTTATATATGGGTTCTGAGTATTTCTTTCCATTGGACTTTTATATAGAACAATTAGGTTTCTTCTGTTCTAAAAATGTTTATCCTTAATAAGGTTTCATCTGACATTAGTAGTACGTATTATTTTCAAAAGATGAGACAGCTAGCCTTTCCTTGTAGGTTTTTACTCGGTGCATTAATTTTCTAATTCCAGGTTTTCTCATTCCCAGTGGGCATGAGAATAAAGATGGTCTTCAGTGTGCTAAAAGGCCCAGACAACAGATAAACCCCAAGCCCAGGAAAATCTCTTAAAGTTAATATATACCGCTGTGAAACAACACCACTGACTATTCAGGTCCCAGCTAGTGCTCGGACCTGAGCATAGAAAAAAACCTCTGTATCTCCGGTTGGTGGTTTCACAGGAAAGGCAGTAGAAATACATGTATACATAATGCATTATGTGTACAATACAGTGTTGTAGAGAGCTCATTCTTCTACGGGTTCTTTATCAATAGACTGGTAGAGGTAAGTGTGCCCGCTCTGAAGACAGTGACGTAGTAGGCAGGGGAGGCAGAGGCAATAGTTGTGTTTATAAGCAAAGGAAGCATACAGAAAGGAGGAATAATAGATGATCAAAGTCTCAGTATAACACTGTCAGGAGGATGAATTTGGTTCATTCTGTGATGTTCTGAAATGATCTTTCTTCCAACCATGGAAACTGATTTTTTGAGTGTTCTTTGGTATACAAGCTTTGATTGCTTTAAGTTTTTTTTGTCACCTGAGTCTCACGAGGGTATTTATTTTTTCATAGAGAAGGTATGGTTTGATGTGAATCCTTTAACCCATCTGTGTTCATGTATCGTTTTGGCTAATAGGGGAATTCATTTCTTTTTAATACTGATTTATGTTTTAACATTTAGAAGATAGATCAAAGAGGGATGCTACAAACAATATAAACAACTATTTTAACTAGCTGCAATAGATGGAATAATCATGTTTTCTGTTTTTAGGTCCTGCTGTGGTTCCGCCTCAGTATTATGGTGTTCCATGGGGGGTGTATCCAGCCAATTTATTTCAGCAGCAAGCTGCAGCAGCAAATACCACAGCAAATCAGCAAGCGGCTTCACAGGCACAACAGGGACAGCAACCGGTATGTTCTTCATAAAAAGGAGATGTGCATTTAAAGCCTTACCTTAACACTTTCAGTATATAAGGATCAGATTCTAGAAAATTTTACGTAATTCAGATGATTTGTTGTATCAAATAATGAATATTAAAAATCCTCAATTTCCTTACATTACTGATTATCATTCTTTAAAAATTAATTTACTGCATACTAAATATTCGGCTTACTTTGCAGTCCCAATTTTTTAAATAAAAAACATTAAAAATAGTTCCTTTAATCCAGGTTACTGTGCTTTTATGTTTATGTCTAGATAATGCTGCCTGTACAGTAACTCAAAAATTAATGTAAAGTTTAAAACTAATCTATAAAGCTAACATAAGGGGATGAAAAGAGATGTTTTAGTAATTTTAGGAGGATATTTTTTCTTTTATGCCTGGGAAAAAATTGATCTGCATTTTTATTAATTAGCTGGAAAATGGAATGTTACACATTTTTCTTTGTCTCTTTAAAAAGTAGGGAAATAAATATTAGTACATTATATAAATAAGTATCAGTAGTTTTGTTGCTTCATGGGGAAGAAGGATTGCCCTGCATATTTTTCTGTGACAGAATAATTGTATTACAACATCACCACGTGCCATATGTTATTTTTGCCTTGATAAATCAAGAGTAAGCAATTGTTACAAGAACTTGTTGAAATTTCCATTTCTTAAAGTTACTTTAAAAAAGAAAAAGCTAATTTTCTATTGTTATTCTGGATGCATTTTTAAAACCATTGTATGATCTTTCAGTATAAACAAATGGCCTTTGTGAACAAAGAAAAAACACAAATCTTGTAATGATCTTATGCTTGAATGAATGTAACTATTTTTTTTACTAGCAATATTGTTCATTTCAATACCATTCTTATAAATTTAATAAGAAGTGACTTTGAGTTACTATGACTCAGAGTTCCAGAGTAGCTTCATCACTGTTTTAATATTCAGGTGGATCTTTCCTCCTACTGATTGTTGTTATCAATGAACTGCATTGATAACTGAATGTATATCATCTCTGCTGTGCTTTTTTGCTTTCTCTATAAAATTAATATCCAATTTATGCAAATCACATCTAAGATATTTCATGGGGATATATTGTAAATTGTATTTCCCTCTTATTTTGGACCTGGAAAAGATTATTTTAACCAAGAGGAAAGAGTAGTTGCAAGAATTTAGATTGCTTTTTAATCAGATTCCCAGAGATATGCTGTCAGAACATAATAAAATAAGCCTGTGTTGCATGGTAATGGAGTGTTACGTGAATTCTTAAAACTTAGTGGGTGCATTTTTTTACAGCACTGTTGGCAGTGTAGTGTTAATTATTTAGACGAGTTACTACAAGCTCCAAAGCATTCAGACTTACATCATTCAATTGCCTGAAAATAATGTAAACAAATGCATTTATCAGGGAAGGACAGTTGTTCAGTTAATAAATAATGCAGATCATATATGTATTGGTCTTACAGATTTTCTTCCTTACTTTATACTTATTACCATTGATGGTACATACATGGGTTCTGCTGTCCAGAGCAGGTCAGATATTTTATTGTCACATTTGTCAGCAAAATAGTTTATGCCTTTTATTCTTTGTTATGTATATATCCTTGAAACCAATAAGGTGGAATATTCCCAAAACAAAATTGAGAGCTAAGTGGCATCAGATATGCAAAGCAACTGTTCTATATCTTTTTTTAAACCTTTTTTAGCATATAATGGGCTTGCTTTCCTTACCTTTTAAGGAAAGGGTGTCGTGTTGGTCTTTTCCAGGTTCTGCGTGCTGGAGCAACTCAGCGCCCGCTTACTCCCAATCAGGGTCAGCAAGGGCAGCAGGCAGAGTCACTTGCAGCAGCTGCAGCAGCAAATCCAGCTTTGGCTTTTGGTCAGGGTCTTGCTACAGGCATGCCAGGTATGTATGTTATCAGTGGATTAAGAGAATCACTGAAAGTTAAAATATTGGTGTTACTAGAGACCAGATTAACTATCAAAGTCCTCCTATGTTTATGATAAGCTGCTTAGAATTGAGTTTTATATAGTTTTATGTTGTTCAGTTGGATTAAAATACTGGCACAGGATTCTTAAAGCACAAGAAATTCCGCTAGCATTTTTGATTTGGAGCATTTTCTCTGTATTTGTTGTTACAAATCTATGCACAAGGAGTATTGTAGATTTTTGCAGGATACTTTAATATATAATGAAGCAACTACATGCTGTCTTAAAAGGTCATGAGTTTCTGAATAGTTACTCTGATGCAACAGGAAGTATTAATTTGTCTTTCTGAAGTAATTTCTTACTTGCAGCATATAGTAATAGTAAAATCTAAGATTCAGAATCCAAAATTAGGAAATTTAAAAGAAAATTACTGCTTAATCATCTCTGAAGATCACAACAGGCTTGAAGTAGAAGCACTCCAAAGCTTGGAGCCTCAGATCCTTTTAGTGTGCATGGCTTCTGACTTATCCGGGGAATGGTTATTCTGAGTCTCAGTACATGTATCATAAATGCATAATGTGTTAGCTTGAAGTTCAGGGTCACTTAAGTGTTTGGTACAATTACCTGAGCAAGAACAATTTAAGTGTACTTGGCCATTCTTCAGTATGAAAGTTAACTATGTAAAATCTTAAGTCGGATAACATTGATGGTAGCTACAAATGCATTTGACTTGTACAGGTTCTCTCCCCTGTCAGCACTACTTTGAAATGCCTCACAACCTGTAGAAGTCAGAGTTAGTTTGTTGCTGGATGCTCCAGGACTGCATTGTGCACTTTGCCTCACATGATCAGATTTTACACCTCTAGCTGCAGAACAGACTGGCTCTGGTGTTTTTCGTGTCTCTTTTGTTTTATAACTGCCATTTTTATTTCTTCTCATGCAGTAGTATCTTCAGCTTTTAGCATCTTTCTCTTTCACCTAAAATGAGGAATCGGCAAAGTGTGCTGTCACAGCACCTGTCAAGTGGTATCTCTGTGCCTCACTGAAGTAATGGAGAAGGGTGGTCCATGCCTTGTAAAAAGCTTGTGACATTTAGCTTGAGTCAGATCAACATCTGAGACCTTGACCCAGCCCAAATTTGTGACTTCATTATAGGAAGATGTAAAAAGAGCATTATTTTCAAGAAGAAAAGTATCTATCTTAAATAATTCAAGGGTAGTTCTTAAAATCCACAAAAAGGCCCCCTCTCCAAACGGATGACTGAAAGTAATACTGAGTGGTCAAATACGTAAACTCGGTAATGCAAGAGCCTGTCCTGTGAAGATTGGACTTGGAGACTTTTTTTCCTCCTCCACAAGCCCCAAGAGGTTTTCTGTGAGGGCAGGAACCTTTTTATTCAGTTTCCATTGTAGGTTGCTTCTTTGTCCCATCTGCTGCATGCCTGGATGGCCAGAGAAAAAGTTTATTCATGTGAATGTATTTCAGACTGTTCCATAATAGGAATTGTGTGCAACTGGCTTTCAACCTTACTGACCACACTCTTACAGAGAATAGGGCTCAAAATACAAACAAAAAGGACATTTATTTTCTCAGTCATCATAAACTGGTTTTGTAGTGAGTCATAGGGAGCGCTGGTGATACCTCTTTTTAGGTGAAGGGGAAGAATATAGGATGATGAAATGAACACAAGCCATTTTAGATGGGAATCACGATACTGTTTGATGTCTTTATTTGAGCTAGATACTTAAGGCTCCTTTTATAGCTAGTGAAGAGAAATAGGAACTTTTAGTCTTGATTCATCTGCCTCTATTTGAGTTACCTGATTTAGAATAAAGTGGGTTTTGCTCCAGAGGTGCCTCTTCTATTCACTTAGTATAAAATTGAGTCAAAGTCACTAAATTGCATCTAGATACCAAAATGTGAATAAGTGAACCCCAGGTAGTAACCACTGAACAACACATATAATGTAATAAACAAGCAGAAAATGTGTGGAATTCTTGTTTTGATGGATTTAGATGTTTTACAAGAAAGCGTAGGTCCAAACTGAGTTTCAGGCTTTTGAATATTCTTTACAGAGAGTATTTGTAGTTTGGCTTCACTACGAGCTAATAAATGAGAGTGTATTATTCAGCTCCATACTGCTGTCTTTAAATCATTTCAGCTGCTTTCTCCTTGCCACAACCTTCATGTTGGATGAAATTAATGAGCTATCCCAACTATGGGATTGTTTTATTTTTCAAATTTGGTATTTCAAGTATTTCTGTATTAATTATATAGAGAGGTGTATTCACGTAGCACTTAAGGCACATACCTCATCCTGAGTGCAAAGAGGAAGTGTCTGAAATCCAGGTTACTTTTCACATAATGTTTTTGTTAAGTCTCTTTTCAGAAAAAATCAGGTTCTTTTTTAAAACCATCAAAAGTGAAATACATTTGCGTTGGAGTTGTGCAATTACATTTTAAATCCCAGTCCTAATTTAGAAAGTCTTTCGGTAACAAGGATTCTTAAAAACCAGACAGTTTCTGATTGAATAAATGTGTAAGACAGTCAGAGGGTACTCCCAATTTCATCATAATATGATCAGTATATATTCTTTTCTACGAATAAAACCAGTCCTCATCACAGACAACGGATGGACTCAGCTTAGTCATCCAAATTCAGGAATCTGCATGTGACCTCGGTTGTCTAAGGAGCCATTGTGCTCAGTGGAGATCTCCCTAGTGCAGTTGCTGTACAGAGGCTGCAGATCTGTTCAGCTTACCCTAAAATAGATGTCTAGTGGCGGGTCAGCTGAATCCCTCCGGAGGCTTCATTGACTGCATTGGCTAGATCAGATGCAACTTAGTTTTATTGAATTCATGCAAGTGAAGCTGTTAGCACTGACTGTAATGGTGCATCTAGCATGCAGATGGGCGTGTAAATTGAGTTGTCTGAAAAACATGTATAAAACATTAAAATCAACAATTTCTGTCTACTGGCATTGCATTTTTTATTACCTAGAGGAATTTGAAGTGTGACGTTGTGGTGGGTCATGCATTCTGTGCCTCCAGGTAGCATGAAATAGAAGTCAGATTTAATTGTGGCAGACATACAGGGAGTTTACAGTATCGGCAAAGTTACAACGGCTATAGAAAGTATAAATCATTTACTGGTAGGATAGTAAGTTCTGAATTTGATTTGTGAGAGGACAAGTGCAGAGATAAGGCTGTGCATATCTTCGTTAGAACAAACGAAAGGTTATAGTGGCTCAGGTTTTAGTAAGCTTGGGAGACTGAAGTGAAGACTGCAGCATTTAAGGAAAGATGTAAGATTAAGAGCTGAATACATTTTCAAATCTGTATGCAGAGGAAAATAATTGGATCTTGGGAATGTTGAGAAAGGAGAAGCAGTAAATTTTCTACATAGGGAGAGAGAGAGGTGTCAGGATGGTAGTGTTAAAAGGGGCAGATAATTGAGTTGGCAGTAAGACGTGTCACATCTGTTAACTTAAACTGAGTAGAGAGAAGTGACAAACTCTGACATACGTTTGGGTGTCATCAGCGAGGCAAGTTGCATAGAGGGAAGGGAGTAGGAGATCTGGGCAGAGCTTTGTGGTATTACATACAAAAATGTGAGAAGAGTGTGTGAAGTATCCAGTGAAAGACACTGAAGAAATTACTGGATGGATAAGAGCAACACTAAGAATGGGCTGCATGAGCCAAGAGAACAGATTTCCTCTCATTCTTTAAGAACATTTAAGGCTTGTGTGAAAAGAATCCAGGAAGTTTTCGGAGTCTGTAGTTTTGGAGACATTTAGAAATCATTTCAGCAAAGCACAGTACTGGTAAACCAGATTGTTTACCTTCATATTCCCTGCTGATACGAAGACGGTAAGTGTAGATAGAGCAGTTGAATTCTAAAATAAAAGGTGTGAGTAGGAACTGATTAGGAAACAAAGAGTATGTTTTAGTTTTTTGGTTGCAGTGGAAGACCACAGTAAGCTTGAATGTGAAGGCACTGAAATGAGGTTTGATAGTTGTTAATTTGGAGGGGAAATTGCACAGCGACAGGGAGATGATGATGTGATGGAGAGATAATAAAAACTGAAACAGGAGGAGAGACGGAATTGGAGAGAAGATCTGGCAAGTCACCATCTTATCTTTGATAAGAGAGAAGGCTGGGAAATAGTTTTTCTCTTTGTGCTCACCTTTCTGGGGTAGGGTGCAAAGTTTGTAGAATACTGTGAAGGAAGGGAAAGCAGAAGACATAGGTTTTGCTATGAGAGCTGTTCTTCAATTATTTAATCTGATCTGAGATGGTCCCTCTGAAATCATATTTTTCATGTCAAAGCAAATAATTTTATACTTTTGAGGCTGCAGATGCAATTTCACAAATAGTCCTACATTGCTTTGTTTTAGCAGATTTGAGTAGAAAGCTGAGAAGCCTCCTATTCCAGGTCAGAATGTATTCATTTCAGAGATTAGGAACATAGAAGCATGCATCAGTTCTCATGCATAGCCTGAACCTTCTGTGATGGACAGTATCTTGATGCTCATGACCTAGCTTATTGTTACTAATTTTAAATGACCTGTTTGTGGGTGGCATCACAGGTAAGATAGCGGCAAGGAAGTTTCAAGAGAAATTGGGCATTTTGTAATGCAAAGAGCATGTGCAAGTTGCTTCCATTTTTTAATTCAGCAGTCATACTAGTCAGTTATTTTACAAAATCTAAAATTACTGTATTAAACTACATTAGGATTAATCCCAGTAAATTTAATTTATGCAATACTGTGTATGTTATCTTTTTGTGGTTCCCCTCTTCCC
>NW_008795373.1:72470-75004 GCF_000699145.1 Aptenodytes forsteri | reverse complement strand
TTGTTTACATTGTGGGCCTGAAGTAATATAAAATGCTGTGCATGTTTCAGATGAGCACAAGGGTGTAAATATATGATCAGTCCTTTTTTATACCGCTATAGCATTATCTGTGGGTTTGCACATTTGAAGGGGGTAGGTGGACAGAGTAAATACTGGTCAGTATTAGCCAGTTCTGAGTTCTGAAAAAGTGGTTTTATTTGATACAGCAGTAACAAATGGCAGGACCAACGTACTATCAATTGAATGTGCTATGAGTAAAAGTAGAAATTATGTAGGTACTAGTAATTAAACATTGCTAACGTATGCAGGAACATATGTGGTATTATTAGAGGTAATGGCTTTAAACTGAAAGGGGCTAGGTTTAGATTAGATATAAGGAAGAAATTCTTCACTATGAGGGTGGTGAGGCACTGGAACAGGTTGCCCCATCCCTGGGAGTGTTCAAGACCAGGTTGGATGGGGCTTTGAACAACCTGGTCTTAGTGGAAGGTGTCCCTGCCCATGGCAGGGGGGTTGGAACTAGGTGGTCTTTAAGGTCCCTTCCAACCCAAACCATTCTATGATTATAAAGAGCTTTCCTACTGTGTCACTAATCTTCTAGTATTCTATGCTGTGTTCTCTACAGAACTACAGTAAAACAGGCAGCAGTCACTCTCACCTTCCCCTACCTTGGGAATGTAGCAGTCTTTCTTAGTGGTGAAGGTGGTAGGGCAGCACAGCACAATTTTGTAGGTGGAGGAGGCAGTGGCACCTATAGTGAAGATTACCTAACCAATTCAATTGTAAGAACCTGTTTTGGTTGGTTTTAACTAGCCAAACTTTCAGACAAACTCTGTGGAGGACAACTGTCTTCCTGTGCTGCTGGTGGGAAAGAGAAGGTAGATGGACCTGGAATGCAAAACAAGTAGTGAGCAATGAGAACAAACAGGTTAGGAATGATAGTAATGGCAAGTTGTCATAACAAGTATAGTGCATTCATCTCCAGAACCGTGAATTGAACCTAAAGATCTGGATTTTCATCTCTCCTCTCCTGTTCAGTTACTGAGTCTCCTTCATATCTTTGGATTTTCTTAGTGTGAGAGAATTTGGACCTGCGTCTCCAGCTTCCCTGCAGAGTACCATAACCACCAGGCCAGTAGGCAGATGGTGTTTTCAGCTCTGTTTTTGGAGCAAGGCATCTAGGCAGAAGAGATTATACAGATGTCTTAGAAATTGAGGAGGAGAAAATATGACTTGAAAGCCTGGTGATTGAGGTACTCACCTGGAATTAGAGGCCCAGGTCTTTTATGTTCAGGTCCATAGAGAACTCTGCTGGACCTAGTTCTGAACATACATGGAAACTGACTTAAAATAGTCTGCAAAATCTTGGTTCTTAGACGTACAAAAATAGGTGTGATTTTTGCAATCTTGACATTTTTCTTAATAGCATTAGTATATATTTGAACATGGGAGGAATATTAAAATTCTCTTGGGTTTTGTTTTATTGCTTTATAAGAACAGTCAACCTAAAAATTAGGTGGTGTTATCTTTTCATTGTCAGCACCCTTTCTTAGATTATCTTCGCTCGTCTTCCATTTTTTTAGGGATTCTTATTCCAATTCTTCTACTTCATTATAATGTGTTAGAGCTTGAAAATTAATTCTCTTGTTTTTGTCCTAAATAAAGGGGTTTTGTTTTGCTCCTTTTTTGTCTCTTTTGTTTTTTCATTCATATCTTGTATCCTGTTTTCCTTCCTACTGCTTGTTTTTCTCCTTTTTCAGTTCCTCCTCCTTTTTCTCCCCCAGTTCCAACTCTTAACTGTCAACTGAATGAAATTATACTTGGATTACAGTCTGTTTTCTGTGAAACTGACTGGGACTGGATAATTTTTGTTCTGGTTCAAGGTATTCCTGCACATAGGGCATTCCTTTCCTAATGTGTTTTTGTAGATGGACTTTCAAGTGTGGCTAGGTAATGTATGGCATCGCCAAACTTGCATTTTGTTGCCCTTTTTAATTGTACAGATTTCAATACCTTTTCCATATAAAAAGGAATACAAGAGAAATATGAATTTTTTAAATTGCTGAAAGAAGTTGATTCGATAATATGGCCAGTTGTGTTGTTCCTGTACCTTTTCAACTATGGTGTTACAAACTTCCTTTGTTTAACCTTGAAAATAAAATTCAACTTTAGACTACTAAATTTAGTTGTTACTCTAGTTTTAAAAATTATGTAGAGCATTCCTAAATAAGATTTTGTCACACTGTTTTACAATGTTCGCTGTTTTTTCTTCTGATGTCCAGTTGACGTTCTAAGGCAATATGGCTGAAATGCTGTTTTCCCCCTTGTAGTTCGTTGTCAGAATATTTCAAGGAGGGAAGAAATGCTGACTATATGGGACTATCTGTACTACTAATTCTTGTATTCTATGTTGTGTAGGCTATCAAGTACTAGCTCCCACTGCCTATTACGATCAGACTGGTGCCTTAGTAGTAGGCCCTGGAGCGAGAACTGGCCTTGGAGCACCAGTCAGATTGGTGGCCTCAACTCCTGTT
>NW_008795373.1:57501-72089 GCF_000699145.1 Aptenodytes forsteri | reverse complement strand
ATTTAGTTTAGCCCTTTAATTTAACAGATTTCAATACCTTTTCCATATAAAAAGGAATACAAGAGAAATATGAATTTTTTAAATTGCTGAAAGAAGTTGATTCGATAATATGGCCAGTTGTGTTGTTCCTGTACCTTTTCAACTATGGTGTTACAAACTTCCTTTGTTTAACCTTGAAAATAAAATTCAACTTTAGACTACTAAATTTAGTTGTTACTCTAGTTTTAAAAATTATGTAGAGCATTCCTAAATAAGATTTTGTCACACTGTTTTACAATGTTCGCTGTTTTTTCTTCTGATGTCCAGTTGACGTTCTAAGGCAATATGGCTGAAATGCTGTTTTCCCCCTTGTAGTTCGTTGTCAGAATATTTCAAGGAGGGAAGAAATGCTGACTATATGGGACTATCTGTACTACTAATTCTTGTATTCTATGTTGTGTAGGCTATCAAGTACTAGCTCCCACTGCCTATTACGATCAGACTGGTGCCTTAGTAGTAGGCCCTGGAGCGAGAACTGGCCTTGGAGCACCAGTCAGATTGGTGGCCTCAACTCCTGTTATAATCAGTTCTGCAGCAGCACAAGCAGGTAAGTATTTGATCCTGCATGGAGGTTTCTTCCACTTTTGTATTGAATCTTAACAGTAATGTTGGTTGATTAGTATTTGATGTTGTTGATGTGTTCTGTATGCATCTGTGAAGTTTTCTAGTTGTGAAGAATATGCCATACATACTCCCTTTCTTATTCTGTCGCCTCCCTTTCTCTGAGAGACACTGCTGTTTCTCAGAGATGTAGTTTGCCTTTTTTAAATTCAAATTTACAGTCCTCTCCCCATACATATACAGGCATGTTTCTACAAATGTTGTTGCTTGACAGATACGAACATTTCCCCCTTTCCTCTCCCCATGCATATAACATGCACTTCTCATCAATCCCCTAAATGGTGTCCTCTAGGAAGCATCATTTCATTGCTTCGGCCTGGCAGAAGATGGAGTGCTCTGGGGCCTTGCTGTGCTTTTCTCCTGAAAGTATTTTCTCCTGAAAAGTGTGGCAAGGAAAAAAATACAGAATGGACAGCAGAAGAGGAGAATTAGTTATATCAAAAGTCTCCAGTTTTCTTTTTTTATCAGTGATAGGGTCTGGTACTACTTTACTGAACCGTTGTATTTATTGCATTTGTTAAATTAAAATCCAAAATACTAACACCAGATTAATTACATTAATCTCTATGCAGAACTCGCTTTCGACATTAGTAGCTGAAGATGTCTTTGAATGACTCTTAGCTGCAACTCTGCTATTGTGACTTTGGATATAAAAGTACAGTTCAGTAAACAGTAATGTCTTATATGTTTACACTGAAAATTCCCTCAATTACATTAACAATTCTAACAGCCTTGATTAGCCTACAACATATGCTGTCTTCATTTTTTTTTCCTCGAGTAATTAAGATTGTGTAATACTATAAAGTCTCTTTTAGTCCTTTAATATGTGAATTTCTGCTTGTTTAAGAGGGCTTCAAGAAAATACGATTTAGATCTGAATAGTCCATTTTCAGTCCGAAATGTTTGAGAGAGTAATTATGATTGAAAACATGTGTTTTACAGCTGCAGCTGCTTCAGCTGGAGGAACAGCAAACAATCTCGCGGGAGCCACGAACGGTCTATTTCGGCCCCTTGGTGCCCAGCCACAACAACAGCAACAGCAAACAAATAGTAGCCTACAATCCAATTCATTTTATGGCAGTAACTCTTTGACCAATAACTCCCAGAGCAGTTCCCTTTTTTCACATGGTCCTGGCCAACCAGGAAGCACATCTCTTGGCTTTGGAAGTAGCAGCTCTTTAGGAGCAGCTATCGGCTCTGCACTTGGTGGATTTGGCTCATCAGGTAGGTTATTAATATAGTGAGGAAATTCTGTGAGACTTTTGTGTTAAGCAAAAAAATGTATCTGTATCCAGACATATTATATACACATACATTTCTAAAAAGAATGCAAAAATAGGTTATTCAAGTTTAAAACAAATTATAGGGGAGGAAAAAGGGTTTTTTCAAATCCACTTGGGCTCTGTATACAAGATGCAATTTTGAAGAATATCCTGTAGTCATAGATATCTCCAAAATACTTTTCCATATTGAGCACTGTACTCTGCCCCAGAAGTTTGTTACTGGTTTTAGTAAGCTGCTTTTATTTTCAAGGAAGTCTTCACTCTGTGTTTAAAGTAACAATTGATGACTTTTGAGATATGAATTCTTTTGTTGTGATTTTCATGTCAGGAAAATTCCTAATTTTTAAAAAATAGCATATGACTTTCTAAATTTGATCTAATATTGAAGTGTTTGTTTCCATAACATTTTTAATAGGATTTATAAAACAGAAAGACTTAATACCCAAGAATAGCCCTTGTTAACTTCAGTAGGTTTAATCTTAGATACAGTTAAGCATAAATAGTTCTGTGCAAGTTTGGGGCCTTAAATTATTTCAACAGATGCTCCTGAATATTATCAACCTGTCTGTAGTTTAAAAAAAAAAACACAAACCAAACAATGTTGCCATCATGTTTCTGCTCTATAGCACAAATTTCTTATTACAGTTTTTAAACATGCAAGGTAGGTTTTTTCCCAGAGATTTTTCTCAGTGTTTTCATAAAATAATCTGAAAATTTATTTACTTTAACAAAACTAATGCTAGGAAATCCAGAATCAAGTTTTACGCTGATCCTCTCTAATGCCTGATTTTATACTCAGTCATGTAGAGTTTCTTAATTTTCCATAATACCACAGCAGGTAAATCTTATTTACAAAGTAATTGGGCTATCCAAGTGCTGTATTTTGTAATATAATTTGTCCTGAGCTACTTGTAGGATTTCAGTGAATTCTTAGCAGCTGTGTTTCGCTGTAGGTACAGTTTTGTTTCTTTAATAGATAGTGATCATAAGTATATCTGCATATTTAATGCAGTGCACCCATTTTAAGTCTCTAGATAGAATAGTTTTAAGTCATAAAAGTCTTTAATCAGCATTATCACAAGGACCTCCACAGAATACAAATTTTAGTTGTGTATCTACTTAAGAAGAATCAGCATAGTTTTCTGGCACAGATTAAGCCTTTTTCTTGTAGCAAAGGTCAGTTCCAGAGCTTTGTCCAAAGCCTTCAGCATAGACAGCTTATGCTGAAATTTTGCAGCAGTATCCTAGGTGATTTAATTAGCATGGTAGTTTCCACAGGGAAGCAGGAAGCCTATGGTTTTGCAGTTTGAGAAGTGCTGATGAAAGGTGCTGTCTAAACCTGAAATATTTTTAGTAGTATTATTGGAATAAAAGTGTATTGAAAGTGCCCGTCTGCCAAGTATAAATTGTACTTGCCATAATAGCCACTTAAAAAATGCTTCCTGATCACTTTTTTAAAAGTTCCTGAGCTGTATGTATATATGAATTGAATTACACAGATGAGTATTTACACAAATGGTCTTAATGCACATTGAGGCAAATTAAAAACAAGTTTAATTTTTTATTTGCCTAAGTTTCAGCTTCTTTGTAACTCCCCTCAGTGTGTTGTAAAGGTTGAATTTCAGTTAAAATATAGCCATGAAGACTGACAGATGGCAATACAGATCTTGCCCTTATGTTTTCAGTTGTTGCAGGGGAAAAAAATAGCTCTGCAAAAAATGCAAAGATGAGCATGTTCTAGCTGAATGACTGAACAATGAAGTAAAGAAACAGGAAGAGGCAAGCATACCATATAAATGGCTGTATGTACTTTACAGTCTCTGCTCTTGTATTATAAAGTTATTCATGCTCCATTTTAAAGGTTTAGGTACACAGTAAGTTACTGCAGCTTAACAGGTAACTAAGAGTTAGATCAACTCTGGCAGCTTCCCAGATGCCTACTTCTGGCTTGTAACAAGGGTAAAGTAATTGCATTAGCCTAGACAGTGGTGAAGAGGGGTAAGCTAATTCAAATTATCTTCTGGTTTTTGTGAGCTTTGCTTGTGTGTGTGTGAAAATGCAGCTCAGCTGGTTCATGGTAACTTGTTAAGCTGCAGTAATTTAGCTGAGTAAGAAACCCTGATAGAAAACTAAAGTTTGCTTAGCTTTTTTCATAGTTGGAAAAATAACAATCCATCACGTAGCATTGTATTAACATTCATATGGTTCACCAGCTGAGCCAGAACCTATAGAGCTAGTCTCAAATCTTGAGACTTCTTTCAACTGTTGCCTTAATTTGCTCTTCTGATTTCTTATTCTCAATTTTCTTGCCTAGTTAGTCCAGTATCTTTTCCTTCTGGCTTCTCCTGTAGTATGTCTTCCTTCCCAGTTTCCAAGCAACATTTATCTCCCGCCTCCCCCTCCCAAATATGTTTCTGTTTCTGCTTGTACTGTGTGATGTTCCCATCATCAGCTTACTATTCCAGTCTCTTTGCCCCACAGTTACATACACCTTCTACAGCCTAACTTTTCTTCAGATCTGCTTTCTTTTCATCCTCAGTCCCACTGGTTTTGAAAGTGCTTCCAGTTTTCTTGCAGTCTCCTTGTTGGCTCCTTTGTCTGACCTTTTCTCCTCCTGGTTCTGGTTTCTTTTTTTTCCTTTTTTTTTTTCTTTTTCCCTGGTCTACTTCTTGTGTGTGGCTTTTGTCTTCTCTGCATCTGAAGTAGAAAACTTCCTTTCCACGCTGCTTGATGGGCCTTCCGAACACAAGGTGGAATCTTGGACAGCAGTTTCAGAGTCCATCTTTGGCATGGCACACAGAAGCCTAGAAGTTCAATTGCAGGGAAAACCTTTATCAGCCATCTCATATGTGCCGTATATGGACAGGAGTTTAAGTTTTCAGCTATGAGTCTGTAGCAGATCTGTGCTGAACTTGTATGAACTGTGATTTTGCTAAGATTTTTAGCTCAAGCAAAGAGAGCATGAAAATAAAGGTCTCCTGTTGCCAGCACATTGGTCTGAGGCATTAACTTCTCAAATAATAGGTAGCTGGATTATTTTGCTAAGGATAAAGCATCTTTCCTTGCCTGTTTTTCTGAAATGGCAGTGGTGTTTGGGCAGAACTTCTTTGAAAAATTTGGTCCGAGCAGGTACCTGCCATGAAAAGTATTAGCCAAGTTGCTAATGTTAGGAGAAAACAAATTAGTGTCTTAAAATCGGAAGTATCAGGCGACCTTTATATTGCGCCATGCTGCCAGCTTTAGTAGGAAAGTACCTGACAAGGGTAAAGATTATGGAAGTATAAATTCTGACCTTTTCCTTTTTCAGTTGAAGTAGAAATCAATTTTCCAAATTCAGCTTAAGAAGCACCTTTGTTATCAAAATATCCATAATCATGGTTTTGTTCATGAGTATAATAATGTTCCAGTGTTTAAAATACGCACTCTAGTTTAATATTTCACTAGTATGCAACAGATACTAGAATTTAACATTTCTAAAAACTTTTTATTGTTCTCCTAATTTATCCTAGACTGTTCATCGCCCTGCTGAATGATGCTGTGCAGGATAACCGTCCTTCACTAATACACTGTTATCCAAAGCTTCTAGTCTAATTTGACTTTCACAAATACTGGTAGCAGTAAAATTACATTTTTAGTTTCTCATCTTAATTTTCCTATCTCTGCTCTGCTTCTCATCTTCTTCTTAGCCTATTCCTCCTTTCTAATATCTTTTCAAAACACTTCTTTGAGAACCATGATTCTCGTAGGGAATTTTAAGTAGTCATTTTTTTTCCTGCAGGTGAGGGGCTCACAAACAAGAGGAAGTTCAGAAACAGCTGAACAGCAACATAGATTATTTTCTGAACCCTTAAACAACAGCAACCAATTGTCTCTAGCCTTTTTCCTGAAATCAAGTATCGCTGTCTGACTAATAATTTATGGTGGAAAAAATTTTATCAGAGTTTAGTGGAAATATTTTTAGAATCATTTATTCTGTAAAGTGACAGTGTAATCTGATCTCATAAATTCCATATTTGTCCCAAAGCCTGAAGCCAGGCAGTTAAAACAGAGTACTGCAATATTACTGTGAGAAGTCTAGAATGAAATGTTGAAAGACATGGGCATTGTTGAAATTACTTATCAGTGGTATGTTTATACCCACTTAGATTTACTTAAAAGCATGTGTGGTTATCACAGTAATTGTCTTTGTCGTAACGATTGCTGTAATTATTGTGATCGCATCTGTTATTGCCCAGCTGTAGTTGGGGATAGGTTTTATTCAGTTGACACTGTGTAATTAGGGTCTTTTTATTTCTTCTTCAGTTGGCAGTTCTGCAAGTAGTAGTGCCACAAGGAGAGATTCTCTATCTACTAGCTCTGACTTGTACAAAAGATCTAGTAGCAGCCTAGCACCCATAGGGCAGCCATTTTACAATAGTCTGGGATTTTCCTCCTCTCCAAGTCCAATAGGCATGCCTCTGCCAAGCCAAACGCCAGGACATTCACTTACGCCACCGCCATCACTTTCATCACATGGATCCTCATCCAGTTTGCATTTAGGTAAAAAAAACAAAAACAAAAAACCAAAAAAACACTTTTTGTTTGTATGTGTGTATGTATTTCTATGTGTAAAATATATGTTGCATAAGAGATGTCACATTACCTTTGCTGTTAAACAGTTTTGTAATGAAGAGGGGCCATTCCTGAAAGGTGAAGAGCACGCTCAAATGCTCATTGATTTGACAGTGGAGGGCACTCAGCTTTTTGCAGTATCGGGCCAACAACTGATTTTTCTTCCCTTGCAGAAGCCCAATAGAGAGAGCCCAGTAAGACTTATTTGTCCTCTTTGTATTATGTTTCTACAGTATGACAAGCAAAGGTGCACTATTTTTGTTTCTACTTCAGTGTATTACCACTTTAAGGACATTTTAAGATGATATTGTGTTTAACAGTGAAGTGAATTTCACTACTGCCCCTTGTCATGATAAAGTAGAAAAGTGAGCAAAGCTCTCAATGTAAAATGTATTGAAAGGTGATTTTTGAATCAGTGAGCTTACTATCTTATGGCCCAGATGCTTTGCCAGGAAGACAATAGTTTATCACCAGGCTGGTGGAAAAAAAGAAAATGCATTTGTGAAAGAAGTAGCAAAGGCTTTGTCAGTGGTGGCTCTCTGTTACCAGATGTATTTTTTTAAGGAACAATGATAGTAACCTTTCAGAAAATTTTTGAGTAGATGACATTGTTACCAGATGTATTTTTTTAAGGAACAATGATAGTAACCTTTTAGAAAATTTTTGAGCTATTTAGATGACATGGTAGCTCAACCTTTTTTAAAAAAAATTAAAATAAAATTTAAAAATCTAAAGAAACCCCACCACAGCCTACAGTGTATTTAGAAGATAATTCCTCTAACCTGAGCTTACTTGATAAACTTGCCCTTTTTTCACTGCAAATATTTGTGATCGTTTAATTTGCACGCTAAAATCATACCATGAAACTGGGTGTAATTTGAAGATTGAGTTGCCTGTTGCTCCAGTAACTATTCAGTGCACAGTTTTGTGCATGTAATAGGCAACCTAATCCCCTGTATTTCTGTTAGTGCAAATAAAATGGGGAAAAAATTAAAAGTGCCTACCAAAATACACTTTAAGTGAGAAATGTGTGAGTGATTTGTATAACAAGGTTAAAAGTAATTTAAATATATTACATTTACAGTTCAGTATCCCCTTCACAGTTAAGTGCTGAATACCCGAAGTAAAACTGGGCAAGGGGATGTTTCAGCACATTTTATTTTTTTTACTTACCTTTTTTCCTTTTTCAGGTCTACAAAGTGCACCTTTGGGCTGAGACCAAGCATGGAAAGTTTCAGCCCAAATGGAGGCTTTTGAGAAAGTTCTGAACATCTGACAATGGGGTTATCATGGAAATCTTTTTCTTTCTTTCTTTTCAAAGTACTCTCACAATAGTTTTCATATTACTGAAAACTATACTTAAACCAAATTTTGGAAGGCATTATCTAAAATGCAAAACATTTAAAGTTTTATGTTGTTTCACATTGGGTAAATGTTAAAAGACTTTTTTCAGTTCTGAGAAAATAAGCTGCGATTAGTATAGAGGATTACCTCTATCAGCAGAAATCATTAAATACTGGTTTTAATCCATTTTGGACTGTTTGGCAGTGTGAACTAAGCATAATAGTTTGTTAAAATCATGTACTAGATCACTGTGTAAAGGCCAGAATGTACAGTTGTACTCTGAAAATTGACACAACCTTGTTGACTCCCATGTGTACTGCCTTTTCATCTTCCAAATGAAGTGGACCTTGATTACGGGTAAACTTTTTGCTACCTTACCAAATCAATCTGAAATTTGGAAATTGAGGTCTTCTGGATTTTTGCTTTCACAAGAATGCAGGTTGTGGTGGTTTTTTTTTTTTTTCAGCATTTCCTGCACTCTGCCCTGTATCATACCTTTGCACAGTTACATCCAAGGTGCACCATCGCAAAAAAAGACTATTTTTGCAGTTAATTGTCTGTCCTGTTAAATTTATTCCGGTGTGTTCATCAACCACTCTTGGAAGCATTTGTTTTGTTCTCACATATAAAAAATAAAAAGGCAAAGCTTTCTCTCCAAATAAGAAGTTATACCTGAAATCAAACAGGGAATATATTTTAAGAAGGGTATGATTATCACATAGTCACTTTTCAGAGTAGAACAACATTCTAAGTTCATGTCTGCATGCAGTTTCCATTGGTATTCTGATAATGCCTGTCAAATGCAGCTCTCCCTCCACCTTCAAAACTTGTTGTCCTGCCTGCTTATACCAACAGGTTCAGCTAAGTTTAACTCCTGTTTTAAAATGGGCATCAAACTCGGTTGCTCCTGCTTCAGCCACCAAAATACTAGAGCACAATACTGGGAAAGGGTGCATGGTTTTATAACCCCTTTGTCAGACACTGCTGCAATTTGTAGCTTAAAAGACCAGTTTCCCTTTTACAAGAAATTCATGATACTTTACTGTGTTTATCTCTTCTCACCAACTCTTATCCAACATCCTAAAATAGGAATGTGCTAATTACTTCGTTCTAGTGTCAGTTTTCCTGTATTTGGAGGGATTTGTCAGTTGTCTGTAACTGCTTCTTTACTGTAATCAGTTGGAGCAGTAAGGTCATGAATTTGAACTACCCTTTCACTCCCAGGGACAAAAAAAACTGCAAGAGGAACTTTTTCCTATGTTATTAAAAAATCCTTTTAGATTGGTAGTGCTTACTCTGATGGTACCCTGCAGCATTTTAAGGGTTTGGTGTAGAGTAGGATTTTTAAAATCTGGGCTTTTGGAGGTAATTACTTTCTGTGCATTGCAAGCCAAGCTTGTTAGTAGTTTAGTTTGTTGTTTTATCTTCAGAAGTGGTCATTCTGGGTAAGAGTAAAGGCCCCTTGGCAAGACAGTATGGGGAACTTTGCATTGCCTCTGCTGTGTACCTACTCTGTAGGGCTTCGGTAAACCAGGCATAATAAGCACTTGCTTATTTGATTCATAAAATATATATACATATATATGCATATATGTGTAATTCTGTTTTCCATATGAAGATGACATTTTTAGCTGAGGATGAGGTGAAGCTACTTTTTTACAGATGAACAAATACTTTGTAGAAATCAAGTTTAAGGTGTTTATATATTCGTACGTATTTTACTAGAAAATAATATTGCTGACTGATTTAAACAACAGTTACTGTGCAGTGAATCCGTTTTATGTCTTGGTTAGAAACGATTGAAGAAATACTTTGGTAATAAGTACTAACAGACTAATGCTATCAAAAGAAATGTGCCTAGATCTAGTTTTTAATATTTTTTTCATGTTCTCCTTTACATTAAATATGCTATCCATGTTAAAGAGTTAGTAATTTAATACGCTTTGTGTCCTTGAAGCTTAGTAAGGCTCTGTTTTAAGTGGTGTATATCCCCTTTATACCTCTGTGCCTCTTCTTCCCTATGGACTAGCCACAGGGATTTAGGTCCAATTAAACTGTAAAACAACTTAATATTATTCATTGCATCACAGATCTTTGTTTTGCGAGATCAGAAGTGATAGCTAAGTGATTATCTGAAGAATGAACTGCACACTTTATTCCCCAATGGTTTGTAATTGTGTTGCTATACTGATCCCTGATAAGTCTCTTAAAATTTCAGTGTTTGCAGAAATGTTTCGACTAGGTGCTTTATTCAGTAGGGTATGTTCCCCAAATAATTTATAAGACCTAGGCTGTTACCTTTCTAGTTTGGAATCAGATTCTGTGAAACAAGTGTCCCGAGTTCTGGAAAAGCATGGGGATGCGGTAGGCTAACCAGGAGGATTTGGATAACTAGAATTCAGATTTCAGTTTTCCACTTCTAAACTGTTCACACTCAAAGTTTTCAGGAAGGAGACCAGGTGTCCTTAATGTCCGCGCTAATGCTTTGGTGGTTTTGGACTGAGAAAGTAATGAGTACAATATTTAAGAAAATAGTCCATTGTATACAAGAGTATATCTGCATAAAATAAGTACTTATGACAATATGCTTTTATTTGGGGGGTTTTACTATTTTTCAGATCTGCAAAGTTGCCACTGAGCTATAACACTGCTGCTGTAATAAAAGGTTACATGAGAAGAAAAGCTAATTACCTATTAAATTACTGGTTTTTATTATAATAGCATCCAGGGGTTTTATAAGGTTAAGCTTTCTGTGTGCTTTTGATGTATGACAGGTTCTTCTAGGCACAGTGGATATGTTTTCAGCCTTCCTGTATTATGAACCTGCTTAATGTGATTGTCTTAAGTAGTTTCACAGGCTAGACAGGAGTCTCACAGTTGCAGCATAGTTGTCTTACAAGTCTTAAAAACAGATCGTTCCCAAATTAGACTGAAGAAAGGCTTGATAATCCTGAGTGTGAAATGTATTGTATACGTGCTACACATATATAGCATATTTGTTAAAAGCTACCAAGTTTCTTAATCTCTGTTTTAATTGCTGGATAAACTGTCACATTTAATTTATACTTATATGAAGGCTCATTTAAAAAAAAGAAAAGCTGAAACAATTCCTGATTCACATGTGCAATTCCATGACTGTGTATGCAAATTAGAGCCATGCAGTTTGTGAGCATATAATCAAAACTACCCTATTAGTTTCTGGCACAGAATTGAGCATGTGATCAGTGGAGCAATAGAGAGGTTACAATAGGAAAGAGGCCTATAAGACTTCCTTTTAAACGGGCTTTGCTGCCCTCTCGTGGCATTAAATAGTGTTACTACACAGCATTTACGGGGAAGCTAGGGTTTCATTCATATACTTAAATAATGTAGATGAGAAATACCATGATTTCAGGTGCATGACTTTTTGTTCTTTAGAAGGCCATCCCTAGAAGAGATATGACTGTAGAGCATCACTCTGCATACTGCTTCACGTGCAGAATGTTGGGTTTCTTTTTTCTTTTTGTCTGTTAGTATCATGTCGCTGTCAGCTTTTTTCTGGAAATAGTGATTGTCAATGAAAACTAAAAATGATAGTTTAAAAAAAAGTACCTTTCTGGCTGTAAAGAATTAAGAGGCTTTAATTTAAAAGAAAACCTAGTGGTTTTTAAAAGGTATTGTGGGGCATAAAGTATTTACTGATTGTTTACTGATTCTTACCACTGAATTTTGAAAACTAATTGTAAAATAAATACTAATTATTTCTATTTTAGGGCGTAATCCTATACAGTGCAATAAATGTGATGATATGTCTGGCAGAGCACTAACATCTCAGATTCTAGTATTGCAATTTGACCTTTTGAAAAAGATACTTCACCATTAATACATTACCAGCCCACTGTAACACTGTTGTTGCCTGGCCTTACAAATACTTGGAACCAAAAGAAGGCTTGGCTGGGGCACTGTCAGCTGATTTCTTTTCTTTTTTTTTTTAAATTAATTTTGTAATAGAGCACCATTCAAACAGCACATACTGCAATTTGGTTTAAATTCAAATGTAGATATTTATTCTGTTGACTTTGAGAGGGCTTTCAGTTACTATGTCACTTTCTAGATAATTTGTAGGGAAACTGAAAATGCTTTCCTTTTCCAATTCATACTCAGTAATTTTAGGTTGGGGTTTTTTTAGTAGTAGAGTTGAGGTTTCTAGGTGGGAATTGTCTTTGGATATTTCTGCTTGTAGTATAGTAGCAGTATCCCTTTTAAAATCATACTGTAGTTGGGAAAGATGCTTTGTGTGCTTATTATGATAATTGCTGCTTGTTGTAAAGTGGAGGGAAGAGAGGCCTACTGGAGGAGTTCAGAGTGACATAAACTGATTAGAGAGCAATATGTGAGGAGAAATTCACAGGGCTGTGAGATGATGATAGCTGTAGGTGGAGTCACTAGCAAAAAGAAGTAGGACTAAAGATAGTAAGGCAATTCACTACTTAGAAAATAAGGAAAGACAAAGTGTAGTGAGAGTGGTGAATGTTTTCGCAGCAAGGAAAGGACTTCATGTTTCTAAAAGGAACTTCAGTTTGATATATCTTTGGGTTTTTTAGCATTAAGTAGAGCATTCTTAGTTACTTGGTTTGAAATTTGGCATACTTAGTGCTTACAAGAGGTACCAGATTGAAAGCCTGGGATGCTGAAGTCATCAAATATCCTCCAGAACAGGTACAGCATGACAAGAAGCACCATGCGTGCCTCCCCAAAAATGCCCTTTCACACTGTAAGTTGGAAAGGTACCTCAGTAGGGACTGAAGGGTAGTTCAGATTTCATGGTCTATTTTGAAACAATTGGCTACACTTTGAGACTACTAACAAGGGTGTAAGTCAGCATTACTTGTTAAGTGGAAATCTGCCCACTAAGCTAAGGCCCACCCAGTTCTAAAGTTTCTGTGAGTCTGAGTGGGTGCTCACTTTACTTGCTTCGTCATATTCTTCTAATGACATTTCTTTTCCTGGTGCCCTTCACATAAAATAAAAATGAGGAGGAGAATGGTTTTATTTATTGGAAGATAAAGCTATCTAACTCCTCCAACCATAATGAGGTAAATATAAATAACAAGACAACACTGTTGTTTTCTCTGGCTCCAGGGTGTATCCGTAGTTCTAGTGTACTTAATGTTTTGCTGTTGCTTATTTTTCTTATGGCTTTTACTGACAGAACTGCTTCCTTGTAGGAGGACTGACAAATGGTAGTGGTCGCTATATTTCTGCAGCACCTGGAGCCGAAGCAAAGTATCGCAGTGCGGCAAGTACCTCCAGTCTTTTTAGCTCCACCAGTCAGCTCTTCCCTCCTTCACGCCTTCGTTACAGTAGGTCTGATATTATGCCTTCTGGACGTAGTCGGTTGCTGGAAGATTTCAGAAACAATCGTTTCCCTAATCTTCAACTAAGAGACCTTGTTGGACATATTGTTGAATTTTCCCAAGACCAGCATGGTTCTAGGTAATTATTATAGTAAAGTTAATAACCTAATAATATTTTACTGCTTTGATAGTGTTATATTAACATCAAACATTTGAATGAGCTGCTAGTCATCTTAATATGAAGCACGCCATTAATTGGAGCACATGCTCTTACACTGACCTTTTTCTTCTCTAGGAAATTTCATTATAGAAGTAGTATAAATTTAGCTGCTTGTAGAAGTTCTCAGTGTAGAAATAGCCTCATAACTAGACTTGTAAACTCTAGTATTTAGGTATCAAAAAGGTGTTGATTAAGAAAACAAAATATCTGGAATGTAAAACCATTTTTCAGCAATACATCATCAGGTACTTAGTTATTGTTATTCTTTTCATCTTTAATCCTTTTCAAATGAAAGTTTTTAAGTATCATTTTACTAAAATGTATCCTTTTATATGCAAAGGCAGTACTTTCATTTCAATAAGTTTTATAAATGTTGAATACTTGCTTTAGAATTTTGAGGTGTCTCATTGAAACAGCGTTTGAGAGGTTTTCCTGTTGTTTATGTAAAACATAATGTACCTTTTTTTGCACTTAGATTTATACAGCAAAAGCTGGAGCGAGCTACTCCAGCTGAGCGCCAGATGGTATTTAATGAGATCCTGCAAGCAGCATATCAATTGATGACTGATGTGTTTGGAAACTATGTAATACAGAAGTTCTTTGAGGTAAGCATAACACTAAGCGTATGAACAGAAATGCGAATGAAATGCTGTAAAATCTGATTAAATTTAACTGTTTTTCTTAACATCATAGTAGAATTCTACTGGACTTTTACCACAGAACCCAAGCATATAACACCGCACATATGTTTTCTGTTCTGTATCCCCTGCTTTTTTTCGTAACAGGCAGAGTTTCTTTTTACACAAGTAGTGCATACGTTGGTGAACATTGTTGAATGTACAGGCTGCACACTCAGGCTTTGCAAGCCTTTTAGCGTAATTTATGGAGACTTTCAGCAGATGATGGGGAACAAAGATTTGAAGGATACTTTTTATTGGTTACTGCATCTTGGTGAAGAGTGTAAATAAATACCTGTGTGACCTTCATCCAGTAGTGTATACGAAGAAACTCACATAAAATGTATTGAGGCAGAAGAATTTTGAGGAAGGGATGTCATAAGATACATCTGTTACTAAAACTAGTATTTTAAACGGCTTTGGGTTTTGTTAAAAGCTATGGGGTGTAAAAAAAAAA
>NW_008795373.1:36164-57408 GCF_000699145.1 Aptenodytes forsteri | reverse complement strand
GTAAAAAAAAAAGCCTTATCAGAGTTACAAGATTTGACTTACAGAGAGAAGAAAAAGCAATACCTGTGTCCTGGAAAAAGTTATATGTAGGAAAGGTATCTAGCATAGTGTACTTTAAATCAAGGACCATATCAAAGTATCTGAGTGGATAGAAGGTAAAGTTGGACAATGTCCAATAGGAAATAAGATGGTTGCTGTAAACAGGAATGTAGTTTTTAATGAGTAATCTATTAAACAATTTGCTCACTTTTTTCCTTACTTGATACTCTTTTTTACAAATCAAAATATCTTCTGAAAAGTGTGGCTGACGTATGGTATGTTAAGATCTTGATCTTGCTCAAGGGTCATCAATTGCTGTTCTTTTCCATAATGTTAGATTGGATGGATACATAGATAATCATTGCCAATTGAGTGTTTTCATTTTAATTCTGTGGAAGAGTTCTCAAGAAAACAGTGCATTAGGCCTTAGGTGTAGTAAGGGATTTAGTTCATTCTTTAAGTAGGAAGGCAAAGTTGTTTGAGCTTTCTTCAGAACCTTAGGTGACTACAGGTGTGGGGTTTGACAGTTCTCAGCAGTGCTGCATGAATATTGCTGGTGCCACCCAGCTGATTGTCCAGGTGATGACTTCTGTGTGGTCTCTTGTACTGTGCCAACTCAGGAGCTTGCATGGGGATCTGGGAACAGGGTTATGTGTATTATTACAAAACCTGACTGGCTTCCACTCTGCTCAACATGGAGCAGCACAGAAAAGGTTGTAGTAGCACCATGGAGGGAATAATAATGAGGAGGAATTAGCTACTGATGAAAAACGTTGGTTGAATTATACTCTAATACAGCCAGTGTACAAAACCATTTTTATTTTGCTCTGCAAAGCCCAAGCATTTCTAGATTTCCCAAAGTGCCCATGGTAAGAATGATCCTTCAAGCCACGTGAAGTTACCAAGAAGCTACTTCGGGGGTTGAAATCTTCCCCCCCGCCTGTTACAGCTTGCTTACTGTTTACAAGATGTAAGATACACTGACCTGTACAAATTTGAGATATCGGAGAAAATCTGATTTGAATTAATACGTTACAGTAATCTGTAACTAATTTGCCTGGTATAATTTGTCTAAATAAGTGGGTTATTGCACTTCAATATTCCTACAGACAGTCAAGTATAAACTACTTTGATGTCTTCTGTTGTCTTTCAAGGTCATGTATTTGATAGCAGGTATGTGACTGGAATGTGGAATATTGCAAAATGTTGCATTTAGAATATAAAAGCTTCTGGTAAATATACCCACCAAAAATATAAAGGGAAAAATCATTCAAGGCACGCAGTAAACCTGTAACACATCATGAAATTACTTACTCTGACATGTAAATTCCAGCGTGCTGCAATATGTCTTCAGTTGTTAACAGCATATTTATTTTCTTTTAGTTTGGAAGCCTGGATCAAAAGTTAGCCCTAGCAACACGCATACGTGGTCATGTGCTGCCATTAGCCCTGCAGATGTATGGTTGTCGTGTTATTCAGAAAGCACTTGAGTCAATCTCACCTGACCAGCAGGTAATTGTAAGTTAGAGCAATACTTTTTTTATTTTATTTCTTTTTATTGCATCCATCTTTTTACTTGCTTAAATTGTTGATCGTTCCTTCCATTATTAAATGCCCTAGGGACTAAAATAGTTGTTTAAATTAAATTGCTGAGGTACACAAGTAAACCACCAGTGAATATGAAGATTGGACAGTTAGGATGAAATGGAATATTCCGTTGAGGGGGTGGGGGAAAAAAATCACTGTAAAGACAAGGATAATCTTTTTTTTTCCAGAATGAAATGGTGAAGGAGTTGGATGGTCATGTTCTGAAATGTGTGAAAGATCAAAATGGAAACCATGTTGTACAAAAATGTATTGAGTGTGTTCAACCCCAGTCGCTCCAGTTCATCATTGACGCATTCAAAGGACAGGTAGTGTCAACAGTTCACTTCCTCTTCTGTAGGGTTGCTTTGATTTGCAGATCTTTTTCCATCGTTTGCATATACAAGATAGTGTTTGACACTTTGCAGTCAGCTTGTTTTAAGTAGGATAAAAAAGGCATGATAAAATGGAAAAGCTGTTGAAGAGACAGTTAACATGCTGTAAAAAGATGAATCTGTTGGGAGATGAGGCTCTAGAAAGACCTGTTTGGATGTATTATAAATACCAATAGAGGCATTTGGCTTAAGGCTAGGCTTTCTGTTTGAGCGTTGTGATATGCCATTTCAAATTTCCTTTATAACTTTTAACACTACCATTTTTGATGTAGTAATAAAGTATCTGCTCTCTAGCATATATTTTTCATTAAAATTTCGGTTTTCTTCTGTTGCTTATGGTGCAAGTCTGTCTTTCGGCGTTTCCCAATTAATGCCTATCATTAAGGAAATACTTTGAAGAAATACACTAATCTGTTCCGTACATATGGGCTAGTGTTAAGTGAAGGGGGGGCAGTATTTGTTTATTTAAGGTTGGGGGTTTTGTTTTGTTTCCAAAAAAGTTATTAATATAAGATTGATACTGTGCTGCAGGCTAGAGAATATGCTGCAGCTAAATAAGATTTTAATACTCTGAGACAAACATGTACTTTTATAGTCTCGAAGAATTGTAAAAATCTTACTAACTTGGCTGTGTTACTGAATTTTACTTTAATGGATGGCCAAATGTATTTCTTAACAAAATCTACAATATCCTTCTCTCACATTTTACACGACAGCAATACCTGAATTATTGTTGTACATAGTAGTAAATGGCATACCAAGGTTTCTAGGGTCAGGTCTTTTTATGTCAAAATGTGTGTATGGGGTAGATGAGGTGCAGTTTCTAAACTGTAAATAGAGCCCCTCGACTAAAATGTGACTCTGTTTATCTGCTGGACATCCATCCTCAGCTCCAAGTAATTATATATAAAAAATATTAGCTAATCTGAAGTGGCAAATGAAAAATACCACGCTTCAGTCATGTCATGTAACAATACATATCTTTCACCTTCCTGTATCGTTTGGATCTATGTCTAATCAGACAAGATTCTGTGTTCAGTTCTGACCAACACTGACTCTTAAATCTTCTGAATTAATCCCCGAAACACAAACCTAGCTTCTGGAGAAGCAAGCAAAAGGAATAAGCAAGATTTTGACTTACGTTTTTGAATACTTCTTTACAAACTTTATATCTGTAACAGGGAGCCTGTTGTATATGCTGGAATGTGAAATTAGTGAAAATCAGCCACAATAATTAACTCCTTTTTATAAATGCCAAATCTTGAAATCTGAAAATTAAGTACAAATTTAAAAGGAAAGCTTGAAAGGTGAACAGTGCTTAATTAAGGGTCATACTTCCAGGCTTTCCTTTGCAGCTAAGAGGCTAGAAACATTGTAATGAAAACTTGGGTTCTTAGTTGTATAATTACTGGAGACCTTGACACACGAAAAAACTGCATTTTCATCTTTTCCTGACTTCTGCTGGAGATGGAATTCTGATATTGGCAGGCAAAACTCTTTTTATGGAAGTAGTTGGCATGTTCAATTCCATTTCGAACATGGTAATATTACTATATCTGTAAACTTCGGTTGGTTTAACTTCAGTTTGCAATCCTATTTTAAGGTATTTGTACTTTCAACTCATCCATATGGTTGTAGAGTAATTCAGCGTATTCTGGAACACTGTACTGCTGAGCAGACTTTGCCAATCTTGGAAGAACTGCATCAACACACAGAACAGCTAGTGCAGGTTAGTGTGTATATTCATTTTTAATGCATTTTAGAGCTTTTTTTGTTCTCATAACTTATTCCTATCTCTTAGTTTAAGAAATAGTTTAAATGCATTTGCCTCTTTTTAGTTTTCTAGACATTGATTTTTTTTTTTCTTCTTTCCTTCCATAGTTTTAATGAAAATGAATTTGGAAGTTGGGAGGCAAAGAAGATATAAAAAGCCTTTTTCTTACACTTTTGACTGTAGCTTCGAATATAGATTGTAAATGCACAGAATTAGTATATTTTTTTATTGCAAAGATTGCCTTTTTGTAGTTTATCTTGATTCACTCAGGTGTCCTTCAGATAACTTCTAAAAATGTCTAAACACAAATACATTGCCAAAAATATGCATGTTGCATATTCTTACACAAAAAGGGCTTCTTTTCTAAAAGAAGGCAAAAGACCTTATACAACATGATTTCCTGTCTTGGTCTCAGACGAACAAAATGAGTGCTACAAATGGCTTTGAAATTGAATCAGTTCAAATTACTGGAAGGGACTTGGTGTTCAGTAGGAATTTCCACACACAAAAAGGCAAGAATTGCCTTTTGCTACATATTCACAGTCCAGTTTATTTCTCAGTGGTTTCTTGTATATACAAGTCACTGTTTTGGGGAACCAAAGTTCAGGGAGATATTACGGCTGTTAAAGAATGATGATCTTAATTTTGACGACCTCTTTCTTTAAGAGGATGAAAGGTACTCTAACAAAATGCTGTTTTTACAGATTATTTACATTTTGCATGTAAATTTTTGTGGTCCATTAAGTAATTCTTGATGCAATATTTCTTGCATCACTTTGTATAGTGTTGACATTATTATATTTTTCCTTATGTCTGTGCAAATAGTAATTTGAAAGTTTATACAAATATACAAAAGCTGTATGGATTACTTGGTATGAACACAAAAGAAAATTGAAGTCATCTTATTTTCAGGATCAATACGGAAATTATGTTATTCAACATGTACTGGAGCACGGTCGTCCTGAAGACAAGAGTAAAATAGTTTCAGAAATAAGAGGAAAAGTTCTAGCTCTGAGTCAGCACAAATTTGCCAGGTATTGCACAGCCTTCATATATTAAAGGTTCACTAACCTTTTAAAGTTGTAGTATTGGATTTAATTATTGTGTTACAAAAAGGATATGATAGGTTTTTTCCTGTTGTGTAACTTGCCTCCTGAAATTTCATATTTTTGAGATGAGCGGTAGTGGTATTTTATACTAGATTTGGGGAAGGGAAAGGGGAAATGCTGTTCTGTAGCAAAACAAAGAAGATTCCACAGGTTTATGGGATGGTTTTCATTCACCTTGTACAAGTGCGGGGAATGGGTTCCAAGTCTCCATGTGCAGATCCCCAGAGCCAGGTGAAAAGCCATCCTAGAATGTGCTTGATACACTGATGAAGATAATCTGGGACTTGCTTAATTTCTAAAGCACAAACTTAGGACCAGAATCACTTTGCTGTCTTACAAGCATTGATGGCCTTTCCAGCTTCTGAGATATCTGGAAGGTCAGAGACTTCCTCTACAAAAAAAAAATATTTGACAGTATCTCTGATCTAGGCATGCTCCTGAAAACCGCCTTTATTCAAAAAGCAGGAAGCCTCGTATCTGGCTTTCTCTGTTGCGTCTTAAAAGGGCCCACAACCAAAATAGATGTACTAGAATACATCTGCAACCTGAGGTCCAGTATATCTGCTGTAGGTCCAGTGGAAAATCTCTCCCACAAGATAATAAGTATCAGAAAATTACTTTTTTTTACATGAATAGGAGTGTATAATCCTTTAACTTCTTCAATCATTACAGACTAAAGATTTGGAAATCAGGACTTGATGCGTTTACAGTGCGCTCTTTAGCGGCGTTAAGACACTTGAACTGTTCAGATAAATTAAAAATTGCTACCTAAAAGAATGTTACATCTTAAGTCACAGAATGCGTTTGTCTTATTTTTCAGCAATGTGGTAGAAAAATGTGTAACTCATGCTTCTCGTGCTGAAAGAGCTTTACTTATTGATGAGGTCTGTTGCCAGAATGATGGTCCTCACAGTGCCTTATACACCATGATGAAGGACCAGTATGCCAACTATGTTGTTCAGAAGATGATTGATATGGCTGAACCTGCTCAGCGGAAGATAATAATGCACAAGGTATATTTGTATATAGTTTTATTGGTTCAGAAAATATTATCTATACTAATTTTTCTGCTAGACTACCTTTCCCTCTGGATGTAAAACTCACTAGTTTTGTAATCTAGAACTTGATGTATAAACATTAAATTCAGTGGAGCTTGATAAAGCAGAATTTATTCAGGTCTCTGAGCAAAAATTGTAAATCTACAGAAAAGTTTCAAAAGTTGGATTTCATTCCCTCTCTTTGTGCCAGCTTTTCTGTGAAAATACTTTTAATACAAAACTGTAGTATCTGTCATCTTTATTAATATAACAGAAGAAATACAGGTTTCTCTTTTTATTTGCTGGTTGCTGGTATAAATCCATTCTGCAGTTCCCCCAAAAGAGATTCCCCTGCTTCCTAACATACGGGCACATTTTCTACTTAAGAATATCCAGACATGGACAAAAGTGCTATTGCCATAATTGCCCTAGGCTATTTAACACAGGGCCCAGTATATTCCTGCAGGAGCTCTGCTTCCCCCAGTCACCAACAGGGGCATTCCCACAAAAGGGCTGCCTCCCTTTTCCCGTGACAGGCACGTCAGTTATTTGGTGAGTCAAAATCACCAGCTTTACATCTTTCCAGAAACTTCCAAAATTTTGAAATACAGGCTTCTGACACTTTTTTACATAATATTTTTGAAATGTAGTAACCTCTACGTACAATTTTTAGGGGGGGGAATAAAAATAACAGGTTTCTTCTTACAGATTCGACCCCACATCACAACTCTGCGTAAATATACCTATGGCAAACACATTCTGGCCAAGCTGGAAAAGTATTACCTGAAGAACAGTGCTGATCTGGGGCCAATTGGTGGACCACCAAATGGGATGCTGTAAGAGACAAAAAGAAGTGGAAGAAAAATTGAATTGTGAATGATCAAAACATACAACTTAACTATAAATGTTCTGATTTTTTTAAATCTATTTGTTGATTTTGTTCATCCATTTGTAAAATTTTTATTCTTGTGTATATTTTTGGGGAGTGAATTAATAAAAAAAAAAATAAAAAATATCTCCAGCCCTGATCCGGAGACCTATCAGATTGGATGGCTGGCAAAGCACAGAATGCCTGTATATGATGTAATTGTATCAAAATAGCTGTCACATATTTTGTAAATTTTTACCTTGTAAAGTCACTGAAATAGTTTTTAAAGGGAAAAAGTACAGTATTCTTTTAATACACTGGCTTGCAATCTGGTAGGTCTACCCATCATCATAGCACAACAGGTTTATAGAGTTGTATATAGAATTAATCCTTATTTTTCCCTTTTGTGTGAAGTCTTTTATACCAGATTAAAATTGATCAGCTGCATAAACATTATTTAACATGTTGAAAAGTTAAGTTGTATTTTGGTGGTTCACAACATACTATCCAAATAATAAACAGGGCACAGCAAATTAAAGTAGGGAATAATAAAACAATGGAAACTTTAAAAGACTAGCTTTCATCACTTGCTGTGGATACAGTTGGATTGTTTGGTTTTTTTTAAATGGTGCCCGAAGGTTTTCTCTAGTGATGTACTAAAAATAAAAGTGCTGTATATACTTATATATTTAATTGTTGTACAAGGTAGAGGGATTAAAATGATGGTGGTACTTCCACTCAGTAAAGTACACTGTTGGAAAAGGAGTGAACCCTGTATTAACTTTACAGTCAGTTTTACAACGCAGGAAGAGTAGAGATTTGTATTTTTTTATTTTGCATATAGAATTGTAAGGATTTGAAAGTGTTGAGCATTTATTTTGCTTTCTCACTGTAGATGCAAAAAATAGGTATTGATGAAGAGAAAGGGGGCCACTGAAAAGTAAACTTGATAGCTCAACATTTAAGCATGATTGATTAAATATTCAGATGCTTTTTGCTTCCTATAAATATATGCATTGTATACGTGTAGTTAATAGGTGTAAGTTTACAGTTTGAAAACAAATCTCTCGTTTCGATGTTTATTACAAGCCTTGCTAATTTAGTAGTGATGCTTACCTTGGTTGTACAGATGTACATTTGTAAACCTTCATGCTGTAAATGTAATTTGTTTTACCCCTTTTTGGGACAAAAATTTGCATTTTAGTGTATATTCATATCCCCGTTCCCTTTTCTCCCCCTGGCATATAGTGTTGTATAATGTAAATTTATTTCAGCAAATCAAGAGTGATTTTTTTAAATTCTATCTTTATATGGTTTCAGAAATATGAACCGGCTTTCTTTTTATCTATTGTGAGAAACATTATGTTTTGTTTATAACATAGCTGTTGATGCTGTTAATATGGACACTTTGGGAAATCAATCTGTTCAAATTTTAAATCGGGATAGTAAGCATAGTAAGAAATGGACTGAAATATTTGGTTATCACAGAAACCAATGCTTCTTCCATCTTAATAAATGTGGCATGATTTTTTTGTACAGAAGAGTACTGTATTTTTGAATAGCCTTCTCCCAGCATAAAGCAAATATGTATGATACTGTCAATTTTTTTCTCTGGACATAGACATTGTAACAGTAACATAAAGATGATGTACATTTACAAGCGGCCTTATGTACATTTCCCAACGATCTTTTTAAGGCAGAATTGTGACCATATGTGTATAATTAAAATCCTTTTTAATCCTTTGCCTATGGAAATATTTTGGAAAAAGCTTACTTTGTATATTCAGTTTCTGAAAGATAAAGAAAGTGCTTTGTATGTTGTTGAAGTAAGTATTTTGTGTAAAACATTCATTTTGGATGGCTTAACCTAAAGTTTTGATCAACAGGATAGTTTGAAAGCAACGTCTTGAGCATTGATCAAATAAAAGGCTGTTATGGTAGGGGTCTGATCATGAGGAAGGAAAATAGTAGTGGTATAAACTTGTGTAAGGAATTCTGTCGTATTACGGTTTATATCAGGTTTACATAAATCTTACGAAAGCATACATCTGAGGCGCTACTTTTTTTAATGGTAGCGTTAAATCATTAATAGGCAAATGGGAAAGTTTGTTCTGGCCTACTTCCAGTTTCTGAATCGGTCATTTAGTGCCTGCATTACGTGATGTAGTAGGCCTAATTATTTTTAGTAAGCACAATTCTAATTGCCAAGGAGTTTTTGCGTGGCAGTTCACAAAATTCCTCTCGAGAGGTACAAGCTCTGTCACTGGAGCCAGAGCTTTCCCGTAGTCACACAAAGGATGACTTTGAGCCACTTCCTTGGACGCATTGATTCTCCTCGGTGACTATTTTTACCCTGTGTACAAATGCTGCGTGTTACAATCCCCAGAGCCGACGTTCTCTTCAGCACATAAGACAGTAAGGTAGGCTTTCGGGGATGTCCAGGCAGAAACTGATAATGTCCCAGTATTTTGTCCCTGTAGCACTCATGCCATGGTTGAATTTAAACAGTCCTATAACTATCATCCTTAGTGCTTTCAGTATCTCGAACATCATCTCCCACTTGCTCTCCTAAAATCATTTTGCACAAATTCTGTCCAGGAACATGAAAATCACTATTTTAGGCTTTGGGTAGAACCACTAGACTTTTGCTCAAATACTGCTTTTTGATACAGACTGTTTATGGACCAGTTTGATTAGGTTTGACTCCAGGTGGCTTATACTGAATAATGTAATGTTCACATGTATATACTGTAAAAATCAAAATGAAAATGTGTGAATAACACTGTGTGAAATACATCTGGTCTTGTGTTTTTCCTGTAGGAAACCAGCCATTCTTTATATTCTCAGTTACATGACTTGTCTGCTGTCTGTGGAGCTCGGCTTTGAAAAACATTTCTAGTGATCTGGTGGAAATCAGTCAGTTGTTGAAGAACCTCGTATTAGATCATTAAGTTTCCGGAGGCCAGTCCTGAGCAGCTAAACCTTCATATTGTCTTACAAAACATCTTCACTGATGTATAGTTAGGGCTACAGCCTGACGACAGTTTCTTCGTACACCACTGGATGCAGGATGAGTTCCTGAGCATTTGAGAAGGATTGGATTTGTTAGCTGTCTATGGCATCACTGGATCCACACTCACGTCCGTTACTGCCCAGGAGTGTTTCAAAGGACCATTTTTAGCCTTGAGCTAAAAATGTGTGGAGCGAAGTGGTCTGTCTAACTGCAGGGGAGTGGGTCCCCTTTTCGGTGTTAAAATAACTTGCCTAAGTGGCCCTTTATGGACAGAACAACCATAATACTATTATCTCCATTGCTGACTGCTAGATCCACTGATACTTTCTCATCAGAGTATGGGGAAGGTGGAGGTTTCTGGGGGCATAATGTCTAGATGTTTTAGAGTGCTGATGGAGATTCAGGAACTGATTTAGTCACTCTTCTTCCCTCTGCTCTAAGGAACAGGCATTTGAAGAGATGCTTGTGACTTGCTGCGTAGTAGCATGGTAATTAGGTTGATCTGTCAATCAGTTTTGTTCCATGAGAATGTTTGATGTTGAACATACTAGGAAAATGGGTAAAGAGTGAGGTGACAACTCCCACCATGTCATTCAGGGAAGTAAAGCTGAGAGAACAATTGCAAAAGCATTTTAAGATCTAGTGACTGGTCCTTAAAATTGCAGATTGCATGCAAGTCATGTGCCTGGGGAGAATACTCAACGCTAACTCTACAGAAAAGCAGTTTGCTACTGCGTGGTTGCAGTCAGGTCACCCGCAGTGCCCTAATGCTGGATTTTATACCGAGAGCGGTGGCTGGTCATCGTGTATCCTGAGCGCGGCAGATCGTTTTGTAGCTTGGTTCAGTGGTGACGTAGTTCTGTGGTGCTGCTTGAGGAAAGAAAGGGGAAAACCACATGCTGTATCTGATCTCAGCTGTCCCAGCCCACAACAGGGTAGGAGCGTCTCAGTTTAACACAACGGTTCACATCTTGCCAAGCTACTGGTGGCACTTGAAGTGATCCCAAGGTCTCATTAGTCTCTGGGCAACACCCATGTTTCGATGAGTGTGTGCTACAGGCAATGCTTTACTCTGCCTGAAGAGTTTCAATTTGAAGTATTTCCTGTGATTGGAAACGATGTCAGGATGTGCCCAAAGATTGCCGATTCAAGCACCTCTTGGCTTGGGGATGGGGAAACTTGGTTCCTGTCAGGGATAGCATATCCCTCTTGGGGCTCTGCTTGGTTCCTTAAGGGCTAGTGTGCGGAATTGGGCTAGAGAGGTTTGGGAGAACTTAGCAAATGTAGATTATAATGGAAAGACCAGTCATAGGTCACCTCCTCCCAGGCGGGAAGGATGGGAGGATGTCTTATCAAGTGTTGATAGCACTCCAGAGCCAATACAGCACATGGGCTTTTCCCTGCTAGTGCAGTGCCCATGTTAAGGAAAGGAGGCGACTGCTTTATCCAAGGGAGTAAACCAAAACCCAACGTACATGTTAAGTTTCAGAACATAGAGGCTATCAGGAAGCTACCACCCTGCGTCAGGGGCAGAGAGCCACTAGGGAAGACCAAGCTTACGGGTTTAACTGAACTGCTGGTGTTCCTTGGTGAGGTGGTGCAGGAGTGTTTCCTCCATCAGCCCTTTGGACGGAGCTCCTTTTGCATGCTAGCTCTGTGGTTAGGGAACTTGGCCAGCAAATGAGATGCTTGAATTAGTTTCCTTTATCAGCCTCGGGGTTTCGAACCCACCTCCCTCACTTCACAGGAGTATGTCCTAACCACAAGGAGCTGGGCGGGTTCACTTTCTGCTCCTGAATTTGGGCTGGGCTTTTAGCACAGCTTGAACCATTCGTTGCATCACAAACAGCACAAGATGGAGCATGACTCCTAAAGCACGCAGGTGGGAGTGGGTAGGTTCTGCTCTCCAGATCCTTGTCTCCACCTTGATTCTCCCAGATTCACTTAATGCAAAATATATCTTGGGAGCAGCATTCCCCCATCATTAACAAATTGGAAACACCCCAGAGACTTTTTATATAGCAGCTGAAATGTAGGAAGACCTATTCTAAAGGCCCTCTTCGTTTCATTAGTAAGTACGAACATAGGAATAAAATGTTCACCCTCTCACCAGCATTAGTGCTCTGGGCACAAGAGGCCTTCTGCCTCATCCTCCTCTGCTTGCACAGTACCTACCCAGCCCTAAAGTATCTAGATCTGCAAACGAGTCAGGGGCACGTTGCAGGTGACACAGCTGATGTACTAGACCACAGGACAGGGAGAAACCCCTTACTAAGCTGAGCTGAGCAGCCCTAATGAGCTTCATTTGAGCTTAAGACCTGCCTGGAGGGTTCAGATTTCCTGGCAGCCACACAGCGCCGCAGCCCTTCCGGGCTGCCGGATCTTTTCCCAGCCTAAGGGGGGCAGGAAGGCAGACAACTCTTCCCCGGCACAACAGTGCTCAGGTGGTGGAGGCTGTTTAGGGAACGCAGCCTGCTTGGCTGCTGATCACAAGGCAGGTTCACACGCTACGGTTTCACAAATGCTCCCATCGGTTGCTACAGATCGTATCCACAGCGGCATGGAGCTGCTGTGGTACTCGACCACTGCAGGGGAATGTCACTGGTGGGGACTGGTGAGGAATTGGCCAAGCCTGTCTGAGGTCCCTCTCCTTACAGGTGAAGTTTGCTGTGCCCTCTCAGGCTGCAAGACCACAGTCTGCTCCTGTCAAAGGGCTTTTCACAGGAAGCAGAGCTGTTTCAGGTGTCATTTAAAGTAGGTCCTAAAATAAAGATCCCTGAAGATATGCAACTGCTTACTGAGGGCCAATGAAAACTACAAGAAGAGGGAGTGTTACGGCAAGGGCAACACACAGGAAGGTGGTGGCAGAAGCACCGGCTGGCCTGG
The DNA here is from genome assembly GCF_000699145.1 of Aptenodytes forsteri. NCBI lineage: Eukaryota > Metazoa > Chordata > Aves > Sphenisciformes > Spheniscidae > Aptenodytes > Aptenodytes forsteri. Next base: position 44,703 of record NW_008795373.1, on the reverse strand, counting down.
CCAGCGAGGGAGATGGTGACAGAAAGCACATTCACAGCTATATTCTCTTCTCCCATGAGTGCAAATATAGGCACCCTATTCCTTGTCTACCTCAGGAGAACCAGAAGTTAGAGGTTCCCTGGTGGGAAGGAAGACCTCTCTTTCCTCCCCTATATAATCTTATGTCCCTTTCTCTAACAGGACTGAAACACAGCATCAGAAAGTATTTGCAGTTCTCCCCCCGCCCCCGACATGATCCATCCAGGAGGAGAGGTTTCAGGAGGCCACCTGCTCGTACAAGCTAGGATCTTGGGGAAGGATTCAGCCCAGTTGCTTCTCCGTTGGGCTCAGATCTGGTGGGTCTGCCTCAGTGCTGCTCCCTGCTCCGCACCTTTGTATATAACCTGGCTTCCAGAGGCTGGTAGAACAGTCAGAGCAATTGCTCGTTAAGCAAGGATTACAGAGGGCTGAAGCTGGGCTGAAGAGCTGAGGATGGACAAACTCAATGCAAGCCACAGCGTCAATTCCAACCCCCTGCATGGAGGGATGGTTTGAATGGAGCAGAGTTCACTCTGTCAGAGCTCCAGGCTATACACTGATCTCATTCAACTGTGTCATTTGGCTCTTTAAAAGCCTTTTTGTTTGAAAAGTGACTATCTTAAGTACTCCAAAATTCACATGATGTCTCCTGTTTCCTTGAAATGTCATGTGTCTCATGAGAACCAAGGGCTTGATTATTCATCCCAGTTTGGGAGTCATGCGAGCTAGCATCCTGCTGGGAAAGGGGCTCTCACCCAGCCCTACCCCGTGTGCCACCCCCTCCACACGTGGGGAAACAAAAGCCCAGAGATCTGATCGGGGCATTAAAGGTCACCCACTCTACACTTCTGTGAAGTCCTGCACGGCTCCTGCTATCCACTTCGAGAAGGGATACTCCTACAAGGGCCATGCAGCTACACTCCATCAGCAAGGCTACGGGGGAGACACCATCCAAGTTTAAAACTATTTCTGTTTAGGTGTAGACACTTCCATGCAGACACATACACTGGGAATGGATCCTATTGCCTACCTAGCTATCTGGTGCCATTTGAGAGACCCTGGCGAGATCCAAGACACCTGGACAGAGCAGGTGAACATCCCCTAGGAGCTTGCCTCAGCCTAGCCTCTAGCTCCCACTCCAGGACATCTAAGATGGCACTGGACACCTTCATATAGACAATGGGTTTCTTCACCTAGAAGGTACCAGAAACTGATAAGCAACTTTTTATAAAGCAGTGGTTAAAAGGGGAGGGAGGGAATGGAAGGCAGGAATAGGCCCAAAGGGTTTGTTGGGGGTGGAAGTGAGAACAGCTTTATATTGCAGAATAGGATGGGATGAGAGAGAGAGAAACAAAGCATACACATCCACACACACACGCTCAAAGCTACTGTAACCACCAGGTAATAAACAACCATAATGACTTTTTCGATTATAAATACTGGGAGAAGGGGAGGGGGAAGGGAGAAGGAGCACCTTGGGAACCCAGTGGTATCTTTAAAAAATAGTAATAATAAAAAGACACCGTTATGCACAGCAAAACCTTCATTCCAGGCCTCCCTGTGAAGTATAGCTAACTTCACAATCACCTAAAAAGAAATCAAAATGAAACAAAAAAAGGAAAAAAATAAGCAACTAAAATATCCGTGCTCACCATGCCAGAATTAGTGCTGCTCAGAATGGGGCAGGCAGCATGCACACATGCCAAACAAAGCTTAAACCCAAAGTAAAACCCCAGCTCTCTCTCCCCCCCATAGACATGTAGGTCAGCACTGCAGAAACCCACCCCACAACCCAATGGGGTTACAGCCCTTGCTCTACTCCTTTCTTCCAGTTCCTCACCCATGTATGTCCCCTCCTGTGCCACCCTGCTCTCCTCCCTCTGGCCATGCACCCTGCCTCCCACCTGGGCAGGCGTTCCCATGGTGGTGGTTAATCACCAGTAACACGTGCTGAAGGGCAGACAGCTCAAGCACACCTTGGTCTCTGCTCCAGCCTTGCACCAGCTCCATCCCTGTGGCACAAACACATACCTGGGGTATGGGTTACACTAACCCTACTCCCAGGTGGGGTGACAACAGGAGCTGGGCAAAGGTGTACTCCTAATGAATGCGTGAGAAGGTCCAGGATGAAGGATGAGACAGGATGGGTGGGGAATCAATGGGTGAATCAATGCTATGGCAGCAAGAGCTGAGACACTTGTACCGCCTGGAGGGATACGGCAGTGGAGTGACTGCATACAGCCCTGAGACAGCCAATATCTGCAGAAATGGGTAAGTGGCCTCGAAATGCTAAATGAAGGATGATAATTACAGCAAGATGCATCCTTTTGGTTAATCAGGAAGAAAACCTGTATGTTATATCATATCAAATTCATGGCATAGTCACGATTGATAGCAAGAGTAAACGATAAAACCTGAAGTTAGCCCAAGAGCAGCATTCCTCAGAGACTCTCAGCAAGCCTGGGGTCCAGATCATATCAGCTTGATAAAAAAAACCCAAAACCCAACAGTATTTTTCCCAATGCCGCAAATGTTGTCTGTTCTAACAGTTACTAAAATTGAACTAAAACCTCTGGTACAGCCTAACCCTGCTCTCATGACTGCTCTGCTACAGCATCTGCTTCTTCCAAGACCACAGCTTTTTTGCATACGTAGGAGTATTAAACCTGCTTTGGCAGAATTCCTGGAGCTATACGTGCTTACTCAAATTCTCCATGCAGCAGAAACACCTAACCCAAGTCATTTGGCTGTTTAAAAGTGTTGAAGCATACAGTTAACATGTTTCATGTGGACTGAATACTTCCATATTTTGGTTAAAACTCTTCAGTTTTCTCCTTCATTTGGAACTTTTTAACCAGCAGTACAGCACTGGTTTATGCAAAAACTGATAGCTGACTTCAAGAGTACATTGTATAGTTGGTATGGTCAGAGAGAAACAGGCACCACATCCCACAAGGAGAACTTTTATTAAAGTTTCACGCGAGTTATTCAAGCATCCAGGAGCCTCTGTCACAGATGAGGACAGTAAAGGAATACACAGAGAAAATACAGGAGTCCTTTGATAAGAGATTATACCTCATTTGACCTGGAGTCCCCACCTCTCCCAGGCAAATAATGGGTCTCTGTGGCACTGCCAGAGCCAGCTGTAGGATTAAAACTACACATATTTTTATTCTCACGACAGTCATTGAGGCACTAAGAAGGCGCTAAGTATCACAGGCCCTATTTCGCAGGATGGCAGGCAGCTATGAAGGGTCCAACTTCTCGTCCATGGTCAGAGGGTTTGCAGCTCAAGCATCCAACCTGCGAGTCTTGGTCTGAACAAAGCTCCTGTCCCTCATGGGACCACAGGATCAATGGAACCCCCCCTGGAAGAGCCAGGCTGGCAGCCAGCAAGAAAGTCAGCAGGTACCAAGCAAGGGATGCTGTGGAAATAGATGGGCTCTGTCCTCCCTGTGCCTCTTCCCTCTTCTCCAAAGCTCCCAGCAGCAGCAGTCACTTGTCTGTATGCTCCTGGGAATTGTGATACCCTTCTCTCCGTGCTCATTTTCACATCAGGGCAAACCCCATTCTGTGCTCAAATTATTTAGGGTCACAGAGGTTGAGGGATCATGCACTGCAAACCAGTGCTAGTCACTGCAAGTGAGTCGTCCTGAGTTAACCACATGGGTAAGTAAGCGAAGCACAGAAATGCAGGACAGTCTCTCCCTGGGCAAGGAAAAAAAACCAAAAAAACAGTGGTTATTCAAGTGAGTGCTTTGAGAAATACCTGCCTAGTCCACAAGCCCTGAGACTGGTGGGCCAAAACTGTTGAACAGTGAAAGCACCAGCCGGTATTACAGCAAAAGACCTCATCAAGAGAGAGCGAGTCAGTCTTTTCTTGTGGGCAACATCCATGTAACTTCAGCCAAACTCCACGGAGGCTAATGGGAAACCCCTCCATAGCTTTTGATGCACCAGCCCCCGAAATCCAGTTCTGAGGCTCTCTGTAATGAGCGTGCAGGATCCTACAAGGCCCTCACATGCAGCATCAAAGAAATGCAGCTGGGTTTATTACAGCTGTTTATGAAAACTATCACAAAAGTGGCATGCCGCTGCCAGCCGGGCTTTTGCCAAAGGAAGCTCTGCTAAACCAGGTCGAGAAATATTTGGTTAGTGGCACAGACACATTTATACATAGTTTTCAGTGTCCACCCAGAAGTTCTCATTAGCAGGACAGAGGGAAAGGGGATGGAGGAGAAGAAAAAAAGCCACCGAATTCTTGGGAGAGGCAGCCAAGTTGATTCAGTTGGTATCTATAAAGCCAACACTGCAGCTACACTGACACTTGGACCATTAAACATTGCATTGTTTAAGCTGAAAAAAAACCTCGGAGTTTTTGCAAGAAGGCTTATTCTTGACCAAATAAGCAAGGTCATCCCTTCCATCAGAGCATTACAGGGGGGGAGAAGAAAGGACATCAGAGCAGACATCCCCTCAGGCTAACTTCACACTCCACGCCTTGGGGTGGGCCGGGGGGAGCCTCCTTTAGTCTCTCACTTCCTGGGAGTGAAAGCCAGGAGGCAGATGGAGTTGCTCAGAGATGTCTGACTCACTGGAAAGGCGGCTGGACAGAACAAGCAAAATCAGATATCACTGTGCAAGCATACTGGGTGGGTTCAGGTGATCCTGCTATAAATCACAGTCGGCATTTGAAAAGGTCAGAATCAATTATTTCTACATCAGTGCAAAAGGACATCCAAAACAAACTGCACAGGATTCGCCAAGGCATGGGAGGAGGCGGGAAGAGAGTTAAGTGTATTCGGTGCCACCACCCTGAACAAAGAGTGACCGTCGTGGGAATCGGGAACCGCGGTGTCTGGGCTCCCAGATGAGCCAGCACAGAGACTGGATGCCAAACGTTGCACACTGGCAGACAAGTTTTGGTAACACCAGGTTGAAGGCCCAGGCTGCTTCCTCTGCAGACTTGTTCTTGCAGTCGGTATTGATTTAAGGAATGGGCGGATTGCTCTTCTGTTACTGCATGGAGTTAGAAAGAGGAGGATGTGGTGTAAGCCATGGGTAATAGAAACACTGGCCAGAGGGACTTTAAAGGGGAAGGAGTAGAGAAGCTCCAGGCTAGCAAGGAGTGAAACTTTGCAAACCTTCCTGGTCTCCGAGGTCTCCAAATAGACCACCAGCCACACTGCCCCAGCCTCCTCCTGGCCCCCTCAGGACAAACAATCCTTCCTCTTCCATCCCCAGGTTTTAGGTCTCTGATCAAGACCTCTCATTGCCAGCTCGCCGTTCTGAGGCACCATCCGCTGGAAAAACCCAGACGCCGAAGGGAACGTCAGTGGCAGTACTTCAAGCCCTTACCAGACACCATCACTTGCTTTGGGTGCATCTCCTACATCACTCCAACCAGTTTCTGGGGCAGACTCAATCTGAAAGCATTTAACTGAATGTGTTTAACATCCTGTAACTGTCCCACGTGTCTGAAGGCACCTTCTTTCCACTCTGTCCTGTTCAGCGATCACCACACAGATTCAGGGCTTTCGCTCAAAGCCTCATCTACACGTTACAGCTGAAAGAAGTGGAACTTGTGAGGAGCTGTGGGTTTCCCATTCTTATAATCCCCCTTTGGTTAACTGAGCTACCAAATAGGAGAAAAAAAAGAGTTTTCTCTCTGGCACAAAAGCAACAACTGAGAAATAGGCAATCATCAGCAGGGAAGCCAACTATCTGAAGCCAACCAGAGAGAGCACCCATTAGCAGTGAGCTGTCAACTCCACGATCCCAGTAGGCAGGCAGCTGCCTGTACACTTAAAGCAATCTCAGTATTTGCATATACTCTAACCTCCCACTGTGTATTAGGGAATATACTCCCCTTCCCCATCCCAAGGTGTAAGGCTGTAATATCCTCAAACAAGTTTGTCAACAGGTGAAGTCACTGAGATGTGATGTGTGAACCTATCCAGCTTGATGCCACAGGTACGATCCAGCCCTTTTTAAGGAACTTGGAACAGAATCAGCTTTTTCTAACCGCACCCCATCTGGTCACAGTCCATTAATAAACCATCTAAGGACACATGGCACCAGACTTCAGGAGAAGAGGCAGTCATCTGCTCTGCAGGCTCCACCGCTGCTGGTGGGCAAATGCGAGGTGAGGACACACGGTGACACTGGCCACATCCTCACACACTACTGTGGGTAGGTCTGACTCCTGGAAAACCAGGCAGGCAGCTCCTGCTGCTGCGTGGTGCTCACATTCGTTAGGGGTTAAGGAAGGACAGCTTCTGCTGCAGAACACAGTGAAGAGTGGTGGCGGTTGCCCAAAAGCAACAATTGCCATCCCTGCTCCCCCCTTGCCTCTGGTGGTGGCGGAAGCAGCGGGCTAGATTCCTTCCCCAGCTGTGTTCCCCCTCTTCCCATGGCAGGACACAGTTCAAACCAGCGCCTTATCCCCGGGGAGGCTGAGTTCAATTGGGCTACACTGCTGGAAGCCCTTGATCCAGTTCTGGGAAATCCCCACAGCTCCACTGTACTGGGCAGAGGCAACCAACTCCTATCACCCCCTGAGCTCAGGGCTGCCAAGAAACTCCCTTCCATACAAGTCTCATCTGGCTTTTCAGCATGGAGCTCTTTTGCCTGAAACCACAATACTTAGCATGCTTCAGTGATCAAGCGGAGGGCACGGGAATGTCACTGAAAACACTTGGCTTCCAAACACAGCATTGTTCTTCCCTTACCCCATTCACAGATCCTGACCAGAACATCCCAATCAAGCTCTAAATGTTTTCTAGCAAATCCAGTGAGAAGTACCGCAGCACGATTTGATCTACCATCTCCCCAAACACACACACACACCCCCCCACACTTGCATGAAACCCTTACGTCGCACAACCCCACCGGTGTCTCTCCACTGCTCCTAGGAGCAGCCCTTGTGGAAGTGTTTCCTCCCTCCTCCGTGGTTGCAAGGGTCCAGCATCAGGCACAGCCCTGGCCAAACCGGCCCCTGCTACACTGAAATCAGCCGAGAAGAGTGACCGTGCCCGGCATGCATTTCCTGATTCCTGGTGATGCTATCACAGCTAGATGTTAGAAGCTGCCCACCAAGCCCAGGTGACATTTTCAGCCTCACACTCTGCAGGCCCCAGCACCAAGCATCTCTGTCCCAAGCCTCATCCCAAAAGCCTCATCTCCAATGTCCTGGTTGCGTCAGGTTCAAGATGTGGCTTGGAAAGGCCACTCTCCCCCCATCCCTCAGCAGCAGCCTGCTCTCCCACCTGGGAACTGCTGCTCTGGCACAGCCACCTGCCAGGCACCCACGTACCCCCATGACTTTTATTTTGCATCCTTTCCCCACCCCACCTTGCCATCCCACCTGGCTGCCTCATACGCCAGTGGCCATCCTGGCCGTGGGGCCCCATGGGCGCCATCTTCGCCCCATCGGCCCCATCGTGGGGATGGCTCAATGACCCCATCTTGATGGCTCAAGAACATGGTGGCCATGGCTCATCTGAGGGAAAGGCAGCATAGAAGGAGTCGTTCCTACGAAGGCTGCATGAGTAATTTAAGAGGGAGGGAGGGAAAGAAAGCAAGCTAATTAAAGACACGTGATAAAATCACAAGAGTTTTAGCCACAGTGAATATCCAAGTACGTCTATCCAATTGGGCCACAGCTGTGGGAAGGGATCCTGGGTCTGGCAGAGATGGGCCAACGCCCACTGAAAGTTTCCTGAGCAACCAGGAAGCACCAGTTGCGGGTCTTTTTTGGGTAACCCCCCCCCCACGAGCAGTTCCCGGGGCAGCACGGCCCTGTGCCCGCAGGCTTGGCCACATCCCTCATCCATCCAGCTGCTCTGCAGGCATGCGGTGCCCATCGGCCATGCAGCCAATGTGCGCTCCTGCAGCTAACAGCAGCAGTATTCTTAAAAACTGCCTTTCTTTTTTTTGTTTAATAATGTTTGCGCACACATTCAGTTGTATTGTTTATAGCCAACACTTCAACATGCGCTGGCACACACACAAGAGAAAAAAAAGAAAAAAAGACAACTGAATTGACTGGAAGTGAACAGGAACTCCAGCCCTGGCCCTGTAAGCAGGGTGATAAAATTCAGCCCGTGGTATATTTTTTGCAGGACGGTTGCCTGCCTCATTTTTGCTATCTACAGTGAGATGTGCAAAGACCAACCCGCAGCAGCGCTGAAAAGTGCTAAAATTGCTTTTAACTCAAGAAGAAGGGGTAATTTGCAGGAGGGCGCTTCTTTTAAAGCAGCACTTACTGCCGCAAAGCTCTCGCAGCATTTTACACCGCCAGAAAACCTGTTCCGAGCAGCAGAAAATCGGATGCCATGAAGGCACGGGCAGAGGGTGCGGGGCCAGCCCCAGGGATCCGCGGGCAGGAGGGAGGACACCCCACACGCACACACCTTATTTTTTCGGGGAGAAAGCCCCGCTGGCGGTGAGCGGGAGCCGTCCCGGGAGCGGGGCCGCCCGGCGACCGGGGCCGGGCCGGGCCGGGCCGGGCCCTGCGGCG
>NW_008795373.1:16660-34941 GCF_000699145.1 Aptenodytes forsteri | reverse complement strand
CCTGCCGTGCTCCTGGCATAACCCGGCTCCGAAGGGAGCTCGGGGTCGGCCGCTCCCCGGCCGTCTTTGTGCCCGGAGAGCCTTTAGCCAGCAGAGGGTACGCCCGGATGCCTTTTATTTCTGTCCACTAAACCAAAAATCCCGGTGGTCGACTCGGCGCACGAATCCTCCGGCTCCCCCGATGCCCGCGCTCGGCAGCAGCCCTGGGAAACCAGCCCCGTTTCCCCTCCCGGGCGGCGGCGTGCGGCCGCCCCGGCGCCCCGCCGCCGCCTCCAGCCCACCGGAGCCGCCTGGGCAGGGCTTCGGAGCCATCCGCTTTCCCCCTCCTCACCGCCTTCTTCAGCTCTGCGCTCGCTGACCTCACGCACTCCTCCTGAACAAACACTGTGATAGTGAGGCTTGCACTTTCTCAAAACTCCGGTGTTTCGGGAGAAGCTCTCCTGGGGACGTGCAGAGCCCGTAGGGCTGCGGGCAGCCTTTCAGCCTTGGAAAGCTCTGCTTCCGCACAGCAGCAGCCGCCGCCAGATGTCATCCATGAATAGAGGATGGCTCTCCCGCTGCTCCCTGCCTCTGCTCTGCCTGTGGAGGGCCTTTCCACAGAAGTCCGGCACCACAGTCTTGTAAAAGCGCTTTGCTTGGTGCTCCAGGTCTGTGCTGGGTGCCTGGGCTCTGCGTCGTCCCCTGACCTCTGTGTGGGGTTAATGAGTGTGGGATAGGAGTCCTTGTGGCCACCTCTCAAGGGGCACAAAGCCGGAGTCGCCATCCCTTTCTCCTGTGGTGAGGGACACTCGCTCCCTGCTTCCCGTGTGTGTGTGCCAGACCTGTGTGCGCGCCGCCCGTGGAGTCTTCTCCTTTGGATGAGTTAGAAGGAAAAAGTGGAACATGAGGCTTTGTGTGATCAGGCAGGATCATCAAAGTCAAAACTGGCGGGTTTTTTTTCTTTCTGAAAGGGAGTGATTGATTTGAAACTTGTCTGGAGATGAACTACAGCAGCAGTTGGATAAGGAGTGGCAGAACAAAGTGCACGGCCAGATCTAAGCTGCTCAAAATACCTCCAGTTTTGCTGTACCATTCTGTCTGTGAACTCCACCTGTAGATCTGGACACGTACCCTTCTAGACCACATGGTAGTGAGTAGTTACGACTAAAAATGACGAGCATGTGAGTGTAATCAATGCTGTTTCATGGGGAGAGGGCTCTGCTCATAGCTTCTGAATAAGCTTTCTACTGAATAAAGTGGTAAAACTGCAGTTAATCTGCAGCCTCTGTAGTGCATTTGGATAAAATTCCCCTGTGATAAATATTCCCTACTAGAAGTGGTAAGGACATGAAGTAAATGCTTGTCTGGAGTTTTCCTGTGCGTAAGAGACACGCAGGCCTGGATGACACTTCAGATCGAGGGGTTTCCTGGGTGAACACATGGAGGAGCAGAAGTCCTTGGGGCTGTCTGTGGTGACTCAGCGCTGGGGCTGTTTCCCTTCTGGTGATCACGTGGCCTTTTTCCCATGTCGAAATGTCAGTGACATGGACCAAGCTGCCTTTCCCACCTATCTGGAATAAGTATGCTTTTGCATCAAGTGGCAGAAAACCTCTTGTGTTGGTCACAGAAAGCAGAGTGACGTTACACAGTCCTTTGCATATGCCAGATCACAGTGCTACAGGCATTGGCATGGTTGTGTTGGGTTCTGGGTGGTCCAATTATTGCAAAGGGTGCCGCTGCTGCTGGCACATCACTTGACCCTTGGCTATTGCTGCATGACTTGACTCATCCATGCATATTGTCGTAGAAGTAATAAGCAGGAACAAGAAAGTGGCCAAACAATAGCTGTTTTCTTTCTAAGTACTCTTATCCGCAGGAATGGTTGGGGAGGTTCCTGTTCTTCAAGGTGACAATTTATTGCTCAAAACACCTTGTATGAGAGCAATTGCCCTCTTTGTTATGATGGGGGCATTGATTTCCTTGAAACAAGAAGGCTGATGCATCTTAACAGATTAACCTACTTTTTCCTCAAATGGAAACTTTTACATGGTATAACCCTGCCATGAAGCCAACTGAGCCAAGATGCATAGCCTGCTGCGGGAGGGCAGTGGACAATCCAGCCTGTATCGTGAGGGAAAACAGGGTTTTGATTGTCTCATCTGGTGTAGGTGCGTGCTGGCGGTTAACGCAAGCTTAGCAGAGCAGGCAAAACCTTTTTCCAAAGGTGATGTCATTCCTATCTGAACGTAAACTAATTAGAAGAAACTAGGTAGTCCAGCTTGCTTATTAAACATGTAGGCAGTGGATAAGGAGGAAACACTTTCTTCTGTAGCACATGCAGAGCAGCGTCACTTCATTTATCAAGCACTATAAACGGCGCTTCTCCATCTGAACACTCACTTGCTGGTGGCCACCTCCCAGTAAAATGATGCCTCTATTGTATCTGGTCAGCTCCGATTAGAGCAGAGACAAATAAGCTGTGGTTTGTCTTGTGTACGGGGGCTCCGGTGCAAGTTTGTAGTCTTTTGTTCCAGGTTTCTCTTGGTTTCAAGTGGCTAGAAGAGCTAACATTTTTAGTGGCAGCACTCTGAAACTTCTGGAAACCAAACAATCCTCTCTTAACAACCCAAGACAAGTTACAGCAAGTGCAAGAAACCTGTAAGCCTTCTAAAATTAAGCTAGTGCACTAACCTGAAATGTAGGCTGCTGTTTTAGCAGCAAAATTGGTCCATTTTAAGTACGTGTTTTGCATTGCTAGTGCTTAGATGTCTCCAGGTGGCCTATATAGTAGCACTTCGTCCTAACCTTGTTTGAAGTGGCTCTTGTGTCCAAGAACCATACTAATGCCTCTGAGAGGGACATTCCACACTTGTTTGTGTCATCTGGCATCTAGGGAGCTGGGATTTTAGTTGGGCCTGCTACAGGGAGGAGGGAGCTTCTTGGGAGAGAGAAGGTAGGACCCCTTTCCTGAGGAGGTGCTGTCAATGATAAAATTGTAGTGCTTCAGCATTGCAGCATTAGTATTTTCATCTTAGATGTCTCCTACTCTTTATTAACTCAGAGCTATTAATACAGCACTCCAGGACAGCTGGAGATTGATGCACTTGCTGAGACATAGGGTACTTCAAAATGGCACTAGTCCCTCAGGACACTGTTCAGTTGATGTTAAGGCACCTAAATGTAGGTGTCTGTGTGTGCTAGGTGCCTAAGCCCTCATTATAGTCATGGCGATGTAATCAGTAGAGCCAAAGAGAGTGATTATCTGACCAGCCTCTGCACGTCTACTTCAAGGTGAGTTGCTTTGTCGGGGCTTTGTTGACTAGATCTCATTTTGCCTATAAGGGGAGCACAGACACCTTTACTTTAGTGTCTTTATCTGAGAGCAATTTAGCTCAAAGTGATAGCCGCCTTACTTTTATGGTAACTCTCTCCATGAAAAAACAGACTGGATAGGTGCTGTTTCTGTGCCAAGAGAACTAGCAAAGCAGTGGAAACATAAGCTTTCAGCTAGAACGACAGCTCTCCTGTTCTAGTGCAACTGGATCAGTGCCTCCAAACAATACCGTAGTCTTACTCTGCTAAAGGCTGTGGAAGAAATTAGGGAGTGTAGTTGCATCCTGTATCAGCGTTCTGAAGTGAGGAATATGAGCAGAAACATAAATGGATGTATTTGGGGGAGGGGGATTGTGAGCTGTTGGGGAGGCATCAGAGCATTTTAGTATTTAAAGGCGCTGTTTATTTGTGGATTAGAAGTGAGGAACCTTTGTTACTCCCTAGACTTTGATACAGGCAGTGAACTTGCAAAGTGGAAGTTGTTTTGACCAACAGTGCAAGGACTTCTGGTGTTTCTTATAGGTTCACTTCTGAGCTGAGAAGATATTCTAAAATGCAGAGAGCATGTGGTGTCTCCTTAGGAGTGCTGAGTGTCAATTTTAGTAACAGGTCTCTAAGTTAGAGTTGACTAGCGTACTTCATTTGAACTACTGCTCTGCTAGGCTACTGGTATACCGCAGAAATGAGCTTTATCTGGCCTGGCTAGAAACCCAGGATAGTGTACTTTCTAGTGGAAAAGTTACTGCACTGTGAAGCCTTACCTCAAGGTGAGATAACATTTGGACCTCCTACAAGCAACTCTTGCGGAACAACATCTGCTAATGTGGTGGTTTCCCAACCTCTCAGTTTCTCAAGCAGTGCTTGGCTACAGTCGATGTTCTGGATCTTGTGGAACCGGCATGGGTCCAATGGAGTCTGTTAGCTTGGGCTCCTTGCCATGCTTGACTGTAATGTTTGTATCTCACTGTTGAGACCAGTCTCACCAGTGAGGCTTGCTTTGCTGGATGGGAACCAGTATGTTAGTGGGATTTGGATGGTGTTGGTAACAGAACTTCCTGTTGAGTCACTGGAGCTGCAGTTACAACTGAGTCATGGAGGTGGTGTAAGTCATGGCTTACTAGCCTAGCCTGCTAGGCTTCTAGTTTGAAATTCCTTCAGGTATTGATCAGTCGAAGAGCTCTTGCTACTTTATTCATGTGTCTTGCTGCTGTGCTCTCTGGCAGAACTGTCTTCTCCATAGCCCTTGTTTTTGCAGTATAGTTCTCCTTAATATCCACTCATTTTGCTTCTTAGTGTTCATGGCTTTTCTAATAACTGAAAGGTCTTCAGAATGGCTATTGCAGAATGACTCCTGACTAAATCAAAGGCACTGATAAAAGATAGGGAAATGCCAGCCAACCAGCTTAAAATACTCATGGGTATCTTGCCTTTCATGAAGGCTCTGTGTTCTTGTCATGCTCCACCCTGTAACTTTTCTGCGCTGCCTGTGTAGTAATGACAGTGTCTTATATGCCAGTCACTGAAACAAAGGCTGACAGTCTTGATTTTTGGCTTTTGGCAGTCCCAGGCACACACTCCTGTCAACCAGCCTTCTGCAAAGTACAGCTGGTTCATGCAACAACTTATCTGAGTGCCCTGGCTCCATCACCTGAGCGTACACAAGCCATAGTTAGAGAACGGGGATTGTTCTTTGTCTGCCTGTGCCACGTGATGAGGAGCTTATTGGCTTTTAAATGGAAGGAAACTTGAACTCCGTTCCAGTTGTAAGGGGAGTGTGCTGAATGCTTTCTGGGCAGCACTGCAGACCATGACTGTCCTGCGCTGTACACAGGAAAGCTCTTCTAATTAGTTTCTAATGCTGGTGGCAGTACACATCCTGGTCAGAGCCGGTCAGCAGCTCCAGTCCAGCCCCTTGCATCTAGGGATTACTAGACGAGCAGACTATATATTGAAGCCAGAGGTGGGCAGGGGAGAGTGGAGCCAGTCTACCATCTGGAGAGCAAGCAGTGATTAATGTAATGATTTCCAGATGAGAGCTGTTGTGAAGCTCCATGTTGTAGCAGTGGTACTGCTGTGGTTGTGTTGGTAGGGAGCCTTTGTTATATTTCCTGGGGATCAGAGCTGGCGGCCACAGTGCTGTAGGAGGAGACTACCTAGCTCTTTCCTGTCCCAAAACAGGACCCTATTGCTGCCTTATTTTATGCTTTGAGACCAGTGGAGTGGAGAAATATAAATATAGGTATGTATATATTTATATATAGAGATATCTATCACTGTCATGTGCTATTTGTTGACCAGCTCACAGCAGGATTTGGAGGCTGTATGCCCTGACCCCAGGATGGTGATATGGGAGACTTGATGCCTGTGCTCTGCACAACCGCAGGAGCTCAGAGCAGCCTGTCTATCTACCAAAACATCAGTCTCAGGTAAGAGCATCTCTGCAGAAGAGAGAACCTGTTATTCCATTGACCAGCTAGTAGGTATCTTCTTTAGGGACAGAGCCTAGGCTTTCTTTGGTCAAGAAGTTGAGGGGTAAGAGGAGTAAAAGCCCAAACTAGACAAACCACAAAGCTTGCTTGAATTCATATCTAACACAAACATTAATATATGTGATATTTTTCACTCCCCTGCTGTGCTCTGTGCTTATGAAACTGTAATAGAGACACTCGCACTGGCAGGTTTGATGGCCAAATGAGATTTGTCCACCTCACTGGCTCTAACAGGGTGTAAGTGGCACCTACGTGCAATGAAAAAGTGGTAGTGAGGCTTGCATCGAAACTTGCCTAACAGCCTGCAGCTAGACAGCTTTGACTTCTAAATCTCTTTCTGTCCTAACGGAGGAATCATCTAGATCATGACTACTTTCCCATCAGTGAACAAAGCACCTAACAAAAGAGGCTGACTCTGGCATGTCTGGGCAGTGGCAAAGGAGTGCTCTGCTATCGTGCGCTTACATCAACTGACTCATGGCCTCGAAGAGGAAAGCTGCTAGCTTAATCCTCCAGCAGCATCAGCTCCGCTCTGAAGCGTGTTTAACTTGCAAAAAGTTCCTCAGTCTGCATCTGTAGTCGCACTGAGCTGTGAAATGGTGGTGAGCTTCTTGCTACAGAAGCTGGAAGATGCGATTATGAATAATTAGAAGTTACTACTGTAGTAGCTGAAAAGTGCTAAATGCTCACTATGCCCCCACCTCCCCAGCATGCAGCCAAAAGGGATTAAAAAGATCCACCAAACCTCCTTACACTGATTCTAGTAAGTAAAACAGGCTGGACATTAGTTGTTCTGTGGCCAACTTAAATGCTAGAGTCCCAGTTGTATAGCAGATCTTATTTTCTGACCTATCCTTTAACATTCCCCCACCACCAGATTGTCTGCTGGGGAACCCTCCCGTGCATTATTTGGGGGCATACCAGTTGGCAAGGCTCGAAACTGTGCCAGAGATCACTCTAATAATTTGATTGTGTTCCAGTGCCTGGGGACGTACCCTGATGTTGTTTAATTTACTAGTATGGATGTAGCCAGTGGGTCTCTGGCAGCAGGCCCAGAATATTATGAAATTGTGAAAACTGCAGTATCCAGTAAAAGAAAGTGAAAGTTTGTAATAGGAGATCACGACTCTCTCATTGAAAACTGAACCTTTTTGGATGCTTCAGAAGGATGAGCAACTACAGTTGCGTGAGTAATCCTATGTAATCAATCAGCTGAGTTTTGCGAGATGAATTCTCCAAACCTGGAACAGCAGAGCATTCGGTGTAGCAGTGATGGTGCTGGTACATGCCAGTGATTCAGCCTGTGCTTTTAGAATTGGCCCATAAGGTGGTCCTTTAGCATTTTATGCTTTACTTTCTTTAGAGATGTATTGTGCTGACTAGAGTTGGTAGTCAGTGAGTAGACCCAGAAGTTTATTAGTATATGAAATATCTTTCACTTAGTGATGTTTGAACAGTGTCTTACAAGTTTGATCTATTGTTATGTAGCGTCTAGCTATCCCGATGGTACTCCTTGCCAGAAACTTGTCTGAACTAAGGGACATGTTGTGCTAGGAGTAACTTGGTACTAAAGCACTTCACCTTGCCTTGCAATTTTTAGTACTGTTTCATTGATTTGTCTTAATGCCTGACAGTCCCTCAGAGGTGGCATTAGTGATGTCTCTTATCTCTTCGCAGTATAGATGTGTAAAACGCAGGGATGTCCAAATCACAGCTTAAGTCTTACAGTTGCCCATATGAGGCAGGAGAGCATCTAGACTCCACAAATGTGGTAGCATGTCCCCCTAAATTCTAACCTCCTCAGTTGATTTGGTGGCTGCTGTGAAACAAGGCCATGGGGAAGACAGGTGAACAAGCGGTATACCCAAAAATGAAGGCATGAGGTAGCTGTAGCTAGTATCTGTTACAGTGAGAATTGGATAAAAAGCTTGGATCAAAGGGTCTCTGATTTATCCTGCCTTTGTAACAGTCCCTTGTTCAGGGCTCCACTGTACAGGTGTGGTACTAAACAGTGCAACTGAGTGACTCTAGGTCAGAGTCGATTAGTTTAATCCACTAGGTGTTTGGTTAAGAAATGCCTAATGTTCATTGCTGATATGAGTAGAACTATAGGTGACTAGAGCACAATTGCAGCAGCAGTTTTTTAAAGACTGTTTCTGATGGGAGGATTTCATTTGATGCTTCAGCTTTGAAATGATACTTCAACACCCTCATGACTCAGCTTGGAAGTACACCAGCCAGCTTCCATAATCTCATTGAGGTGTTGCATAATTTAACTGTGAACGGGACAGTAGTAAGCAACCGCTGTCAGAACTTTGTCTTACATGCAGGATTACCAACACTTTTGTAAATCTGAACACAGAGACCATTAGTGTCCTAGGAAGAGGTATAGGGAGCTTGATCTCTGCACCATTTTATATGGGTAGATCATTTGCTGTATGGTCCAGCGGTTATGAGTGTGCATATTTCTCAAAGGGAGTTCATGCAGTCTGAACTGTGTTCTATGTTAGAGTAATTCAGTGAAATGTGGTCCAGCCTGTGCCCAAAAACCATCTGGCCTACTGCTGTTTATTCCAAGGAGACCAGTAGTATCTGAAACACTTACATGCTGCTTTTCTTTGGCACCTGCACTCAGGAGCTGCTAAGACTATGTGGAAGGAAGAGGTGATGCTGAAAGTGCCTCTTTGAGAAGACTCTTGGGATGGGGGAACAGGGTATTCCTGATCTGAGATGTGGCACCTGCATCTGGTGGAGATGTTTCAGTCTTTTTGTGCGTGGCTTAGTCATGCTGGTGTAACTGCATCTGTTTGGCAGGGATGACTTCTGCATTATGAACAGTCTAGGCTTAGTCAACACTGCAAGATCCTGTGGATAAAACAGACCTGATAGCATGCCTCATAATGTAGGAAGAAACTTGATTTCTTCACATCCATGCTGGCTTACTTGAAACTGGAAATGGTGAGGCATAGAAGCAAATGCAAAAAGTACACGTAACCGTGTGTGTTAGTGTAAGACCTGCCAAGGTGCGGGAACTGCCCTGCGTTGGATCAAAAACAAAATCTAAAGCTGCTTGCATGGTCTACGTGAGTCCAGCAACTGGCTGCTGATTGAAACTCGCAAGTTCCTGCTTAACAGACCGGTGGCTGACTTGTATGAGTCCTGCTGTGCAAGAACAGTTTCTCAGAACTGGTTAGAGCTTAGCTGTAGGGACTGTGACCGAATCAGAAGAGAGCTGCTGAATGCCAACTGTTGGCTCATTTTGCTGCCCAAGTCTAACTTGCTTCTGCAGCTCCCTTGCAAATAGTGTCTTCTGTGGCAGACTGACAAATAACAGCACTGAGGGATCAGGTTGTGGGACGTGACCGATCCTGCCATCTGGTGTGCACATGTGAGACGGAGACTGGGACAGTGTCTGTTCAAGCCAGGCAGCATTTTCTGGATGCTTCCAGTTCCTTGATCAATGAGCTCTTCAATGGGGGGTGTGCCTGAAAAGGGTTGGTGGTGGTGCTGTAACTAAGAATCTGGGTATGAGATTTATAATGAAATACAGCATTCAAAGGTAACAGATGTCTGGGATGTGTGTATGGAAAATACAGATTGTTAGCAAAAAAAAAAATTTAACAAGCGTTGGAGACTTTATCGTGCCTCCTTCTGGAGAATATGTGGAGTTTACAAAAGCGATCAAGAAGGCCTTGTCTTGGATTGTTAAGTCTCAGGCTGGTTGTCATGACATGAAGGACTTGATGTATGTCCTGTAGGGTAAATTACGAGCAGATCAGCTGCGAAGCTAAAGCAGTTTGACAGCAGCAGACCTTACAGCTGGCAGGTGTTTCTGCCACTGAAGTGTCAGCAAATAGAAAGTAATTTTTGTTGTCTTCTGCATAGGCAGTTGCTATAGGATATATCCTCCTATAAAACCTTAAGTCTGGGTGGTTCTGCTGTAACTGTATGTTACAGTAACTGTATGTTACTGTAATCAGAATACCTTGTCAGCTTTTTTGTTGTTGTAAGGCTAACTATTTGTAGGTTTAAGTAGTCTCATTAAGTTTACCAAGTAACCTGCTTTAGCTGAGACCTTTAGTCCTCCAGGGTTGCGAGTTCATCTTTCTGCTGAAGTTTAAATCACTTCCTAGCTGCTAGGAACCAGACGTACTGCCAGTAAACCCTTAGTTTGATGATACACTAGAGATTCTTATCTGAAACTTGATTTCACTGACCTAGTGTAGCACTGCAAGCAGTTTGCTTAAATTAGAAACATAAATGTGTATCACTAATAGAGTGAAAATGCTTCTGTGATCCTTCAAGATCTTACAGCCTTGTCTCCTGGCTCCTTGGCATATCTTGCACTAGGTAATTGCTAGAGTTCAAGCAGGAGAAGAGGGAGACTCCCAGGATTGAGATAAGAACCTGGGTCTTCTCCTAGCCATGTGCCTGGATACCGAAGGCTGTTGCACTTACTCTTGCCTGATAATAATTCCTGGAGGCAGGAAGTATTCCTGGCTGTATGTTGGCTTCCCTTCCTCAGGTGAAGCAGAACGGCTTCCCCCGAATACTGTGTAGCATGGTGATGAGGTCACTTCTGACTTCTGGGAACACATCTGCTCAGGTCAGAGCACTCATGCAGCTGTAGTGTTGCTTGTGGTAGTTTGCTGATCACACAAAAGCTGGCATGGAGCGCATTTGAAATGGGTAGTAGTTCCACCAGCCAAGTTGTATGTCATTTGTCTCCAGGAAACAGGCTTCCCTAGGACCAGAGGCACGCATATGTTTTCCTGGTGCTGCTGAGAGGCATCAGTGATTCATAGTGTGTCATCAGCCTAATTTGAAGACTTGAGATGTCACAGACCACGTCACGCTTTCCTGTAGACACGTCTCTGATTTCTGAGCTGGGACCTCCTGAGCTGAATGGCTGAAGATGAAAAGAGCAAGTTGTGCTCCTGTGGGACC
This sequence comes from Aptenodytes forsteri, assembly GCF_000699145.1. Classification (NCBI taxonomy): domain Eukaryota; kingdom Metazoa; phylum Chordata; class Aves; order Sphenisciformes; family Spheniscidae; genus Aptenodytes; species Aptenodytes forsteri. Next base: position 24,193 of record NW_008795373.1, on the reverse strand, counting down.
AAAGTCCTTGAACTGCCTCTCTTGTGTCCTGATATTGGTGTGCTGCAGGCTTGCACTCTGTTCTGCAGTGATGGCCTCAGCAGGAGGAGTGTGTGGGGTTGAGCCTCTCAGCATCCTTGCACGTGGCCTACAGCTGCACGCTGACCAGTTTGAGCTAACAGGCCTTCTGGAAGAAGATAGTCTCAAATGGGACGAATGGAGACACTAGCAGCTTTGCAGCTCTTCCCTCAAAACCCAGTCTTGGACTACATTCATCAGTCTCAGGGCTGTAATGCTAACTGGTCTGCTTTACTGGGAGCTGGGTTGTTTCTTAGCTTTATGGGGAGAGGAGACTGGCTTCTCCAACCCATGCATGCTGTCAAGGAGCAATCAGGTGGGCTGAAGCCCACTATTGCACTTGCCAGGAAGTCTCGGTGGTTCTGTAGTGAGTTTCACTCCAGTGACAGTCCTCAGTGCTGATCCCTAAGACAGGGTGAGTGGGTGGCAAGAGATGGGGCAAAGAAAGGAATTTGCACCCAGATGCAAGCGAGATTGTTCACGGCAACAGAGGTCAACGCATGGATGGGAATAACTGGCTAAGGAGAGGGACTAGTTTTGCTGGGACTGTTGTTGAAGACATAAGGTCAATGTGTTTATATGTGTTGGAGGGCAACACTACAAAGTCCAGTCTCCATTTAAGTGGCTGTAACTGCTGATGACTTGTCTGAGGTGGGTTGCTCAACCTCACCTGCCTGAACTCCACAGCAGGGCCTGCGTGTATGCTGCAGTCATCCTACATGTTGTGAACTAGCCATGTTGGTATACGTGACAGCCAGGGGGCATGTGGCTGTGCTACTGCAGGGGGAGGAAGAGGCATCAGGGATCTTAGATACTGTTACTTTTAATTTCTTCTTCCATCAGGAGGGTCATGTTTATCTGTGTTGCAGTTACTAGTAGTGGGTTTTGGGCTACTAGAGTCCTTTGCTGGATGGGTTTCCATTTCATAAAGATTTTCTGACCTGCAGCATACTCCCCTCTTTTAACCTTACTCAGTCAGGGTTCCTGGGATGGGCAGCCCACCACTGGCTTTGGCTGAAACTAAGCAATTCCCCGTCTGTGCTTTTCTAAACAAGCAGATGAACTGGCTGTTGCTGTAAGACTGAATCTTCTCTGATGGTTTTGCTACACTAGAAAGTAAGAAGTGCTGATGACTTTTAAGTCAGAGGGTTTGAAGACAAGTTAGGTTTGTCTGGTCTTAGCTTACGCAGCTCACTGCTCATCTCTCAAGCCAGCTGAAATAGATTGAAATTAATTCCCCAGGATGAACTGGAGCTGCTAGCTCTATGGCCTCACTGAGCTGCACCTACCTTGCACAACTCTTTAAGGTTACGCATTGACTGTGGCTTTCTTGTGCTATCTGAAGAAATTAATGCCTGAACTATCAAGTATGTTAAAGAGCTGCAGGGAAGGCTCTTTAAAGAAAAGCAGTTATAGCATAAAACTGAACTGGCTGCTTCTCATGAGATTAGCTGCAGGGAAAAGAGCTTTCTCATTAGACTGCACCTTCAAAACACAGGCTGCCTTGAATGTGGGAGACAAAAGGTACCCCACTTTTGGCCACATTGTGACAAACTGCACCTGCCACTGATACAGAGTTAAGTTGAGTGCTTGTTGTGTGCCATGTCTGTGGATCTGTTGACCTGTCAGTGAGATTCAGTCATTGGCCTCGGCTGTACGGCTTGGCTGGAAGGAGCAGGTTGGCATGAGTGAAAGCAGTGTGTAGTAACTTGTTTGATATATCCTCCAGGTGAAAAAGCAGGAGCACGGACTCTAAGTCGCTTCTTTATATTGCTGAAGGACTGACCAGACTTCCAGTGGAGCTGGCTGAGAGAGAACTGAGAGGCAGCTCAGCTCTTCTGCATCAGAACTGACGTGGTGCTCTGTACACTCGAGCAGCACACACAAGCGATGTGTGGTCACTGATGCTGTGTATGTTGCATGGCCACAAGCTTCCCTGGCTGTGGTGTCCATAAACCTGTTGGACTGCTGCTAGGGGGCTTTGCTCAGCCCTCTCTGCTGAAGGACGTGCAATATACTCTTTGTCCAGTACTAAACTGCAATCGCACCGGACCTCCTGTAAAGTTCAGGTGGCTCAAGACAAAAGCAGTACTATTGCTTTTCTGAATAAGGCATCTATCTAGCTACTGTCTTTAGGAGATCAGGGAGGACTTAAAACCACTGTTGTCAGACTTAGGAACAAACCTTATCCATCGTGAACAAACTCTGCAGAAGAGAACTCTCCCTACAGCCCCTCTCCTTGCTCCTTTTTGTACAAACCTGTGCAGCCCTTTGAGTCAGCCTCTGATTTGCACGTTGCCTGTAGTCTGAGGGTGGTGATGTGCATTTCCATAATGCATGGCGGTGGCAGGGTATTTTACTGCCCCTCTGCCGCAGGGTAAGTGAATGTGTGTCAGCATCCCAGGAACTCGGGCTGTGATTCTCTATGAATTGCTTAAGCAGCCCTGGCTGCCACCCTCTGCCCTGTGCCAATACAAACACTTGTGCATTCATGCACCAAGCAGGATTGGGGAACTGGTCCTGCTGGAAAATTCTTTGCATTATGTTTTGGGCTTTTTTTCTTTTTTTTTTCTTTTTTTTTTTTAACCAGACCAGTTCACTGATCTGGCTCACCATGAGACTGCACAAACAGCTACACAGGGGATGGTTCAGGAAACATGAAGTGACACGCTTTCATGGGAGGTGGTAGTTTAAAGGGCCCTGCTGCAGAATGTGAAACCCAACCTGATGGTGACAGGCCAGTTCATTTTCGCTCTTGGCATGTTGATTGCTGTGTTTCAGCCCTACTTAATTAAAAAAGTTGCCCTGTCACAATAAGAAGAAAATGTAATGCTGATTGGGCAACAGTGTGGTACTTATCAGGTGAGCCTCTAGAAGTATTGGGACTGTAGCTGCTGTGCGTATGGAGTAGCTGGATGCTCTTCTTCCTTGGCCACTGCATCTTGTTCAAAGGATCAGAGTATGCTTTTACAGCTGTGGCCACAAAACTTGACAGAAAAGGAGGATCAAAGCCTAGTGGACAGTGGGCAGAGTTTACAGTTTGGTCTGTTCTGCCCATAGTGGAATAGATTCTAAAAGCTCTCATCCTATTTTGAGTAGGCATTGGAAGGTGTTTCACTGCCTGAAGAGCCCAAGTGCCAAGAGGTAGCTGCTGTGTGATGATCAGGTGGTTCATGCTTCAAACAAAAGCAACTGCTGTTGCAGCTAGGGCATCTCCCTCAAAGATAGTCCCCTTCTCAAGTCACCAGCCAAAAATAGAAGAGGAGGCCAGTAAGAACTCAGTTAACCAAGATTTTCCAGATTTCTTTATACTAATAAAGATCAGATGGAGAAGCAGCCAGATTAACTGGCATACTTACCTCTTGCTGCTAAAATGGTGCTTGCCTTGCCTTGCTGAGCATCCTTTACTTTCCACTTGAGAGCTGCCTGACCGCTTCCCTTTGGAAGGAGCACCCTGTGAGCCACTAACGAGCCTTACTCCAGTTGACATAAACTGATGGATGGTAAGGGTGGGGATGCTGAAGCCTGTTGGAACGCAGCAAAAGCTCATTGAGGGAGGGGGGAAATGAGAACATCTGAAATAGGGAGGGCAGATAGTTGTAATGCTTTGAACAGCCTTGACTGAAACACTAGCTAGGGATAAAAGTACTGCTTAAATCTAGGCTATCCAGTCCATGGGCTGTTCGTGGGACAGTTTGTAGCTGTCTTTCTGCTCTTTGGTCTGTGCTGTTAGTCTGCATCTTTGGCTCTTCTAGGAAGATAACTACTTCATTAACCTGCAGGGTCAACAAGCAGCACTGGTGCTTATCTGGAGCAGTGGAGTAACAGGAGAAACAACTGAAGGAACATTTAGCTGAGATGGTGCCACACTGCTACTGACTTCTGATGTAGCAGGCTCGCACACAAGCTTCACTTCTGACTTGCCATGATAAAAGCATCAGTTCTGTTTCAGCTACTCCAGAGTTTATGGCTGACTGTTAAAACTGAAGGTGTGCATGGTCAACTTAATGCTAGCAGTCCGTATGCCTGCAGAAGAAGGGGGACAGGTGAGGATGCTGGTGGTTGGTTGGTTGTTTCCCCCCCCCCCTTAACCATTTAAGCTGTTTGCAGACCATGGATATCTGGGATTGGAGTTAATCATGCGTGGGCTATTAACTGCAGAATATCAAGGTTTAACAAAGCTAAAATTTCTTTCAGCAGGTGGCTTTGTCTTCCCACACACTAGTATCAGTATTTTGAGGTTAGAAGCTCTTCAGGCTGCTCTGTCTCAGGTAGCATTTCTGTTAGCAGGACTAGCTCTGCTTTTCAATATACAGAAAAAGGTGAAAGGCAAACCTTTCTGTCCGAGTTTATTTTAGAGCTGTTCAAATCCTTGTGAAAGTCTTTTTCTAGATGCTCCAGTTTTATATTTGGTAGCCAAACTAGAGACCAAATGCTTGTCTTATTTTTATATGTCTCTCAAATAAGAGCAAACCATTTGTTTTGCTTCCCATAAAGTTGGAATTATCTTGCAGGATGCTTAGGGAGGTGTTTGAGGTGGGAGAGCTCATTACAGCTCATTCCTTTTCAGCTGAATAAGAAGGATTTATTAGGAGAAACAAATGTGCAAATTTAAGGGCATTATTCAGATAATGGAGGATTTCAAGTGTTTTTGACACTGCTGTAATAGGCTGATCGCTAACTAGGATTAATAAGAGTGGGATACAAATCATCCTTGATCTAGTTTAGGGCTTGTAGCAGCTTGTGGCAAAGCCAGTGTTTTTGCTTACCTCAAAGAGCAATTTGAAAAAATCTTCTTCCTTTTACATATACCATGGCTCCAAATTAAAGAAATGTGGTTCCCAGTTTGGGCAGGGTGAGATCAACTAATAAACTACAAATCTCTCCTTCATCATGAGAGAGTACTTCAGATCTGTGCTCTAGCAGGAGGGAACTCTGTGGCAGCTGATGGGATAAGCATAGAAAGATTCATGTATTGAGACTGCAACCAAGATGAAGACTGAAGAATAGTTAGAAATGATGCTTTTTTAAAAAAAAAAAAAAAGTCTGGAGTATGTCAGACTTCTGGAGCCAATAATATTGCTAATGAGTTGCGAAACCTGGCATTCTTGATTTAAGCATAGAAAGATTCATGTATTGAGACTGCAACCAAGATGAAGACTGAAGAATAGTTAGAAATGATGCTTTTTTAAAAAAAAAAAAAAGTCTGGAGTATGTCAGACTTCTGGAGCCAATAATATTGCTAATGAGTTGCGAAACCTGGCCCATTCTTGATTAAGTTGAAGATGCCACTAAGCAGCTTTCTGGGTGTCCCAGCAGAACTGAATAACTATTGTTCTGCAACAATAGAGCACTCAGCAAGAACAGAGGCTACCAGTCTCCCCAGGGTTTCCCCTAAACAGACTGCTTTGATACTTGGGGGAAGGGTGTCTTCCACTGGTTAATGGGAACTGGTTAATGCATATCAAAAATGCTGTTAAAAATTTTACCCCTCACATGCAGTCAAATTCAGTGACACCAAATCAAAAGGGCTAGGCAAGTATTTCTAATCAGTTGTCTGAGCTGCTAAAAAAAACAACTAAAAAAACATGAGCTTGTTAAATGGTAAAAAAGCAACATGTTGTAGGTGCAGTATAAGAATTGAAAGTTTTTTAACTAGAATACATGAGATATCATCAGAAATCCTTCAAAGGATCCACCACCTGAACTTAAAATGCTTTCATCCAGCCTCTCTGGCATCAATTATAATGTGAATGGTCCACAGATAGTTTCAGTGGTCTGAAAAATAAACTGGATGCTAATGGAAGTAATTTCTAAAAGCACGTCCATGTTAGCTGATTATATCTAACAGTCTGATGATAAAATTTTGAGCTAAAGTAACGCAAAGTTGTTGGTAGAGCAATCTTGCTTTAAGCTGGAATTTATTTTTAGCTCTTTTGTATGATAGCACAACCTGGTGATTCAATCTGTGTTCTGCATCCCTAATCCTCTTGACTAATCAAAACCTTTCTCGTTGGTGCAACTCAGCTGCAATAAAAGGTCATGGAAAAGCCTTGACCATGAGGTGTTTGTTGTATGAACAGCACAGTCCATCTACCTGATGCAAACCCAAATGAGTTCAATCCCATCCGATGCTGTCCTGAGTCAGTGTTTTACGTTAACCTTGCTGTGTCTGAAATCCTTCAGCAGCAGATCGTTATGAAGCATGACCTTTCTGCAGTACTTGTATTTTGTGGTGCCATAAGGAAAGGTTACTGCCTTTCATGCCTACTAAAGTTGTAGTCTATGGACCAAGAAGTGTAGTCTTTTATATAACTCTACGGTTATATAATTAGGCAAATGTTCCTTACTGCTCATGTGTCATGAAATTGGATGATGTCATGAAGTTACATCACTTTGTGGATATTCTGACTGGTATGCGCATGTGCATAATCCTACACTGTCCCTTGAGTATTTGGGGCAAAGAAAGTCCCTTTCAGATCCCAGGCCTCAAACTACCTGGTCAAAGGGAGATGCTGCAACTCCCAGAGGAGCAGCTTGGGACAAGACCCTTTGGGACACCTAAGTAGAAGGACACATTCAGTGTGACTTCACTAAGTTCTTGTGGAAAGCTGTGGAAAGCAGACTTTAATCCTGAATCATGTTTTCTATTACTCTCTTGAAGTACAGTAGCCAACCTCAGGGGACAGGAACTGGTCTCGGTTTGCCTTCATGTTTGCAGGGTGGCTGCTGAGCAGCAGCTGGGCAACTCCACACTGGAACAGCATGGGTCTCCATTGGTTTAGAGTGGACTGCACTGGACTTTCCTCCTCTGAGGAGGACTTAGCTATCCCTGCTAAGATACAGAAATCAAACTAGGATTCAAACAAGTACATGACAAAGGCTATGGAGACGCAGAACATGCAGCAGCCTGGGAAGAGGCTAAAAGCTCAGGTGTGAGGGGAAGCATAGGGGTAGGCTGGCTGAACGTGCTGGATAACAAGAAAGGAAGTGTGGCATGACTGAACAAGCCTCATCTGTTAACACCACAAGGGGAAGGGGTGCTGGCTCGGTAGTCAAGATCAAGAGTTGTTATTTCATTTCCTGACAGTCTGTGATCCTTTCAGGAGTGTTGCTAAGGTCTGCAGACCATCAAATCTGTCCAGGTGTTCTTGGAAATCCTGTATGAGCTACGCCTGAAGATTCAGATTTGGGGGGAGTTAGACTTGATCCTAGATAAAGGTGTATGGTGACATGTCTTAAACTGTATTGGCAATCTGTTTCTTCAATAAAAAGCTGGAGAGATTGCTTTCTAACTGCTTCAAGGTAGAGTCTTCCCACTGGGAGGAGAATGCACCCCTCCTTTTGCAATGCATCCCCCTTTCACACTCAAACCCAAGCTGAGTGAGAGAACAAAGGATTGTGCTTGGCATTGCTAGTGCAAGAAAGGAGGGCAAAAAATGGTGTGTGTGTCGTCCCCGTCCCCCGTCCCCGTGT
>NW_008795373.1:0-16643 GCF_000699145.1 Aptenodytes forsteri | reverse complement strand
CCCCGTGTGTCCCCCCCCCCCCCCATCAACCAAAATGGTGCAATTTCTGAAGTCTGACTTCACTTCTGAACGTACTGGAAAGGACGCTCAAGGGAGCAGAGTTTGGGAAGCCTGGCAGTTCTTCCCATATTCTTTCTGCACCAACAGTTCGTACTCTTTAATATTTGAAGTGTAGTGAGATCAGCTTGTGTGAGTCACTGACCTTCAACACAAGAAGGAAAACATACAGGAAGTACTTATCTGACCTACTTTCCATGGATGAGAGCAAAAGCGCGGTGCAAACAAGCAGGGACAAATCTAAAAATCCAAATTACCTCATGACATGCAGCTAAACAAAAGATTGAAGGGCAATTTCTTCTTGGAAATTACTCTAGAAATACGGTTGCAGAAGCTTGAGGAAAAGTGGCTTGGTTTGGTTTGGTTTTTCTTCCAGTAGAGAAGTGCTAAAAAGTTTAATATCTATATGAGTTTTTTTTCTTTGTTCTTACTTTTTTGTTATTTAAAAAAAAAAAAAAATCTAACTGCAATGATCACCTAGAAGGGGTAAGATCTTGGGCCTGATTAGGTTGGTGGCAGCTTGCATACTTCTTTGTCTTCAGAGAGGTCAAATCTAATGGGCTAGTTAACCACCTTGGAAACTAGTTGTTCTATGGAAATGTAGGGAAGGGATAAGGTATTAAGGACGGAAGTGAAAACTGGATAAACCTGATATCTTAAGAGAATGAAAAGGAGATAGGGCCAATAAATACAGCCATGCATAGGTAATAAAGTGACAATGAGAGAGCTCAACTGCTTTGTTTGAGAGATCATACTCCTGCTGGCTAACTTCTGCCTAGGATGAAAATGAGTGTTATAGTCATTTTTGAGTGACACTGTGTTAATGCAAGGTAGAGAAATACAGTGGGCCTGGGTGCAAAGCTGGCAAGAATGTATGTTCTTTTTACATAATAAAATGAGATTTCACACTCCCCATAAAACCATGATCCGCTTGGATGATGCAATGCAGTATCTCCTAAACTTGCAGATGGGGCAGTGCTGGAAAGGGACGACAAGGACATCTTGAGGATGGGATAGAAGTCAAAATTCTGGAAAATGGGGAATGTAGTTGGATAGGGGAAAGACAAAATTCAGAAGTGACTTATAGGGCTTTGGTTTGAAATCTGAGAGGGGAGAATGACTGGTTAGGTAATGGTAGCCCTGCAGAAATAAACCTGGGGCTAGTCATGAGCTGAGAGTCAAGCATGTTGTACCGATAGGAACAGTAAGTGTATACAGCAGAGGCTAACAAGATGCATGAAGTAGTCACTCTGCTTTATTTAGTGGTGTCTTCTTTGGATATCCTGAACAGCTTTGAACATTGTGTGTTATGACAAACAGGTGCAGTAGAACAAGGGTTTGGCTTCTTGTTTCAGCAACTGAACTTCTGTGCTGGTTAGTGTACTCCTTGAAGCATAAATGGAGAAAGCTCAGGGCTGTATTCTCCTACTGTCCTGGTTTCAGCTGGAATAGAGTTAATTTTCTTCCTAGTAGCTGATACAGTGCTGTGTTTTTTATTTAGGATGAGAATAATGTTGATAACACACCAATGTTTTAGGTGTTGCTAAGCAGTGCTTACACTAGTCAAGGACTTTTCAGCTTCCCATGCTCTACCGACTGAGAGGGCTGGAGGTGCACAAGAAGCTGGGAGGGGGCACAGCCAGGACAGCTGACCCCAACTGGCCAAAGGGACGTTCCATACCATGTACCGTCATACTCAGTACATAAACTGGGGGAAAGCTGGCCGGGGGGGCTGCTGCTCGGGGACTGGCTGGGCATCGGTCGGCGGGTGGTGAGCAGTTGCACTGTGCATCACTTGCTTTGTATGTTCTTTCATTATTATTATTACTGTTGTTGTTATTTATTATTATTGCAATTATTAAACTGTTCTTATCTCAACCCATGAGTTTTCTCACTTTTACTCTTCCGATTCTCTCCCCCATCCCACCAGGGGTGGGGGCAGGGAGTGAGCGAGCGGCTGTGTGATGCTCAGTTGCCGACTGAGGTTAAACCACAACACCTACGTGGAAGGCTGGCTTCTATCTCAGGACTTAATCTGAGTGCCCACACTTCTAAAATGCATCTCTGAACGGTTTCCTTGCTTTCTTCTTTCCCAAAGCAAGTGCAGCCTGGAAGCAGCGCAGAGAAGGGAGACAGCAAGACTGACCTTTCCAACACCAAATAGACTAACCAGAACTGCTCTTTTGGGGAGGGAGGATGGAATGAAGAAAGATGAGAAGATGCAATCTGAACAAAGAAAGCTGGTGTAACCTTCAGGAGCCCTTAGAGGACCCTGCGCAAGCAACGTGATAGCTTTAAGTAATCTCATCACTAACACACCTTTTCCCCTTCTCTTTAAAGCAAACTACAAATCTGAACCTTCCTCCTGAAGATCTTGATTCATCTGGTGATGATGACGATGCGTTCTCAGGTTCAGGTGCAGGTGAGTTATTAGCACTTGCACTGTTAGTGCTTGATCCTTCCAGAATGTGGCAATTGAGATCTTGATGAGCATCCAAGCTAAAAGGGTGGGAGGGAGGAATCACACACACCCCCGCCCCAGAATATGAGAGTTGGGAACAGAGAAAGAGCCTAATCTATTCATCTTGCATTGCTTCAGATCCTAACAATTAGCAGAAAATGAGTTGTAGGAGACTTGAAAGGGAGCAGAAGCAGGTATACTCCATGTCACTGCTAATATGAAATATTGCATGAAGAATGTTACGAAACTGGAGTGATTCTCTACTCGTGGGGAAGAGGGACTGTAAGAAGGGCCTTTGTCCTCTCTTACAAGCTGGTAGGAGATACCATTTGAGGGTGTGTAAACACCAACCTGCCAACATACATCTACTGCAAATTTTATCTGTCATCAGATGTGTAAGTTCCCATGGGCCATAATTTTTTAAAAGTGGAATAAAGGGGTTTTAGGGTGGGGAGAAAGTCTTATCAGAATGATTACTAAACTGCATGAGAGAGACCTTTGGTGTTCAGTGCTGAAGTTGAGGAGATGCTACTGAGGAAAGAGTAAGCTATTGAAAGCTAAAGCATGGTATCCTTCTGCTTCCTTCCAGCCATATGCTTGTATTTTAAATTAAATTAAATTCTGCAGGAATAAGACCCTGAAATCAGTGCCAAATGTGCCAGTGACTAAAGGTGTTGAGTATATGGGTGACTGCTCTGAATCACATGAAATATATTTATGGGAAAAGAGTCAGATAACCATCCTGAGCAACCAGTGTACTGAAAGCAGACGTCCCCCTTGTCGACCTGTCCGCTGTTCTGGTTTCGGCTGGGATAGAGTTCATTTCCTTCCTAGTAGCTGGTACAGTGCTGTGTTTTGGATTTAGGATGAGAATAATGTTGATAACACACCAATGTTTTAGGTGTTGCTAAGCAGTGCTTACACTAGCCAAGGACTTTTCAGCTTCCCATGCTCTACCGACTGAGAAGGCTGGAGGTGCACAAGAAGCTGGGAGGGGGCACAGCCAGGACAGCTGACCCCAACTGGCCAAAGGGACATTCCATACCATGGGACGTCATGCTCAGTACATAAACTGGGGAAAGCTGGCGGGGGGGGCTGCTGCTCGGGGACTGGCTGGGCATCGGTCAGTGGGTGGTGAGCAATTGCACTGTACATCGCTTATTTTGTATATTCTTTTATCATTATTATTATTAAACGGGGCAGTGAGCGAGCGGCTGTGTGGTGCTCCGTTGCCAACTGAGGTTAAACCACAACACCGCAAACAGACTAGCACTTGTGCCTTGGGGAGAAGCAGATGACTAACAAAGTATTGCTGAATAGCGCATTGGTCTGTCCCTTCCTTATTCCACTGCAAGGGATAAGAAATTACAAACTGAACTGCTGTTGTTACGAAAATTGGCTATGCAGGTTAGGCATCCTCCTTAGACCAGCGTCCTGAAGATACTGTTAATAGGTCTCTAAACTGGTTTTTTTTTTTTTTTTTAATTTTATTTTGCAGGTCCCCTGACTGACCAGCCTCGCACCTGGATAATCGCAGGAGAACCGACTAATTTCTCATTATTGGCAACACCAATGGATTTCAGCAAACAGCCATTTCCCGGGCTTGAGAGCCAAACTGAAAAGGAAGTAGTATCTCCTTCTGCAACTAGTAATGTAGTGACAGAGGAGCCAGTTGTAGCTGTGAAGGACGAAGTACCCATCCTGGGCTCGCCTGATGAGAAACCAGCAAATGATGCGGTTACAACAGTGAGAAGCCCCACTACTCACTTTCCTTCAGTGGTTCATGTAACTCCTTCAGAAGCCTCAGGCACAGTCCATGAGCTTGAACCTAAAATCCCTAGCTCTGATGTGTCAGACACTAAAGACGTGCCTGAGCCCTACTCTACCATCCATCATGAGGGAGACATCGCTGCCACCCCCACACCAACAACTCCAAAGGACATTGTTCCTACACATGAGGATGTTTCTGAAGATGGCTCTGGAGACCCGGTGAGGACTAATAGCTTTGACACCCTTTCCAGGAAGATGGCTTTAGTACTATGTAGTAAGTTGGTTTTGCAGGAAAGGGTGGTAATTTGTTAAAAACAATGATTGATTTAATAGCTTATATTGGTGGAGGGTTTTAGATGAGAAAAAACAAAGCTGTGGAAAGTCTCCAGTAACAGACATGATGAGAAACATGAATAACCTGCCTTGTATGTCCCAACAGGGAGACTTCATCTTGACTAAAGATGAGGATTTGGTCCCCACCCAGAACTCAGAAGTACTGGCTGACTCTGGGAGGAATGCCAAAGCATCAGGAGCCTCAGGAATTATGGAGAGAAAAGAAGTTCTTGGAGGTACCTGATATTCTGGATTTCTAGTTGGTAAAAGCAGACTCTCGTAGGAGTCTTCCAGGCAGCAGAAGCTGCAGTTCTGCAAGTACATCTCTGAGCATGAAAGCCAACTTTTTACATTAGACCTCTAAAATGAGGGTGGTGATTCATGATTCTGTGTTGTCAAAACCCTAACAGGGGCAAATGTTAATCTGCTAATAGCAAAGCAGCCACTGCTAGTTATCTGGAATTTTATGTTTAAACCTATTCTTTCGCTCCTCTCAAAAATTACAGTAAAACTGCTCTAATGCTGCCTGGATCAAATGACTAGAGTTGAACAACGTAGCCTTGCGTGCTTTGCAGTGTGCCGCGGTGAGAGATCTGTTTTCTCTAGGTTTACCTCATGTAGATGAGCAGGCTCTTGGTAATGGCAGGATGACTGGTGTGGGAGGGGGCAAAAGGGCAAATTAATTTCTGGAAGTCACGAAGTCAAGGACCGTGCAGTAAGGAACAGTCTGGAACTTGCAATCATACTAGCATTATCTGGTGTGGCGTCTAGAGTAATTTGTGTCTTTTTTTCCCCCTTCTAGGTGTTATTGCTGGAGGACTAGTAGGCCTGGTGTTTGCAGTGTTTCTAGTTGCATTTATGCTGTACAGAATGAAGAAAAAAGACGAAGGCAGCTATTCACTGGACGAACCAAAACAGTCTAACGGAGGATACCAAAAACCACACAAACAAGAAGAATTCTATGCATAAATGCTGATCTTCGGGACACTTCTTATTCCATCTTTCTTGGACTCTTCTCTCCCTGCACGTGGACCTCCTAGTGTGCTTTGCATTAAACTTAAGCCATATGATCATTGGGTTATTTGCCCTTACCACTTTGCCATTGGAAATTTTATAACTACAAAGTAGATCTGGATTCATTGAACATTCCCCGCTTTCTTGCACAACTTTTTTTTTAAATTTTTTTTAAACAGAAGTGGGACTGCAAGTTCCTAAACTCACTTTGGTTTATCTAAAGACTGCTGGGGCAGGCGGTGGGGAGAAGATAAGGGAGCACTGTATGTATAAACCTCTTGATATTTAGGGAAAGGGCTAGCAAGAATAAACAATTATCAGTGCTCAAATTCTGTATAGCAGGGATCCTTCCTATTTAACTCATAGATGTGTTTTAAGTGTAACAAATGGCTGTGCTGGGCAGACGTTTGGTACACTGCAATCCTCTAGCTCTTTCTAACTGCCGTATTTGGAGCACTTAATGCCTATGAAACATCAAGCTGAATGTGATTTCTAGTGAAATGAGGTGTGAGGGCCAGGGTAAGCAAATGACTGTCACGTGGTTTAAAATAACATATTTTGGAAACGTTATCCCATACTCAGAACCAGCTCCTAAGCAGTTGGTGCATACACTAATACAAAACAAACCCCAAAGATCCCAAAACTAAGTGGAGAGTTCATTTTGCCAATAGCGCTGGACTGTCCCACTACCCTCTTGCTCCTTCGAGGCTTAGGTAAGAAATAGATTTTTCTAAGCGGTCTCATCTCAGACATTCCCTCTTCGTAGGTGCCGAATCTAGGCTGGGCTGTCATGCTGCAAATACTTACCCTGCGCTACTATGTAGTCGCCAGGTGACTGATGGCGTCAGTAGGTGTTGTAGCACCTACCTCTCTGTGCATTGTTTACAGTGGTTGTCTCGGAACACGGTCTGCTGTCTAAGCCACAGAATACCTTGGCACACAGGGGTGGAAGGTAGAAAGCAGCATATCGTGACTTCGCAGCTAAGGAGTAGAGAAGCATAGTATCGAAACAAGCCTGATGAAGGCTAAGTGTAGATGGCCTTAAATATATAAAACAGTTGGCGTGCTTGACTGTCACGACTCTGGAACAGCTCTTCAGAAGCTGTTCCTGCACTTTGGAGAGAAGCAACTCCAGGGATGTCAGACTAGTAAGGGCCGAAAAGCACCTCCTGAGGAATGTCCGGATGCCTGAAGCTGCTGGTGGTCAATGTGCTGTAAGGTGTGAGGCACTGAGGCCTCATTGAGGGTCTGGAGTTCTCCAGAGTATCTCAAACTGAGTGAGAAGAAAAGTGTGGTGTTCTGCACAAGCCTTACTTCTGCTCTGCCTTTGGTTAGCTTCTTGCAAGTTCAGTTTCTCATCACTCAGTGCAGAAGGTATGGGGTGGAGGAGGAGTGTTTACAACTGATGTAAATATTTGTACTGTTGAGCCAGAGGGAATGATTGGAGAATATTGCAACAGTTAGTACGTGTTGCACATTAACAGTAAAACTTAAAAACCTGTGTAATTTAAATGAAGTATAAAACACTCCTGAGCTGCTATGCAGCTAAAATTGGTGCCTTCTTTGCAAACCCAAGAAAAAAAACCCAACACTTCTTGATTCCAAACTCTTCTTTATGCACAAGGAAAACTTGTGCATATATGTAGCTGGCTGTTTTTAAGTAAAGCTGCAAAGTCCATTATGTCTTTGGGTTTTTTTTTGTTTTGATTTTTTGGTTTGTTTTTTGTTTTTACTGAATGAATTTTTATAGGTTAATGCAATGACCAGATGGTGTTAATTTCAGCTGTAATTCTTTGCTTTGTATAGGAATGTAGAAATGTTGTTTGATAGGTTTATCTATGAAAAGGTTCTTATAAACCACAGGAAGATAAAGTGGTAAACTTCAGTTGTACCTCACAACCTTGCTAGGGGGAAAGGAAAAAACCTGTATATTTTGGTAGTCTAAATTGACAGTTTGTGAAACAAACATGACATTCTGTGTTATTTAAGTGGTACAAATGAAATATGACTTCTAACAGAAGATGCAACATTTGGTTATCTGTATGCCATGTAAAGGTATACTGCAATAAATGGCATTTTGGCAAGAATGTGTCTGATCTGTGAACATTGCTGTATATAATACTTCACAAAGTAGATGTGTTTTTTAAGACTGCCGAGTTCTTTAAGGAAGTTGGATTCCAAGTATGAAATGTGAATTTTGGTGCTAAACATATGGAGGTTCAGCTCAGAATTTGAAGGGTATGAGTGTGGCCTGCTTCCCTCTTACCCTGCCCTGGATGTCTGGGTTGTGGTGAGCTGCTCTACCCTGAGGCAGTGGCGTGGGATATGAACGGGCTGTAGTGGAGACTTGAATGAAATCTCTTTGTCAGAGCTCTGCAGCGTTTCATGCTGGTTCTGGTTTTGGGAGTTCTCCTTGTGCAGTATGTCACCATCCCCAAAAAGGTGAAAAATGTTGTAAATCTTCCACAGGGCTTCCTCTTGCTACCTGTCTTCTGCCTCCAGGAGTTTGAGGGCTGCAGGAGGGGCAGCTCCAAGTCTTTCAATTAAAATGTGCTTCCCAAGACAAATTTGGAGATTGTACCTCCAAGGAGGGAGAACAGAGCAGGCCTGTCCTAAGTGTTCTGCTGTACAGCATCAGTTACTCTGGGGTGCTACGGCTTGCGTGGGAGCAGATGGAGCAAAACAGAAGTAGAGGAAAATGCCCTTCACAAAATAGGGAAGTCAAAAGCTGCTGCCTGTCTGGGTGGGTCTTATTGCAGCTTATACAATTATTTTCTTTTACAAGGCTTTGAGCTGTAAGAAACTTAGGTTTTTTTGTTCTGTAAACTAGCCACTGTATTTTTAGTTTATAATCTCCTCTTGCTTACGCTGGAACCATGTGGGCTGTGTGATTTCTATCAGAAAATGTTTGGAGGAATCTTGGTGATCAGAAGGTTTTGAGGTCAGGCAAAAGGATCGAAGGATTGAGTTTAGAAGACATTGCTTCCATAGCTGAAAAAAGCTGGAAAGTGCTTTCCAACTGCATGCCAACTTTGCCAGTCCCTTAAACTGGGTAAAAGACTTGTGTAAGATTAGACTGTTTTGCATAGCAGTGTCTTACCTGCTATGAATTCTCTTCATTGTGGGTTCCCAAGACTTTTGTTTCCACTTCTAGTCAGTGACAATGTGGGAAGTTAAGGTGGCAGGGAGGGAAAAAATGAACTGCTGAGGAAAGTGGGAAATTTCTATGTGAAAACCCTTACAAGTGAAACACAGTGTCTGATCCTCCGTGTGCACTTGAGAGAAACTTGGTTGTACTAAGGGAGAATAATCTGTAGAAGGGATAGTCTGCCCCTATTCTGGCACAGGGTAGCCTGGGTTTTCCTGAGTCACGTTTCTGTTCACCATGCTTCCTGACTTTCCTCTTCATCCATGCTGGAGCAATTATCACATTTGCTCTTGTTCACAAGTGAGATGCAAAGAATGTGGCTGGCAGAAAATCTGACCCCTTCTTTGTTCTGGAAAAATGAGCTGGAGGGTGTAAATGCACCGAATGTCAAGGAAGGCAAACTATGAGAGGAGGAGGACTTTTCACAATTCTCACTTTGTCAGGTTGCATTAGACTCTATAAAGGAAGCTAAAGCAAATCTAAAAGGCTGTATAATCTTGTAACTGAAATAGAGAACAGGAAAAAAGAGGGCCGCTCTATGGGGGTACTGAGAAGAAAACCTGTTTCAGATATTTCATAAATGCCTTATCTGAGTCTTCATCAGGACTAGTATGTATATGGATGAAAATGAGTAGTGGAATAAAGGTACAGGTGAAATTTGCTCCATTTGAGGTAGCAGCAAAACTCAAAAAAACTTCAAATATGCAGGAGATGGGCTAGAGGCTCAAAACCAAATAGTTACTTGGCGTTCTGGGGTGGTGTTCAGCTCATGAAACTGGAAGCCTGACAGACAGCATTTTTAATAAGCTTGTCAAATTAGAGGACAGCAATTTTACTGCAGAAAATGAAGTGCAGTGTCTGCACTGAGGAAAGAGGGGGGAAAAAAGGTTTGGCCTCAGCAGTATGCAGGATCTTACAAAAGGATCAGATGGATAGAAAAATTAAAAGATAGGATGCGGATACATGGCATAAAATACAAAATAGATGCACCAAAAGTAGATTGTGGCAGACTAATCAGATCTCTTGCTTTTTGTTAGCAGTTTTTTCAGTCAAAGGCAATGTAATTGAACTTCAGTAAAGCAATTTATCAGTGCCACACAGAAAATGAATAATCAAAAGGAGGAAGCTGGGGATTAGTGGAAGAATTGTGAAGTGGTGAGGAATGGGCTAAGGAGGAGCCTGCAGCAGGCTCTGCACGACAGGGAGTTAGTAGTAAGAACAGACCTCATTTTGGGGGTATCTTTCTAAATACTGTCATTAAGCTGAAATGGAAGGGAATACATGGAATTACAGTTGCTGTTGGGAATTTGGGCAGCCTCATCAGTGTGGAATATCAAGAGTAGAATATTTTAATGTTCTGACAAGTAACAATTAGGATCAACTTCAATAGGACAAGGTCAGGCATTGGAGGGGGTGACAACAGGAATTTCTGCTCTGACCTGGGAATAAGAGAGGGGAAGAAAGGGCTAGGTGAATTAGTCAATTCTAGAATAATTATCTGTGTGATGCAGCTGTAAGAAAGGAAAAAATAAATACAGGATGTAGTAGTCAAGGCATTTCCAGCAAATGGAATTTTCAGCACCGTGGGTATCATTATACAAAGAACTAGTAGTGAGCCCGTCGCTTACCATCACCTACATGCTCTAGGATTAATTCATGCTGGGAAGGAACAGAGGAAAAACATTAAAATGATGTGGGAGTACAGAGTCTCTTCCCACAGTAACTAACGGTGTTTGGTTTGTTCAGCTCGGGAAAACACAGACTGACAGGTCCTACAGTTGCTGTCTGCATGCTTGTCCTGGTACAGGACAATACAAAAGATGGAGATGAGCAATTTAGGCTAATGAATAATATGGGAGCAAGAAAAAAAAAGAAGAAACTGGCAAGTATAAACATTGAAATAATTAAAAAGCTTG
Organism: Aptenodytes forsteri; assembly: GCF_000699145.1. Taxonomy (NCBI): domain Eukaryota; kingdom Metazoa; phylum Chordata; class Aves; order Sphenisciformes; family Spheniscidae; genus Aptenodytes; species Aptenodytes forsteri. The sequence goes on along the minus strand of NW_008795373.1, from coordinate 5,944 downwards.
AGAATCTTTATGTTAATGGTGGGGGCAAAAGATCAAAATGGATTGAATACAAAGTTTGACGTTCAGGAGGATTATGGTATGAAATGTTCCTGAGCCAGTAGGACGTCTTTCAGCCAATAGTCTATGCAAAGAATACAGAGACCAGTTAAAAACTCTTCCTCTCTTATCCTGTTTTTCCTCCTAACAATCTCTAGACCAAGATTGGAGTTTTTCAGGCCACTTCACTATGAGCTGAGAAGAAAGTTCTTTGTCTAATACAGACAAGATCAGCTGAGCCACGTTTCCAGGTGGAGGTTTCTGTAAAGCCACCTCTTTTAAGAGACTAGACTAATTAGGCAAGTCAGTGTCACTTCTGTTTGGAGAAAATGTGAAACAGGTCTTCCTCAACCTGTTTCTTCAAACTGCCTATCATTAAACTTTCCAAATTACACCTCTCTGCAAACACTGCCCCCCAAAAAAAATCCTAATTCAAACTTTAAACCATCACATTTCTACACTTACCATTGCTTATGGCATAGCGCAGATAAGCCAGGCTGGGATTCTAACAAGATTTAGCCCCACTAGCATAAAACCAGCAAACACAAGAGGAAAGTGTGGGGACAGAGAGAGGATGATGCAACATGTAGCCATCTGGAGCAATATGCTTCTTCAGGTATCAACACTGCCAGGTTTATGAATTGTCCTTTAGTTTGCTCTGTTGTTCCACACATAGGCAGTCTCATCTTACCCTAGTGCCAATGGTCTGCTCTTATTTATCACATATTTTATTTACTCTAGTTTACTACTCTGCTTCCCCTAGTGTGCTTTAGCATGGGAAAAGCAGACGGGCAGCCTTCTGGACCATTCTTTGAGACAGTAACAAAACATAATTGGGACCAATGTACTCTGCTTTGTGTGTGCAAACACACATGTATATATGTACATGTGCTTATGTGTATGCATGTGCATGCACACACAAGTATGTGCTAACTAGAACTCAAAACAGGATAGGTAAGGACAAGCAGTAAATTTAAAAAAGTCAGAAAATATGAAGTGCTTTTAGAAGTAGAAAATCCTACTTCAAGATGGCATAAAGCAAAGAATGAATAGGCATGATTTAAAAATAAAGATAGATTAGCATTTGAATAGATAGTGGATCTCAGAACACAGCTGTTCCAGTTTAACTAAAGCCATGTGACTTTGTTGTATAGGAAGGTCCTCAACATGAACCCCTACTTGGCTGAGCCAATCATCAAAGCATTCCTGACCCCCAAGAACCTGTGTGGGGGAGAGCTGTATGCGTAAGATGTGCCACCAGTCCAGGCGTCCCCAAACTGTGGTACATCTACCACTGTGGTATGCAATATATTTCCAAATAGCATGCAGAAAAAAACTAAAAAACAAACCTCAAAAAATCCACCATCAAAACCTGTCACACCTGTCTTATCTCTGGAAGTGATACGCAGGAGCCAGCTAGATCCCTCCTTCTGTACACAGAGCTAGGAGGTGCTGCAGATGATGGTGTGTGGGTGACATTGAGGACAGGACTGGGGCAGCATGGTAGAAACTTCTGCTGATGCCACCAGTGCATTCCTCCCTCTAAACAAAGCCTGGGAACTCATGTCTTAGGTGACTGGCTAGCTGTTTTCCTAGGGTGGTAAAACAGGTTGCATTTCTTTCTGAAAGGAGAGGGTTTGAGTGCCAGCAGAAACTCAGCAGTAGCTGAGAAATGCAGCTTCTGAACAAGGTATCTTTCTTTTCTGCAAGGCAGTGGCTCCTGACTCCCATCAGATTTGGAATTAGTAGGTGCTGAGAGCAAGGGGCTGCTCCTCTGGGAGATGCTCCAGGCTGCTGTGGCTCTCTAAGCATGAGCATATGCTGTTCATAAACCTGCTGCTGCCCTGCTTAGGCAGTGTGCTGGATGCCATTCCCCACTGCACGAGACCAGTCGATTTGTGACCTAAAGGAATCACATAGTTTTTTTGTTATTCTAACAGATACACCCAGACTTCCTCATGCAAAGCCTTAGCTGAGGAAAGCTTAAAAGTGTTAAAACTTAGCATATTCTCTGTGCAGAACAAAATCAAACCAACAGGAATTAAGGCTGAAATAGTTTCAAAAGGCTATAAAAGAACATTATTGTCTTTTCAAAAAAACCCCACAGATTAGAAGCTCTTAAGATAAAGCAGAGATTGCATAAAAAGCGAAAGTTTGCATGTATCACAATCGAGCGAGGTGATGGCCCATCTAATTACTTATCCATCCATACCTGGAGGATATCTGAAAAGCTACCTTTGCTGGCAATCAGAAATCATCTTAATCATCCATCCTCTATGGTCAGAGGCCTTCGCAGCCCAGCTCTGAGTGGACACCAGGGTTTGGCCAGCCCTTCAGGGACTGTCACATGAAGTGAGTAGGACTGTAGGTGCAGCTACATGCAGCACACAGCCCTGCTGATGCCGAGGAATCAGTCCTTTCTCATTCAGTACATCCAGGCCTGAAGTTGACTTTATGAGTAACTTAAAATAGCAGTTGAGTGTTCAATCTTCATGACCCAGAGCAATGGGTCAAGGTCTTCTTGGAGTTTTATTGTTCTCAGGGTGGCACAGGGGAAAATATGGTTGTTTTGGAGCTATATTACCTGCCTTTTATGCAGACTGAAAATGTGGCTTTATTATTATTGCTATTAATGTACTACTGGAGGAAAAGACAGTCTGCATATGCTCTTGAAAATGTTGGTTGAGTCTGCTCTGCCTGCTCAAATACTGCTGTTAATGTTTGATAGCAGCCGCCTGAAAACAGAAGCCTTTGAACTGTTTATTGTTCTCAGGAGGTGGTTTGTCTTTTTTGTTATATATGTAAACTGGAGCCTAGCTGCAAGTTTCTTGGGTATGGCATAAATGATTAGAGCCCTGCTCAAAAGTGTTGTTGGTTTTAAGTATTCTTTTCGGATGTTACCATTTCTACTTTCAAACAAAACCCCTACCTACTGCTGAAGTGCAGCTATGTGTGCTTGCACAGCTCTAAGGAGTGGTTGTGTGGTTACTCCACAGTAAGGATTAGTCACACATTAACCACAGCTGTAAAAACATGTCTATGGGAAAATCACATCCAAACACTGAGGGCCTTTGAGTCTGCTGCTTATTACTGAGGAGGTGGGTTTCTGTTCCATTTTTCTTCAGCATTGTGCAACATACATCCGGCCTGTTTACTTTGCTATCATGACGCATCATAGCTTTTTCTCTGGCAGTCTTCTACCTCCCCCACTTCCATGGACCGTGGTGTACTGAGGTCTTACAGGTAGAGCTGAGTCAGCCAGTGTTTCTAAACCAGCAGGTCTTGGCAGGGGGGTGGGCACTCACACTGTTCCGTTGTTTAGCCACACTATTTCATTGCTACCTGAGGCAAAGCAGGTGGTGCCAAATGATGATTTAGGGCTCTGTGATTATAACAACTTTAGGTCCGTGAGGAGCAAGGACACCCTTGCTCATTGCCAAAATGACAGCTAAAGGCTGTAACAAGTTCTCTTGCTTTTTACTCAATAGAAAACCACCATCCATTACTGTTGTCCTTCTCTCTACATGTCCCTACACCTCATTCTGCATAGGCCTTCAGCAAAGTATGGATCCTGCACTCAATTTCCAAGTCCTCCTCTCCAGATCTTCTCAGAGGTAGTAAAGCTGAAGAGCTTAGAGGGGAAAGAGGACAGCATCCCCCATAGGAACGTGTGACTCAGTAGGGCCACTCTGCATTGAGCTTTGGCCTCTGACAACTGTTGGTGCTGCAGTCCACACTTCAGGGCTTCCAGGAGAGGGTCCCAGATCATCGTCAACCAATTATGGATTCTGTTATCCCCCCACTGCTGTTGAATTCCCTTGAAAGAATGACAAACCTTCTTAATGTGAATATTTCTTGTGGGGTGGAAAGGCAGTGCAAATGAGAGATACACAAATAGGAATGCTTTCTCCAAAGCTGCTTTGGGCAAAGGAAGAAAAACAGCACTCATGAAGAACATGTAATTACCATGTCCTCTGCCCCACCCTTGCCTTCTCAAGAGAAAATTCTCTCTTTATATGTTAGTCTGGCTTCTGAATTTACTGATTTGCTCCAGGCCTGTGTCACATGGCCCATTGCAAGTCAGCAACCAACACTCTCTTTCATATAAATAAGTGAGGCTCATTTAGACTCAAGCTGCTTGTTGAGTACATCAAGGAGAACTGAGCATTGGGAACAAGGCAGTGCAGCTTTCTGGTACTGCTGGAAGTAATGTCCCTGTATTTGGGGACTGAAGGTGGGAACCAGCTTCTGTGGTTCCATTCTGCTTTCTGAAGCCATGTCCTCACCCTGGCTCCTGCCTGGAAAAAGGCAATTTAGGCTGGGGTAGGAACTTGCATATTACCGTAATGTGAGAAGCTGAATTACTCTGAGAAAGTGCATGTTTTCTGTGCATTGCGCTCATTTCCCTTCTTACCAAGCACTGCTGCCTCTAATGCCTGCTGCAGCTTGTTTTCCTGTTACCCCAATGGCAGATGTTTCAGACCATCCTTCCCCTTCCCTACCTGCAGTGAGTAAGAGAAGGTTGCCTCAGGCACCTCATGTTTTCTTTGCATGGGGCAACATAGACTCCAACTTTGCCTTGAGCAAAGAGCCATTACTATTTATCTAGAAAACCCCTTAGAGAAAAAGGAGATGTGAAATTATCCCATGCAGTGGGTCCCTACACCGATCCCCGGGTTCGTAAATGGGAAAATAAAGCCTGCACAATACAATTCCTCTGGCCAGTTAGGACACTTTGCATGTTATTTTACAGCTGCCTCTTGAGAAGATTGCTTGTGTTCCCATCAATCCTCCAGCACCTTTCCATTACATTCATCCATGTGAAATGAAGTAAGACCAATGCGAAACACCATGGTACAATTGCTTCATAGGGCACTGCAACCTCTACCCCTCCAAAGGCCAGTTACACAGCCTTCTGTGCTGTGGTTAATGCCCAGCCCTTGCTGCTTCTTCAGGCATACAAGGACTGTATCACAGCTAGGGAGCCAGAAAGTATACTGAAGTTTCAGGAATGAGTGTCTAAACCTTTTTTCCACCCCTATTAAGATTAATGACATTCTTGGAGCCAAATATTCCCTTGTTTATTCCAGAAAGCAAACATGTTTTCAGAAGTCCTTGTATTATATGTACATGGGGTCACTGGCCCAGCTCAAGCAGGGAGTGCCACAGTCCCACTCCAGGGCAAACCTGACCCGGGCCCTGCCCAGAGACGCTGCTCCAGGACAGTTCTGGCTTGGGGCAGGGGCAGGCACTGGGCCAGTCCCAGTTTGGGCCCAAGTTGAAGGAGGAGGTATCCAACTAAGTGCTGGTTGGGGTGGACAGTGCCCAACTGCCAGCATGGAGGACACGATGGGTAAAGGCTCAGGACACCCAAGGCCACACTTCTGGAACCAGCATTGATACCCAGCCCCATTCCAGGCATGGGGGAAGGCCCAGGTCACAGTGGAAATGGTTTTATGCTGCTCTCAGTGTTCCCACCCAGCATGTGTTATCCACAGCCACAGTCCCTTAGGAATATGGATGGCCATCATGGTCTTCTCCACTGAGACTGCCAACACAGGTGCCTAGCTTTCCCATGCAAGGACGGCTCAGAAGTGAGCAGGGGATGAAGGCGGGCCTGCAAAATTATTCTTGCAGAAAACTGGTTCAGGTATTGGGAGACAAAGACAACAAACATATAAACATTGAGGGAAAATGCCCCCCATCCCAGGCCCAGCTTCCACTTCTCTGCAGACACATCTCGGCCCCACCTCCTGCTCACCTCCCCCCTCCCGGGCAGCGCGGTGTCCTGCACGCCATCCTGACACGGGGCACCACCTCCTTCTCCTCCCTCCTGCTGCTGACCGCCTGGCCTCAGCCCTGTTCTCTATGGCATGGACGGACCCCTCTCGTTGGCTCAGAGCCGCCA
>NW_008795372.1:46348-55873 GCF_000699145.1 Aptenodytes forsteri | reverse complement strand
AAGAGAAGAGAAGAGAAGAGGAGAAAAGAAGAAAAGAAAATAAAATTTAAATTTTCACATTAAGACATTTCAGTTGGAAAGAACCTACAATCATCTAGTAGTCCAACTGCATGACCAATTCAGGGCCGACCAAAAGTTAAAGCATGTTATAAAGGGGAAGGGAAGGGAAGGGAAGGGAAGGGAAGGGAAGGGAAGAGAAGAGAAGAGAAGAGAAGAGGAAGAGAAGAGAAGAGAAGAGAAGAGGAAGAGAAGAGAAGAGAAGAGAAGAGGAAGAGAAGAGAAGAGAAGAGAAGAGAAGAGAAGAGAAGAGAAGAGAAGAGAAGAGAAGAGAAGAGAAGAGAAGAGAAGAGAAGAGAAGAGAAGAGAAGAGAAGAGAAGAGAAGAGAAGAGAAGAGAAGAGAAGAGGAGAAAAGAAGAAAAGAAAATAAAATTTAAATTTTCACATTAAGACATTTCAGTTGGAAAGAACCTACAACAATCATCTAGTCCAACTGCATGACCAATTCAGGGCCGACCAAAAGTTAAAGCATGTTATAAAGGGCATTGTCCAACTGCCTCTTAAACACTGACAGGCATGGGGCATTGACCACCTCTCTAGGAAGCCTGTTCCAGGGGTTGACCACCCTCTCAGTAAAGAAATGTTTCCTAATGTCCAGTCTAAACCTCTGCTGGTGCAGCTTTGAACCATTCTCACACGTCACTGGATCTGAGGGAGAAGAGATCAGCATCTCCCTCTTCACTTCTCCTCCTCAGGAAGCTGTAGAGAGCAACGAGGTTGCCCCTCAGCCTCCTTTTCTCCAAACTAGACAAGCTCAGGGTCCTTAGCCATTCCTCATAGGACATGCCTTCCAGCCCTTTCATCAGCTTTGTTGCCCTCCTCTGCCCTCCTCTTTTTGTTCTGAGCAATCATATTAACAAAAATAATGTGAAGACAGATAAAAGACAGAACATCATCACTGGAGTAAACATCTGGTACTGTTCAGCCTAGAGAAGAGAAAGCTCAGGGGGGATCTTATTCATATATATAAATACCTGAGGGGAGGGTGCAAAGAAGACAGAGCCAGGTTCTTTTCGGCGGTGCCCAGTGACAGGACCAGAGACAATGGGCACAAACTGAAACACAGGAGGTTCCCTCTGAACATCAGACAACTGTTGTTATCTCCTTGAATATCAGTAACAGAACTTAATCCATACCTCCACCTGACAACACCAGTTGCCAGGCAATGATGAGTCCATCATGGCAATCTTCACTAAATTATTATGACTACTTAATTTTAAGAAGCTGTATGTGCCATATGGCTTTATAAACTTGATTAACCTTTACTTATATCCTATTTTAGTCTATTACAGTCATTACCTAGATGATAAATACATCTTTCTAACAGATTTTTAAAAACCTCACAAAGCTAAAAATCTTCAATTTCATAATGTTTCAATTTTTATTTTATCTTTCATTTATTTTGTCTTGAGGAAAATATTGGAGAAAATATGTAAGCATAACAGGGTTAACATTTATATGGGTTTTATATTTTCTGGTAGCTGACACTAAAACATTTCAGTTTACCTTAAGTTAAAAGATAGTTCATGACTTTTGGTGCATCTTCTGTTTATCCCTCCCATCCACATGGACTTCAGGCAAGACGTGGGATGAGAAATGGAAAGGTCACATACTTTTGTATTTCAGGATACTCTGAGGTTCCTTTGGTTCTTTCAGCAGGTTACAGAAGATGTGATAAACATTAAGATACAGACCACATTACCATGTCTGTCTTTACTTTTTTCCTGCCATGTTTGCCAAAGTGGATTACATTTCATTCCTTCATATATGCCTACTATTGAAACTATGAGAGACTGATGCAGAAATTTAAGTTTTATTTCTTCAATAGTCTTGTTGTTCTTAGAACGTCAGCAGTTGTCAGCTGCACATAGCCAATACTGTATAAATCACGAAGACAGACATCAGAGAGCAGTGGAGTGAAAGTGTCATTACAATCTGCAAAAAAAAAATTGCTACATTAGATAACAATCATTTTCTCTGAGTGTATTTACTGTAACATGCTTATAATGAACTGATTTTATGATGAACTTCAAATAGAAATTTTCTGAGACATACCTAATCTATTTGTAATATGGAGAATAACAGTTCTTACAATAGGAATGACGCTGTGTGACTTCATTAATAATTACACACATCAGGATGCTGAAGTACAAATAACCATTACTGCTGAGTGCAATCCAGTTTATTCACATCTCTATGCAGATGATGTACACATGGGATTAAACAGCTCAGCTTCAATAGTTACAATGCACAAAGTACACACTAGATAGGGTAATTTCTAGTTCCAGGAAAAGTCAAAGACATGCTGACCACGTAAGCATGGAGAATTATGGGACTTTTCTTTCAGTTTTCATGATGTTTTAGTAACAAGAAATGTCTGCTGCAAACCAGACTCCTTAGGATTCTGGGTGTGCCTCATACATCTATATTTGTGACAATGACAAATCTGATAAATATAGGTGGGTTTTTTTACTTCTCTGGAAGGAGGTATTAGATTTTACCTGTGAATACATTGATAATTCTTGCAGGATGTTAAAACAGTAATCTAAATGTTCCTAAACAAAGTATTTTCTTCAAGGCTATCATGCCTTTCAGTTTTCCAGGTTTCCCTACTGGACATTTGACATTATTCGGTATAGACAGGCCCTTCATCTGTGCAACAACACAATTGTACTACGCAGCTGCTGCCTCTCTGGGTATAGCAATGGAGCCTGGAAATCTGGGGAAATGATTCTCGTTTGGCATGTAGTAGTTTCTTGCTAATAGCAACAATATCCTAGAAGAAGATAATTTCATTTTGCCATTTGATTTGCTGTGCTCCCTACCAAATTGAGAAAACATCTGCACTGTGAAAAAATTCAGTTTTCTAGCTCACTCCCAGGTCTCTGTCTCCTGATTATCCGCATTGCATATCATTGTGGTTTCTCTTTCTGGGAAGAAAAACAATCTTCTCCGAAACAAAATGCAATTGCTTGATTCTGGGGATAATTCACTCCAGGTACCCTTTCAATAATGTTTACATGTGAGAATGCACCATGTTTATGTGCCTCTGCTCTACTTAGTGAAATAACACTACTCCGCCTGATATTGCACTTTTGAGCACCTCTAGAGGTTTTCTGACATTCTGTCACACCTCAGTTCCTCTGGTATGTATAATAAGTACCTCACTGGTGCATGCCTGATCCTTCATTTTAACTCAGAAACCTAGAATTGAAATGCCCCCTGAAACTTTACCTATGTCTGAGAACCTCCAGACACCATGTAAGACTTAATCAGCTCTGGAAGTGGCTCATACTAAGGTGTGTGAACCACAAGCACTTTACAGCCTTGGTCTAGGGGCTGGGGCTTATTCCTTGTAGTAGAAGCATTTAGTAATGTGGAAGTAGCCATATAATCCAGTTCAGAATTAACACAGTTTTTCAAATCTTTGTACAGAGTCTACCAACCTGGTGTAATGCTTCCCTTTCTATTATAGATGCAGCATGTAAGAGCTTTGTTCTCCTAAGGGAATTGCATCACTAGCCAAGGATGAGACTGACATCCAAGTCAACTGGTCTGAAACTCTGAAGGATAAGAATTAAAGTCCTGCTTTTAGAACTTGATACTTCAATCAAACTTCATTCATTTAGGTTTGTCCAGCTACACCTCTCACTGATAGTTTCTTGACATTAGTATTCCCACAGATAACCTTTCTGAGTCTGGCTGTAATAGAAGTAAAAGAATCACACGTGTTACTCTTCTTCTCTACTTGAAAGACCAAAGATAGTCAACAAATAAAGAGCAAACATCCTTGCTACACAAGGAGGAAGAATATTCCATCAAAGATCTGAGCAAACAAAAACTGCTGATAAGAGTTTGTGGTTTACAAAATAAAAAGGTACAGACATGACTGAATCAAAAGCAGTTCAAACTGTGAAAATATTTATTAACATAGTTCCCAGACTGTTAATTCCTTGTCATAGGATTTTTCAGGGGCTGATTTAGTTTAATATTTCCATTAGTGATCTTGCACAAAGGACATATAATCAATATTTTAAAAGATCAAGAAAAAGGAAAGATTTTAAAATGGGCTGAATTTGAAAAGAGGCAAAGGAAATAGAATAAATATATTAAATGCATGTCTCTTGCTTTTACAGATAAGAATGTCTCAGATAAACTGAAATTTCATGTTCTAAAATATAAGGAGGAGAAATATGTGAACATACTAGTTGATCACAATATGACCATGAATTGATAATATTATGCAGTTATGAAGAGAACAAATTTAAACCTGAAATGTATTCTAGTACATATATGAAAGTATTGATTGCATTATATGTTTTCTGAAGCCTGTAATTTTAATACTCTATTTTTAAGAGCAATAACTGCCATCTGATAGTTTAAGAAGTTGTATGTGAAAAGTAACAGTCCCTGCTCAAAACTCAAAACTCCCCTGCTCATTCTGCTCAAAACTAACTGATGAACAGATTGACTGTGTGTCATTAAGATAATTCAATCTTCATAACAAGCTATTTCCTTTAGACATTTTTTTTAGTTTACTTTTTGGTATATTAGAGACTTCAACTTATGTGTTCTAATTCTTCATTATGCTCTCTACTATATCAGTTGCTGGAGTGTATGTAATACAGTAGGACAAGGCAGCACATTCGCTCTGAATTATTTGTAGTAAATTTATCCCTAGAACTTCTCCATGACTGCTTCGTGACAGTATTCCAAAAGGCCATCTAGTGTGGAGTGTGGCTTCTTCTGTTATCAAGAGTCTGCTTTCTTTGTCTTTCTTTCTATGGTAGCACTGGAGGTTAGGCAAGAACAAAACTCAATTCTAATAGAAATATTTAAAAGGCAGAAGTACGTCTCCCTTGTCAAAGACCTTTTAGCTCTGTGGTCATTAAATAAAGTACTGGTATTCACAATAACAGGCCAGTCTTTGTATTAAGCTAACATCACACATGTCAGGACTGGGCCTATCACACTAATTTTCTCTGAACTTGTCTTTCTTATAGCTTTGTTTTAGCTTATTTATCTGTAACAGCATTTGCCTAATAACCATATAGCTGTTACTAAGTTTGCTTTATCTTTGTTTAACTTGGAGTATTTTTGTTATTTAACAAGTACTGTTAAAATTTTTGATGTAGACAGGAATACCAAGTAGTTATGCTGTGTGCTTGGAAGTGACCTAGGACAAAGGTGCAGCTAAAGGAATACAGGCATACAGTGACAGCTGAAAGTGTGAGCACAGGATGACACTGGAGACCCCAAGTTTATCAAGAAGTCACCCATGGTCATGTATTGATAGTAATGCAAATATAAGAGCTGGACAAAACTAGTTTTAGGTGTAATAAAAATGAAAAACATATACCTAAAACATGTAAAACATGCCAAAGATAGAAAAGTGAGATATAACATGGTGTTTCAATGAAGAAGACCACAAAAATGATCGGAGGGATGGAACACTTCTATGAGGACAGGCTGAGAGAGTTGGGGTTGTTCAGCCTAGAGAAGAGAAGGCTTTCAGGACACCTTATTGCAGCCTATCAGTACTTCAAGGGGGCTTATAAGAAATATGAGGACAGACTTTTTAGCAAGGCCTGTAGTGATAGGACAAAGGGGAATGTTTTTAAACTAAAAGAGGGTAGATTTAGGCTAGATATAAGGAAGAAATTTTGTATGATGAGGGTGGTGAAACACTGGCACAGGTTGCCCAGAGAGGTGGTGGATGTCCCATCCCTGGGAACATTCAAGGTCAGGTTGGACAGGGCTCTGAGCAACCTGATCTAGTTGAAGATGTCCCTGCCCACAGCAGGGGGGTTGGACTAGATGACCTTTAGACTATTCTGTGATTCTATGATTCTAAGAAAGAAGGTGTGAAATACATAAATCGAACAAATAGAAATAATCCTAAACAAATCCTAAGGTGAGGAAGGAAAAAAACATGAATATCAATGTCTTGCTCCTCCTACCAAAAAGGAAGAAAATGCCTTCTGTAAACATCATACTGAGGATGCTGACAACTTGTTGCAATTCTCCCCTCTAGACAGAAACTGTTGACATTCAGACCCACAGGAGCAGTAGAAAGCTCGAAAACTGCCTTTTGCGTTCAGCCTGCCAAACATCAGTGTCTATTTGATCATTTCCAAAATTTAATTCTAAGCCCATGGGAAGCATATTGCCCCTGCATGTGTGGATTTTACTTTCCACAACAGGCTTCCAGTGATACTTCTGGGTTTTGTGCTATGGGAGGGCATAAATACCTTTTATGTACTAGAAATCCACTAAAATCAAATCTATACTGATATAACATAGCCCTGCAATGTTCTAGGACACATCAGTGAAGCATTAATACTCCTATTTTTTTCTCTGAAATGGAGAACATAATCAAATTAATTCCAGTTATCTTGTTCATTTTGCCTCTTGATTAATGCCCTTGAGTAGGAGAGTTCTTACATTTTCTGTATATCTGATTCACTCTATTTCTAGCTCAGTCTTCAATGATTTCCCATAGTAATTCCCATGATTCACCTGATCTACCCTTTGAAACCCTGTATCCAGTGTTTTGGATTTTTTTCTCATTTTCTAAAGATTTTCTAAAACTATAAGGAGAACCGAACTATTTTTATCTGCAAATAATTGTTTGGTCTCTTCTTCAGCTTCAGACAGTTGGGTTTATTATTGTTTCTATGTGTCAGCCAAGGAGTCCCTCATTTCATTCTCTGTTATTTCTTTTTCCATGAGTGCTACTAGATATGAGCTGATACAATCATATAGTGTTAGGACATTCACCTTGTTGTGGTTGTCTATATTTTCTGTAGTCTTTCAGAGGAAACAATGGGATTAGAAATATAAATAAACAAGCTATCCAATCCCTAAAATCTTTTTACTAATGAATAAAATTCCAATGCAAGGCAGTGACAGATCTGACACTTCTTTGAGAGCAGTTCAAGCCTTTCCTTTAAGCTTTGGGAAGCATCAATATCTTTGAGCTTTACTGGAGTATTAAGGCTGCAGACAGATGTCAGAGATGCTTACTTGGCCCTAGACTGAGGTTAAGCTAATTGAACTGGATGTGAGAAACTCCTGTACATGACATGAGAAAATTATTGGATGAAACAGATGACTGTGAAAAGCTGACAAAAGTTACAGACAGCTCTGTGTAGGACTTCTGGATCTCACAAGTATGCAAGAGGAGTTATGTAGGGAAGGACTAAACCTCACAGACCCTTGGAGGGCGTGCTGGAGCCCCTCAGGGAGTGCAATCGCCCAAGGCCAGCAGCACCAGGGTAACTGTGCCACTAATGCTATGCACTGCCAAGGTCACCCACTTAGCAGTATCAGAATTATCAAATTTGGGTACGGACGTAGCAAAGCTGGGACCAATGGAAAAAAAAAGTAATTAAGAGAATTTGAGAGGGGTTGAGAGTGGTAAAAGGGGAAGAACCAGGGAAAAGAAAGGGTAGAAATAGGGAATATAAGGAGTAGCAAATCATGGTCCATGTCAAGCAGCTCTGCTTCTAAATACAGCAGTTTGGAACAGGACAGTACAGTAAATCCACTGTTCCACTCTGCATATGCCTGACCCAGTTTCAGTGTATGGAGGGACCTAGCATGTCTTCCCTGGCATGGGTGAATGATTAGGACAAGAACAATGAAGTGCTACAGGAGGTCAGACAATCTGCTAACACTGAAAACAAAGTAATAACTGTAGACTGGCACTATACAGGTCAAAGAAATTACACATCAGGACATGATGAAGATTAAGTGTTTAAAAGCTATCAATCATTGTTTCTTCAAGTAATTACTTGGAAAACTCACACAAGAAAAAATATCTGATTGAATCCTGAAAAATGCCCAACACCTAGTTCAAGATGTTAGAATATAAAACCACTTCACATTAGAAAAAAAATGTACACAAAACCAGTTTTCTCATAGCTGGGAAGGCCAAAAATTCTACTTTTGAGCTTTGAAGATGAAGAGGTGCATTAGAAAGAAATTAAATAACTCACCTGAAAGAATAAAATGTTTATTCATTGCATGTTTTCAGAAGGAAACAATATTAGAAGCTTAGGCTAAATGTATATTGCCATACAAAATGGACTTTGAAAAGACCATATAAAGAGGGAAATAATTCCTCAGCATGATTAAACAACAGCCTAGAAGAGACCATTAGTGGATAAAAAAATACCCTTCAAAAGTAGAAAAAATATCAAAATGAGTAGAATAGAAAATAACCTTTTAGAGATTTTGAGAAGCAAATTGCTCAAGGCATTAAAACTAATAATAAAATGTTTCAATATATAATAAGCCAACAGCTTTCTACAGGTTAGCACTAACCCAGTGTATAGTTAAGATGAAAAAGTAGCATACATAAGAAAAAACATACTCAAGGAAGATAATTTCAGTGTTTACTACAGGGAAATTTAAGGAGTTTCTACAGCAGAGAAAAGAGAACAAATCTGAGGAACTGCCTCAGATAGAAGTGTCAATAGAAGGGATAGTAAATAATAATAACTTACCACCACTTGTTTATATTCACTGAAGAAATGCTAGAGGAACATGAACTCACTGAACTACAAACTATGATGTACAAAATACCTTCTAAATTAGCTTCAAAATGAGAAGAACAGAATGTGGTAAATAAAATGAAGGTTCATAAAGATCTCCTGATGTTTTCTGAAGAATTATAGACCAGCAATTTGGCAATAAGTTTAATTTAGGACTCTACATTGCACTTTTGTATTTTCAAAATATTTTAGCAAAGCTAGCTGTCAAAAACTCTTAAAAACATCAAGTTGTAACAGGTAAATATGTTAATATTTATTAATATTAATATTTAATTATTATTTATATTAATTATTATTTAATTATTATTAATATTAAATGTCCTCTTCTGGATTAATAGACAGTGAATGATTGAAACCAATAAGAGAAGTAAATGGTCAGTTTTTACAATAAAGGGGGAATAATTCTGGGATCTGCTAGAGATCTGAGTCAGCATCTGTGTTGTCCAATATATTCAGGAGAATCAGTCATATTAAGGAGGTAAAGTTTGCAGATAAATGATAAATTTTTTTTCAGATCTAAAGCTGCCTATAAGAACTTCCAGAAAGATTTCACAATACTTATCCATTAGTGAAAAAAGTAACTGAAATTGAACGTGGATAGTTAAGCATGTGAGTAACAGATAGGATCCAGGAGAAGCCAGTCACGCAAAGTTGATCCATCTCCCAAACTGCATTAGAACCAGTGCCACCAGAAAAGCACATAAAGTACCAGTAATCAGAGATACCTCATTCATAGAATCATAGAACCATAGAATCATTAAGGTTGAAAAAGACCCCTAAGATCATTGAGTCCAACCGTCAACCCAACACCACCATGACCACTAAACCATGTCCCTAAGCGCCTCATCTACACGTCTTTTAAATACCTCCAGGGATGGGGACTCCACCACTTCCCTGGGCAGCCTCTTC
>NW_008795372.1:41784-44933 GCF_000699145.1 Aptenodytes forsteri | reverse complement strand
CTGTTAAAGACTGAGGCAAAGAAGGCATTGAGTACCTCAGCCTTTTCCTCATCCTTAGTGACAATGTTCCCCCCTGCATCCAATAAGGGATGGAGATTCTCCTTGGCTCTCTTCTTGTCATTAATATATTTGTAAAAGCTTTTTTTGTTGTCTCTAACAACAGCGGCCAGATTGCGTTCTAGCTGGGCTTTTGCCTTTCTCATTTCCTCCCTGCATGACCTAACAAGATCCCTGTATTGTTCTTGCGTTGCCTGCTCCTTCTTCCACAGCGGTAAACTCTCCTTTTTTTCGTGAGTCCCAGCAAGAGCTCCCCATTCAGGAGCCAGGCCGGTCGTCTTCCCCGCCCGTTCTTCTGACGGCATATGGGGACAGCCTGCTCCTGCGCCTTTAAGACTTCCTTCTTGAAGATCGTCCAGCCTTCCTGGACCCCTCTGCCCTTCAGGACTGTCTCCCAAGAGACTCTCTCAACCAGTGTCCTGAATGGGCACTGCCATCCAGACAATTTCTCTAGAGAATTTTGCTGTCTACCATGTGCTCGGATTCGTGACACCACTGAGAGGTTGCCAAGCCTGGTGAACCCTACAGATTATCATCCACTCCTGCTCTTCCATGTAGGGTCCCATGATACTGTGATGAGGCAACTTAGAAGCATCAAGAGACTGTATGTCCCTTGGAGCAATGTTAAAAGGATCTGGAGCATTGGTGATGTTCTCCTCTATCCTCCCAGTCACAGGAAGGGGTTTAGGAAGGAGGAGATGAATTGAACAGCTGAATGCCTGGCTGTGTGACTGGTGCCATACTCAAGATTTTTGGCTTCTGAGATTGTGGATCTACATTTGAGAAGCCGGGTCTGTTGGGAGCTGGTGGGATTCACCTGCCCAAGTGGGGCAAAAGGGTCTTCACCAACAAGCTGGTCAGACTTATATGGAGAGCTTTAAACTAAATTTAGCAGGGGATGGGATGAAGTTTTGAGCAACAGAGAAGAGCCAGGGACCAGTGATGTGTTAGGAACCAACAGGGAAACACTGGTGAAATGCCTCAAAGGAATTAGGGTGTGTTCCAACACGGTCAGTAGCCCAGCTCAAGTGCCTCTATACCAATGCATGCAGCATGGGTTACAAGCAGGTGAAGCTGGAAGCCATTATGCAGCTAGAAAGCTACAATGTAATCACTATCACTGAAATGTGGTGGGATGAATCACGCAACTAGAGCACTGCAATCAATGGCTATAAACTGTTCAGAAGGGACTGATGAAGAAGGAGGGCTGGGGGGAGGTTTACCTTCTCTGTGAGATAATGGATTTACTGCACTGTCTTTGAAAAACAGCAAAGAACAGGTTGAGAGCTTATGGGTAAAAACTGGGGGCCAAGCCAACAAAAGAAACCTTGTAGCTGGTGTTTACTACAGGCTGCCTCACCAAGGGGAGCCTGTAGATTAAACATTCTTACTTCAGCTACAGGAAGCATCACTCTCGCAGGCTCTGATCCTGCTGGGGGACTTCAAGCACCTTCACATCTGCTGGAAAAGCAGCACAGCAAGCTGTAAGCCATCCAGAAGACTCTTCATGAGCATTGTGGATAATTTCTTAATCCAGGTGATACACAGCCTGACCAGAGGAGAAGCATTACTGGACCTGTTGCTCACCAACACAGAAAAACTAATTAGGGATGTCAAGATTGGTGGCAGCCTCGGCTGCAGCCATCATGCCCTGGTGTAATTCACAATCTTGAGGGATATTAGCCAGCTGAAGTGTAGAGTCAGGATGCTGATATCAGCCACCAATGTCCTCTTGCAGCCCAGAAAGCAAATCATATCCTGGGCTACGTCAAAAGAAGCATAGTCAGCAGGTCGAGGGAAGTAATTCTCCCCTCTACTCCGCTCTGGTGAGACCCCACCTGGAGTGCTGCATCCAGCTCTGGGGCTCCCAGTACAAGAAAGACATGGACCTGTCTGAACAGGTCTAGAGGATGGCCACAAAAATAATCAGACGGCTGGAACACCTCTCCTATGAAGAAAGGCTGAGAGAGTTTGGGTTGTTCAGCCTGGAGAAGAGAAGGCTTTGGGGACATCTTATTGCAGCCTTTCAATATATAGAGGGGGCTTATAAGAAATGTGGAGAGAGACTTTTTAGCGGGGCCTGTAGTGACAGGACAAGGCGTAATGATATTAAACTGAAAGGGGGTAGGTTTAGATTGGACAAAAGGAACATATTTTTTTATGATGAAGGTGAGACACTGGACCAGATTGCCCAGAGAAGTTGTGGATGTCCCATCCCTGGCAGTGTTCAAGGTCAGGTTGGATGAGTCTTTGTGCAACATGACCTAGTGAAAGATGTCCCTGCCTCATGGCAGGGGGGTTGGACTAGGTGATCTTTAAAGGTCCCTTCCAACCCAAACCATTCTATGATTCTATGATAAGCACTAAACAACAAAATAAATAAATAACAGCAAGTATAAACGTACTCAGGGGCTTTTAATTGGTTGTTTATATTAATGACAAAGGTTTATAAAAGCACAGTTAATACAGAAAGGAGGGAATGACCATTAATTAACAGGGAATGACCATTTGTTATTTCTCACAGGTTAAGAACTGTGAACTCCTGTTAAAACAAAACAAAACAAAACAAAATAAAATACTATTGTGCATCACAAGGATATTTCCACAGAGTATTACTGAGCCTAAAAGTACAGATGAGTTCCAAAAAAGGATAAGACTAATTAATAAATCTATTAGTAGCTATTAATCAGAATAATGTAACAAAAACATCTGGATCAGAATTTCCTTCCAGATCTCTTATTTTGCAAGAAAATTGTAGGAAAAGTTTCACATTATATATGCCCTGTTTCTTGTACACTTTATCTAAGCATCTACAACTAGCTACTGAAGAGAAAAAGTACAGGTCTAAAAAAGTCTTTGCTCTGACTCATCATAATTATTTTGATGATGTTTCAGTTTTAAAAGATAGTCAATTAGGCCAAAATGTCTCTTATTTGATGAATGATTGTCCTGGTTTCGGCAGGGATAGAGTTAATTTCCTTTCTAGTAGCTGGTACAGTGTTTTGGATTTAGGATGAGAACAAAGTTGATAACGCACCGATGTTTTAGTTGTTGCTAGGTAATGCTTACACTAGCCAAGGACTTCTTAGTTT
>NW_008795372.1:41043-41486 GCF_000699145.1 Aptenodytes forsteri | reverse complement strand
GCGAGCGGCTGCGTGGTGCTTAGTTGCCGACTGAAATTAAACCACGACAATGATAAATTTGAGCATTGTGATGCATATTGATTTCTCAAGAATAGGTATGTTTAAAGGAACAGAAAAGTTTCAAATATTTCCAGTCCTGATAAATTAAAAGCAAAAATAGATATTATCTAAAACAAAAATTCATCACAGTTGAAGTTTACAGTCTGGAAGAAGAAGATGAATGCAGAGAATGCATCTCAGGAATACCTAGAAAATTTTCTGCTAACATATCAGGTAGTCAAGAATCAAGACCAGAGCCTTATATGAATTTCATGTGTTACTGTAGCTGGGACTAGAAAACTTCAATGTGATACATCTTCTAATGGTTGGAACATTAGAAAGATTCCCTTCCCTTCCCTTCCCTTCCCTTCCCTTCCCTTCCCTTCCCTTCCCTGCCCTGCCCT
>NW_008795372.1:40235-41019 GCF_000699145.1 Aptenodytes forsteri | reverse complement strand
CCCTTCCCTGCCCTTCCCTCCCCTTCCCTTCCCTTTTGCCTTTCTCCCTACCCTATTTTCACCAACTGCTCCAAGTAGCTGAAGAAAAGTCTCTGCAAATCCATAGAGAACACATTTCATTAGCTACTACATGTACTTTATAGTATATTTTAGCAATCTTAAAGCAGCACCAAGGTATCAGTTAAAAGTGCCAAGACAGCACTGAGAATGAGAAAAATAGGCCATTGAGAGAGGTATAAAAACTTTTTAACTGAAGGAGCTGGAGCTAGGTTTTTCATTTTGTTTTATTTTGCTACTCTAGGCAGCTATCTGTTTTGATCTGGCCCTAGCGACAAACTTAACAAAGAGAATTTCACTAGAAAAAGTACAATGTCACTTCCCAGCACCCTTTGGTTAGAAGGTTTTGGAGAAAAATGTTGATATCTTCCAAATTTTTTAATCCTAATTAATTGGCGAGGATATATTGCGCTTCAATAATATGCAAAATAGCAAAGGCAATGTGTCAGAAGGGTTGACTAACAAGTACACAAAATTAATATAATTTGGTAATGGGAAGAAATTGTTTCCAAATAATATCCACAGTAAAGATAGAATACATGTGTCTAGTATTCTAAATGTGAAAGTTAATGGACTTCTTTGGAAAGGTGACTGGTAACTGGCAATAGAACCATAGAATCATAGAATCATACAGGTTGGAAAAGACCTGTAAGATCATCGAGTCCAACCATTAACCTAACACCGCCAAGTCCACCACTAAACCATGTCCCTAAGCACCATGTCTACA
>NW_008795372.1:36924-38567 GCF_000699145.1 Aptenodytes forsteri | reverse complement strand
CAGGCTTATCTCTAGCGAGCCTGGTTTTATCCCTTTCCCCCTTCAAATCTAGTTTAAAGCTCTTTTAGTAGAAACTGTATTTTCCTTGTTACAATGGGATAAAAAAAGAAGAAGGAGGGAGTTGACACAAAACATTAGTGTATTAAAAGAAACTAAATTTTATATAAATTAAATTCCTTTATGGAACAATTAAACATAGAAAACCATTGGTTAGACAAAGTTAATTGTTAAGAAAGCAGTATGTACTTTCCAGGGGACCATCATCTTCTTGGCAAACTGTTAAAAAACCAAAGCAGCTAACATGTGTCCAGCTGGACTTCATTGTGCTGGTGTTGTGTTTGCAGCAAAATCACATTGGATGGAAAAATGATAGAGCAAACTGTAAGCTATTCTACAGCCAAAGAATATTGCAGTGTTTCAAAATTGACACAAAATAAAGATTTATTTTTAGTTTTCTGTAGTCATACTGGATGGGAGACAGCCCCCTTCTACATGTTAGCATACTGAGCTGTGTGCTTTCTATATTAATGAATTGAAGATCATAGAAAACAGTTTGATAAACTCAGGATTTTTTCCCATGAGGAAACACTGATTTCTTTCATTTCCAAATAAATTAAAGAAAAAAAAAGTAAAATGTACAAACTCTGTTTATCTACATGCTTGTCTATAGCCAGGTTTATGCTTTCTTTTAAGCTATTCTTTACAAATAGAAGAGAAAACCAAGATAAGCTTCTAAAGCTTTTGGTATCTCTTCATTCATACTTTACCTTGCATAAATTTTGTCTAAAGTTTTCCACAAAGCAGAACTTCTGTCTTGTACTAACCACTATGTTATTTTCCAAATGAAGAGGACAATGTCAATACCTCTAAACTTTTCCTAAATTTCATTTTTGGTTTTCTGTAGAAACCTAATCACGTTTCATTTGTTCTTGTCTCTAAGAAACAGATTCAAAACTGTAGCTTTTGTTATCTAGATATTTAGAGTACAGGCATCTCACTGGAATATGAGCAACAATTGAAACCCTGATTTTTAGCAACTGTCAGGGAAAGATATGTGATAAGATGGCTTTTTAAAACATCTCTTGTCTTGTAATTGTAATCTAAGTTACAACACAAAGCAAATAAAAACATGCTTCTATCTGAGCTAAATGCATAGTGTCTTATGCATGATTTTATCTAACAATAACCAGACAAAAGCCAATGTTAAGACATTGTGAACTACTGAATTGAAACTAAGTTGTTAAAATGCAGAGAGAAATTAATGTGTTGCATATAGAGTTGCAAGACATTTTATTATTGGGACACTTAAAAGAAAAGGAAGTCAAAAGACTATTACTTTGAGTTTATTGAAATTTATACCAGTTTTAGGCATAATCCTTGAATTTAACCGTATTTAGAGAACAGAATAATCAAACTGAGATAGAAACTAAAACTCTAAAAACAAATAAGATCATACCAATTTAAATCAAAAGAAAAAACATAGAATCGTAGAATCATAGAATAGTTTGGGTTGGAAGGGACCTCTAAAGGTCACCTAGTCCAACCCCCCTGCCGTGGGCAGGCACATCTTCAACTAAATCAGGTTGCCCAGAGCCCCGTCCAACCTGACCTTGGATGTTTCCAGGGATGGGGCATCCAGCACC
>NW_008795372.1:34531-36294 GCF_000699145.1 Aptenodytes forsteri | reverse complement strand
TCCTTGCACTTGGCCTTGTTAAACCTCATGAGGTTCACACGGGCCCACTTCTCCAGCTTGTCCAGGTCCCTCTGGATGGCATCCTATCCTTCTGGTGTGTCAACTGCACCACTCAGCTTGGTGTCGTCCGCAAACTTGCTGAGGTTGCACTCGATCCCACTGTCTATGTTGTTGATGAAGACATTAAACAGTACTGGTCCCAATATGGACCCCTGAGGGACACCACTTGTCACTGATCTCCATCTGGACATTGAGCCATTGACCACTACCCTCTGGATGCGACCATCCAACCAATACCTCATCTGCTGGACAGTCCACCCATCAAATCTGTATCTCTCCAATTTAGAGAGAAGGATGTTGTAGGTGACCATGCCAAAGGCCTTACAGAGGTCCAGATAGATGACATCCATAGCTCTCCCCTTGTCCACCGATGTAGTCACTCCATCATAGAAGGTCATTAGGTTAGTCAGGCAAGACTTGCCCTTGGTGAAGCCATGCTGGCTGTCTCAAGGGAATTCAAGGGGAACTTGGGAAAAATCAGGCATTACAAGGGAACTTTTATCTTAAATCTGTTATTCATGTTTTGCCATCTTTGGTACCACTCTAAGACCTAAGTTCTGCACATGCATAAAGTTACATTGAAATCTGGAAGCAGCAGCAGCATCTTGAATAACTTTGTCAGTTTGTCCTTGAAATAGGTTAATATTTTCAATGCATGTGACTGCCACAGTGGATCAAAGTATTTCAAATACCGTGATAAATGGCGTCTAGAATAGGGTTCCAGAATAACTAGTTTATTGGTAAAGCAATGCATAGGGTTCCATCACCATCAATATCTGCTCTGCTTTCTGACATTAGCATTATCCAAACTGCAGTTAATGAAACTTTATGGGCTCATACTGAACGCTGTTCAAGTACAGTTATGCTGTATCACTCTAACCTAGAGACTAAGCATGGTTTAAGCAAATCCTTTTCTGCCTTTTTAAAAGTTCAGTATGATCACATGAGAAGCTAGCACATTTCATTTAAGTGACTTCCCTTTCACTTCTTCAGTCAAGAAGAGGTTACTTCCTTCCTTATATATCACCAAGCTGTAAGTGTTGTAATTTCTTCCATAGGAGCAGGCCCAGAACAGTCTATAGGATGTATTTGATACATAATTCATCAAGCATTTGTGTTTATCGTCACAGAAACTAATACTTGCAAAAGCGGTTGTCATAGCAATTAATTGTCAGCATGTATATTCAGAGGTGAACCAGGGCTGGCATCTGTGAAACCTTTTCACATCAAAATTCTACATCACATTCTTGAGGAACTAATTCTAGGTTTTCAGTTTAATTAAAGTCAGTGCAATGGGTCTTTGTGTTTGTGCCTGCTGTGTCCAAGTAATGGCATCAATTAGTGTCTGTACAAGCTAGATTTTCCATTAGTAACGGATGGAGACTATTTGGTCAGTATACTTTCATTGCCATGAGGGAGAATCAATTTATATTTACTGCGTGTCAGATTTTTATGGTACATACAGTATTACAAGAATTAGATTTTATAGCTATTCTTGTTGGTTTATCTCATTATCAGTGGGATCCAACCTTCCACAATTTTGCTTACTTAGTTTAATAACATGCTTCCTGAAAGCATTTAAATAAATCTCTATTTTGAGAATGTTGGATGGCTTGGCTTCCTTCAAAACATTTATGAACTTGGCAACATTGTACTTAAAACATGTAAAATACCAGACATTGCATAGTGATGGGTCCAACTGC
>NW_008795372.1:30250-34165 GCF_000699145.1 Aptenodytes forsteri | reverse complement strand
ATATCAGTATGCTTTTAGCTTGTATTGGGTTTTTTGACTGTATTTTTTACATATGCCTTGGTACCTGCCAACAAAGAAGACCTTACAGAGACATTAGATATGTGTCTTCCGTCAGATTTAATTAAATTGAACAGAAACACTGAAGTGTGCTTTTGCATATTTTCTTTTTAAATAAAGTGCCAAATCTATAGACTGAATAAATTTATCCTCTAAAAACTGTCTAACTTTCCAAAAACCAGATATGATTATATTCTTTTTAAAACCTTAAGATACAAGATTTAGTAGTGCCGTCATTGCTTCATGCAGAATTGAACATTGGTCAGATGAGATGTGTGAAATGTATTTTTTTACCTCCCTCTAGCACACAGCATTGTCTCAGCTTCTCAAAACAGATACCAATTTGTCACTGTCATAAACATACTGCATCATTTAGCAAAATACGTTGTTCCCCCCAAAGTGTCCCATATTTAAAATATAGGGGAGAGATCTTACAGATCATCTTTGACATACATTGGCAAAATGCTGGAACTCATTTTGCTGTTTTTGCTGGTGCTATCATTCATTAGCAAAACATACCATGCTGCAAAACACTGTAAATAAAGGAAATGATACTGAAGCTAACTGGCAACTGCAGGGAGGGTAGCTTTGTGCATTCTGTCTGCTTCTGCTGTCTACCCGCTTGAGAAACAAATTCTTCATAATACATTTTGAAAACCTCAGAAACAAAAAGTGATATATACAGACCACAAATCATCCACTGTGAAAGAAAAAGATCTTGGCATTTTAGTGTTTAGGGTTGTAGTTTGTTGGTTTGGTCTGGGTTTTTTTAAGTGTTTCTTTAATGCACTCCTCTATAAAGATGGATTCGAAAGCTTGCTGGTTGCTACAGCTCTGTAGAACATGTTTGGTATGGATTTGTTGTCTATATCTCTAGACTAATAAAATTGACATTCAGTGAGGCAAAATGAACAAGTGAAGTTAGCAGACATGAAGCAAATTAATTTATTATGAGAAAAATGTCTATTTCAGAATCAGACGTTCAGAAGTAGATTTTCTTTATACCATCCTCTTGTATCTGATGGATTGATGTAAAGGTGCAAACAGCACTTCAGTGTAGCTTTTAGTTCTGATTTAAGTTGAAATAATAGTTCCTGAAATGCTTTGGTCAGTGTGATGTTTTTTTTGGTTTGTTTGCTTATGGGCAAGTTTTGAGGTGTTTTTAGGATTCTCAGAATGGAGTTTTCCCATTTTCACTTACAACCAACAGACAAAGTTTTTTTATGCAGTGAAGTAGACAAGAATGGTTTCCTTCTCTCTAAAAGCAGCCATTAGTCTATGTTCAAAACAAACGTGTATAGGTGGTTTTGCTGCCCATTGTTTTCCATCAGTTTCTGAGACTACGGGGAAGAAGAAGCAGGCAAGGAGGAAACATTCAGGACAAAAGTTTCTGAAGAGAGGTTGGAGGCTAGATGCTCTGAAATGAGTTCACAGTAGTGAACAAGGGAATTAGTTGCTCAGTTCCTCATATGTTTGGGATATTTTAGAATAATCAGTATTGCATGAAAAAAATCAAGTTTCATCAATATTTTCTCCTTCCACAAATTGCTAATTTTTAGCAAGTTAATGATAGCAATGCTATTTTAAATTGCTGGTGCAGAGTGGGTACCCATACCCTCTGTAATTTTAAAAAATAGGAAGTGAAGTAAAAATACCTTCTGGGGAAATGGTAAGAAATGAATACTTATAATTGACGTTTTGCAGCACCATTACTGTGATTACTTAAAACAAAGCTGTTCAAGAGTTTATCTAAAAATAATCTAGTGTCCCTTCAGAAACAGAATTTCAGAAACATTAGTTTTGCCCATCTGTATTTTGTTTCTAATTTCCTGAGGCCTTTATGTATAAGAGGCAGACAATATTAATACTGAGCAATTTAACACACATCTGTTTATGAGAGATTCTGGAGGAAATGCATATGAAACAGCTTTGAAGATGACTCAGTGAAATCTCACCATTTATATGTATTAAACAGATCCGTGAAATCTGGAAATATCAGCAAAGAATGGAAACCAGACCTGCAGCTAAACTGCAAGTCTTTTAACAGATAAACGAAAATCCACTCTCAGAAAAGTGCTAAGGGCTAAAGCCAAATCATAGTCTAAATGGATAAATGTGACTTAATTATATCAGTTAGGCACAGCCTACTGCTGGAACAGTACAGTATACTCTCTCATGTAAAAAGTAATTTCATAAGTAGCTGAAAAATAACTAGCAGGGAAATCTCACCAGGTCACTGCTTAGCATTAAGTCCATGTCTCCTGGTGACCAAAGCTATGAGACTCAGGAAGCAATTTTTTTTTTCTAATCCTAGGCGGTGTATAGATAAACATGACTGGGAGTGGAGGTAAGGAATTATATATACCTGTTAACTGGTCTGTGCATTAGCATGGTTTCCCTTCCTGCTCTGCTAGCAGTTTTTTCCTGGGTATGATTAGGGAAATTCTTCTTATGCAAGTATTTGAGTATTTCTATAACTAGCAGAACTGACAATCTCCTGAAGTGATTTAGTAAAACTGGAAAAAAAAATAAAATTCACTACTGGTACAACTAATTCACTGTTTTGTGACACTGGCCTAGACTATCCTTCCTTAAAAAAATACAAAAATTGCTTTCATATCTCTCATGTCAGTATTCCTCTATTGTCATAGAAGATATAGGAATAAGGTGATGAATTTCAGGAGTCTTTTAAACTTTACTTAAGGAGGAATAATTATATGATTTTCTTTCCCTTTATGGCAGAACAGTTGAAGAAGAGCTGATACCAACATCCTGAACTGATGAAGCAATACAAATTCTTTCCAGATAAGCACATTTTCCTAAGAATTAGTCTATGTCTGCCTTAAATATACAGAGTTCTTTTCAACACTCTAAACCCAGTAATTGGATCAATTATGAGGAAAGAGAAGGAAAAGGTAATTTCATTTTCATCAGAATGATTCACCAGTACCCTATTATCTGGAGGCACAGGGCTGTCCCAAGGTAAAAGCATCTGCCAGGACAGGACTCAGGAATGTCTTGGCTCTGCTTGAACTCTGGAGGACACGTGTCCCCTTTGACTGCATT
This sequence comes from Aptenodytes forsteri, assembly GCF_000699145.1. NCBI lineage: Eukaryota > Metazoa > Chordata > Aves > Sphenisciformes > Spheniscidae > Aptenodytes > Aptenodytes forsteri. The sequence continues at coordinate 31,042 of NW_008795372.1, read as the reverse complement.
TTCTTCACTAGCTGCCAAGTCATCCTAGCTCATGGAACATGACCCCCCTCGGCTGTCATATTCTTGATTATTTGCTCTTCCACAGGGGTCAGGGGAAAAAAGAAAAAAGAAGAAAGAGTTGAAAGGATTCCTAGAACAAAAAGCAATATATTCTAGAATTAAAGTCAAGCTTTCTTAGACCGTGTACCAAAAAAACCATAGTAACATTAAAGCCCGCTTATGATGAGGTTAGCCTCTTCAATAAGAGTGATCAAATACCTCACTAAGTGTACTGTATGGTGCAATAGTAATGTACTACAGTAGCACAAATAGAATACAATATTACTTTGCACATCTAATCAAGATAATTTCAACATATTTCTACATTTAGACTGAAAATATTTTCTGTAAATACTACTAATACCTTCACAAGTTATTCAGCTTTTTACTTGACCAAATCCTCGTTTCATTTTAATTTAAAACAATTTTCATTTAGGTTGGAAAAGACCCTTAAGATCATTGAGTCCAACCATAAACCTAACGCTGCCAAGTTCACCACTAAACCATGTCCCTAAATGCCACATCTACATGTCTTTTAAATACCTCCAGGGATGGGGACTCAACCACTTCCCTGGGCAGCCTGGTCCAATGCTTGACAACCCTTCCGGTGAAGAAATTTTTCCTAAGAGCCAATCTAAACCTCCCCTGGCACAACTTGAAGCCGTTTCCTCCTGTCCTATCGCTTGTTATTTGGGAGAAGAGACCGACACCCACCTCGCTACAACCTCCTTTCAGGTAGTTGTAGAGAGCGAT
>NW_008795372.1:26338-29772 GCF_000699145.1 Aptenodytes forsteri | reverse complement strand
GACCGCCTGCCAACGGGATTGAGCCCCATTCACCACAACTCTTTGGGCCCAGCCCTCCAGCCAGCTTTTTACCCAGCAAAGAGTACGCCTGTCCAAGCCATGAGCAGCCAGTTTCTCCAGGAGAATGCTGTGGTAAACGGTGTCAAAGGCTTTACAAAAATCTAGGTAGACAAGATCCACAGCCTTTCCCTCATCCACTAAGCGGGTCATCTTGTCATAGAAGGAGATCAGGTTAGTCAAGCAGGACCCATGCTGACTGGGCCTGATCACCCAGTTGTCCTCACTGCACTGCAATAAAAAAACCTTTTACCCTTTCTCATATACTTTTTTTTTAATAATCCAGAAATCTTTTATTATTTAATCAAAATATATTTATTGATTTATTGGTTGATCAAAACCATCAATTCCCTAGCTGGTATGTGCTATTTAACAAAAGTTACAAGTACTCAAGCTAATAATAGTAACTAAGTGGTATTACTATATTTGCACAGAAAGAATATCTAAGGATATACCTTATATTCAAATTGGTTTTACACTGGTTAAATAATTTTGTGGCTAAGTGGGTTTCTGTTCCTGCTCTAGGCTTATTGCTTGACCTTGAGTGAATCACTTAGCCTCTCTTTTCTTCATCTCCAGTCTGTAAAGCGAACAGTATTTCTCTTTCCATTCTAAACTTTTTAGTTCAAGGACATTCTTTCAATGTATTTTTCTACATCTAAGACTGTGGAGGTTCTTGGTCTTAGCTACATATTCTGAATGCTGACATATGGCAGCAATGATACATGAAAACTTTCATTCTGACTTGAAACAGATCTGAGAATGGCCTCATCAAATAAGACCTTTACTTAATTATCCCCTAAAATCATTAAATTATTACCAATAAGTGTTATTATATATATGATCATGGGAATAGAAATTGCATTTGAGTTTAGTGTGTGTTGGCTGCATTGAATAAATCTTACATTTGTATGAAAATGCTAGTGAACCACTGGAAAGAGTTGGAGACCTCAAGTAAGTTCCTTTTTTTTTCTTGAAATCTGTGAAATATGAAACTAGCTGCATTTATTCTTCTAATGGGAATCCTCTGTAATAAATGCAGGATTACTAGAATGTAATTTATGATTGTATTAACATGATTACACCACTCAGAATCCCAGTGGAGCCTCTAGAAATATTATTAGGGATGTCAGTAGAAAGGAGTGTATGGATTAAAAGGTTCTAAACTAATAATGCACTTCTGTGAAATATGAAACTAGCTGCATTTATTCTTCTAATGGGAATCCTCTGTAATAAATGCAGGATTACTAGAATGTAATTTATGATTGTATTAACATGATTACACCACTCAGAATCCCAGTGGAGCCTCTAGAAATATTATTAGGGATGTCAGTAGAAAGGAGTGTATGGATTAAAAGGTTCTAAAATAATAATGCACTTATTAGTTATGGCCAAATTCCTGCTAACTCCCAGATGAGGGAGAAAACAAACCAAAACTAATTATTACCGTTGTGCACACAGGGGAAGGTGTCTGTACTAGAAAAAGTAGCATAAAATAGCTCTCATGCCTATAATTACTTTTTCCATTATGTCATTTTGAATTATTACAGAAAAAAATAATAGTAGCATAGTAATATGAGGTGCTGATGGGCTACAGCAATATAAAAATGAGTATCAAGACAAACTGTAGAAAATATGTTACCTTGTGAAATAATCCTTACAGTTATAGTTATGAGAAACAAATTTATTGAGTCCATTTAATATTACAAATAGGTGTAGCTCTGACTTGAAAATAAGCAGATTCTGCAGCGCTAAGTCTGATGATTTCAGAATTCTGTCTTTTTACTTAAAAAATGTCAGAATAACAAAGATTTTTCTTTCAGAATATGAAAAATGTTTACTTTATCACAGAAATAAATGTTAAAGGGAAAAGACTCTTTTTAGAGACCATGCTGATTATTTTCTTTATGGTAATGCAGCTTTCATATCTACACAGAATTTTTAAATTAGTGTCTAATCTTATTTATCACCAAAACTACGATACTGTAATAGGGATTACCTAGTAAAATCTGGTAATTTAAATTTTTCAGGAAGCCTAGTCTTAAGACTTAGACGCATCTATAAGAAATTGCTCTTTTATTTTGTGCTGTATATAATTGATATTAGATAATTATTCAAGTCTAAAGCACAAGAAAGTTCTGAAATGAGGCTGCCCAACAACTTTTCCCTTCATCTTCTCTATGAAATTATTGCAAAAAAGAGCAACTTCATCACAAAGTATCCAGAGCAACTCTGTCCAGAACATCCTATGGCTTGGTGGTTAACATCCTGCTCCAAGAAATGTGGATATGAAACCACCCTAGAAGCGTCACTCCAGAGCTGGTTCTCATTTTCTTTATTTCAGGTACAGTCTGTGGTCTGAGGTCTGAATTATTTCACCAGAAGGTGAATGACTCTTTTAAATGTCTCAAAAAAGAATGATAGCTGCAGAGTTCAATCAATTAGGTATACAATGCAACTGCTCTCACTCCTCATGCTTATTTGGGCCTAGCATCACATTTTCTGCTGATAAGATTCTTTCTAATTCCAGACTGCCCACAGTCTCTGAGTGTCAAAATAGAGCCTTTAAAGCCTTACTAGAATAAAAACATCAGATGTTCCTCTGACTTTCTCACCTCCAGCAATCAACCTCTTATGTAACCTTATGTCCCTAATAAACAGGAAAAGTATCTTTCAGAGAAGATGGTAGTGGTGACTTCTTTTTATCCAGTACTTGGTGATTAGAATGTTTATTCTGAATATCACCACTTTGGATTCATTTCCACCCTTTGGATTTCATTCAACCTGGAGCTGAGTCCTCATTTGCTGATTTCAGTTGAAAACTACTATGTATCCACAGAACAGAACTGACTAGGGTTTAAACTTAAGTATAGGCACTATGTCTATGTCCTGGTTTCAGCTGGGATAGAGTTAATTTTCTTCCTAGGAGCTGGTATAGTGCTGTGGTTTGGATTTAGTATGAGAATAATGTTGATATCTGTCGTGGTTTAATCTCAGTCGGCAACTAAGCACCACGCAGCCGCTCGCTCACTCCCCCCTGGTGGGATGGGGGAGAGAATCGGAAGGGTAAAAGTGAGAAAAACTCGTAGGTTGAGATAAAGACAGTTTAATAGGTAAAGCAAAAGCTGCGCACACAAGCAAAGCAAAACAAGGAATTCATTCACTACTTCCCATGGGCAGGCAGGTGTTCAGCCATCTCCAGGAGAGCAGGGCTCCATCATGCGTAATGGTTACTTGGGAAGACAAACGCCATCACTCCAAATGTCCCCCCTTTCCTTCTTCTTCCCCCAGCTTTATATACCGAGCATGACATCACATGGTATGGAATATCCCTTTGGCCAGTTGGGGTCAGCTGTCCTGGCTGTGCCCCCTCCCAG
>NW_008795372.1:18977-26127 GCF_000699145.1 Aptenodytes forsteri | reverse complement strand
CCCAATCTGGCCAAAGGGCTATTCCATACCATGTGACGTCATGCTCAGTATGTAAACTTGGGGGAGTTAGCCAGGGGGCAGTGACCACTGCTCAGGAACTGGCTGGGCATCAGTCAGTGGGTGGTGAGCAATTGCATTGTGCATCACTTATTTTGTATATTCTTTTATCATTATTATTATTATTATTATTAATTTCCCTTCCTTTTCTGTCCTATTAAACTGTTTTTATCTCAACCCACAAATTTGACTTTTTTTTTCCCGATTCTCTCCCCCATCCCACTGGGAAGGGGGCGAGTGAGCAAACGGCTGTGTGCTGTCAGCTGCCTGCTGGGTTAAACCACAACAGTCTAATACCACCAATGACTCTGAAAGAGACTGATCTTAGCATTTACAGAATGCTCCCGCACATACTTACTGGATCAAAAACTGCAGCAATTGAAGCCACAAATGCTTATAACAAACACACAACATTAATTAGAAAACACAGAATAATAGAATAATAGAATAGTTTAGGTTGGAAGGGACCTTTAAAGGTCATCTAGTCCAACCCCTACTGCAATGAGCTCTCTTCTGTAAAGCCTACCTATTTGAACATTTCTACAGAACTTAAAATACCTGAGTTGAAGCTCCAGCCAACCTGATGATAACTACATCTCTCTCTTTCAAATTCCAAGAATATCTTTTACCCATAAATCTATAAATTGGCATATGAGGCAAAGGAAAGGAGGCACCCAAGAATGCAGAATTTGTATATGCAGAAGCACAAGTTTGAAAGTGTATGGCTCTGTACAGTGTTATAATAATGCAGTTCATAGGTTGCTCATGACTCAAGAAATCAACACAGCTCAAATTTAACAGCTCATTTATAGATGTTTTCTGATAATGGTTATTTTAAGGGTAGATCACTAGAAGAACTGCACCACAGCAACTTTAATACATCAGATTTCAAAACTATATATAATTGTAAGGAAATGCATTAAATACTTTCAAAATAGATCTTGTACTGTCTTATCAGAAACTCATTATAACATGTTCCAACTTTAAAACCTGCAATTAACTTGGAATAAAATCTCTGCTTGCTCCAATGATGCTCAGTATGGTATGTGTTAGAATTTCTCTTTTGGTAATATAACCAAGACAAGACCTGACGTTATTTTAGCTAATTAGATTATTTTAGCTAATTAGTTTTGTCTATGACATATTTTGGGTTTGGTGCTGCCACAGACAGTCTTTTGAAGATACTCATTAAAATAAGAACCCAGTCACGTGAAGCTCTCTGTCTCAGCTCAACATAAACCCTTTGATCTCCATCAAAATTCAACACTGGAATTTAGACAGTTAACTAAAGAAAGAATAAGTGTGTAAATAATAATTAAAATATATACCTCCTTTCTTGCATGCCATGAACTAGACTAATTTTAAGCAAATATTTCTAAATTTTACTGAAGAAAGGTCAAGCGTGGGATGTGTAACTTGGAAACAACAGAAATAACTTAAAAAATAAGTAAACAATATAAAATTAATTTTATACATAAAAATAAAAAACATATTTTATCTGAAAGATCTTTTTATTTTTCTGTTTTGTTATTTTCTTTCTGATAATGAAATATGCAATATAAATATTCATACAGAAAATAATACCTCTTCTTACTTTTTGTTGGATGTTTAAAATTGATCCTTGTTTTCAATTAGCATGCAGAAAAATAGCTACTTCTTTTGGCATATGTAAACACTGGAATAAAGACTGATATATTAATTTATATCATACTGAAAGCAAGTCAACAGTGTAACTCTATTTTCAGAGCACACTGATTTGTACAGGCAATTTTAATATCTGCCTTTGTGTTTATCTCCATCCTTGTTCACTTCCTTCCCTCCCCTTTCCAAATCCTTGCTTTAAAAAAAAACAGTATACGAAAGTATTAAAAACAAAACAACCACAACTAAAAAAAAAAAAATAGTCCTTGTTTACATTTCCAGATAACTTACTATTTCCAGGACAGAACTATTATGGGAGAACTTAGTCAAATGTTTATCTTGTGTATATCTTCTCTGTGAAGGAGGAACACAGACTAGGACACTGTGTTAACAAACATTATACATGACAACAGGATGCAAACAATCCTCTGCAGTATTCTTCAACATTAGATTATTTTTTTTATTGACCTGCTTTAAAATACATAATGATCAAATTACAAAATGTTACACTAGAGTTATTTCAAGCTTTTTTTTTCCCTTTCACACATTTAAAAAAATAAATTAAAAGAACTCTTAAGATGTATCAAACAGCTTTATCCAATGTATTTAGTATGTTTAAAGATATATGGTGTGTTAGGTTACCATAAGAAGCACGGCAGAAAAGCTGCAGTAAGAAACTTGTGAGAACAGGCTGCAAAATAAACCTAAAGCAACAGCTGAAGCAATAGCTGGAAGTGGTATTAAATGGAAATGTTCTAACCTGTGATGTACTATCACATACTGATCGCCTAAAGCTTTTCCAGTTGAGAACAATATGTTGAACATGTATCTGACGGAGGCCCACATTGGTACAATATTACTTCACAGTTAGGTGACCACAAGCTGCCAAGTAATTTGCAGAGATAGCCAGGGAGCAGGAGACAGACATGATCTTGCCCTAAGGCTTATCAGAAAGGCAGAAGAGCGATACAGACAAAACAACGTACATTAGTACCAAACAGCATTTTCAATATTTCAGTTGCTCAATACTCAGAAACTCTCCCATTGCCCAGTGACTTGAAACCAAATATGCTGCAATAATGAAAAAGAACAGGGAAGCAAGTGGCAGTTAGATATTCTTCAAAGTAGAGTTTACTTGCTTTTGTTTCTGACCTTTTGGGTGAAGGAAATGCATAGCTTGGTTAGTTTTTAAGATAGTCAACAGACTGATACCTGTCCAAAACTATCACACTCAGCCAAATGCATATAGGTTAGAAGAAGACAGAGGATCTCTCTTTATTCATAGGGCAGAGTTTATTGGGTCCATTGGTTATAAAAACAACAAGAAAAACAAGCAAGAATTATAAGCCAAGGTACACAGATTAGATGTGATTAGTGAACCTAATATGTAAAAAAGTACATTAAAGAGTAGAATAATCTCTTATACTAAAGAAGAGACTATATATGAATAACTGAAACTGTATATGATGAAATATATGTAGCTGTATATGGAGAAGTTATGAACATCATCTCAAACTGTCAAAGTTTTAGATATAGTATTTTTTCTTTCTTTCAAAGTGATCCAAACATTAAAATCGCCCCTAAAGTGTTTATTTTCATCATTTATTTGTAAATTTGCTTCTGGAATACATGAAGAAACTTTTTTAAATCATTTGTATTATTTTCACATAAGCTACTAAACTCACTATCAATATCCTATGAAGAAGGAAAAAGATAAAAAAAAGTCAGAGGTCCTTTCTTATGATCTACTCTATATGTTGTTTTTTACAGAAATAATAAGCCAAAATATGCAACTGAAGTTCAAATGAAATGTAATGTCAAACCCTGGTAAAATCTGAGTTTTATTTGCAGCAGAGAACTCATATGCCATCAATCTCCTTTAAAGTAGAAGTCAACTGTTAGAACCAACACTAAGGTCTAAAATAACATTAGCCTGATCCATTCTCTGCCGTGCTGCCCTATGAAATTTTGCAGCAACAAAGAAACAGTGTAGCTATTTTAATGATAATATTACTACTAAAATAAGTATTCTAAAATATTCTAAGGTTCCATCCTATTGGAACTTGTAAGTTAGTCTCAGAGAAATGAGTAGTGTATCCCAAAAAAACCCCAAAACAACCCAACAAAAAACAACCCCAACCTTAGGGGTATACTAGGATTAGTTAAAGAAGAAGGATGCAATATTTTCGGGGAAAAAACAAAAACAAATATATGTGTAAAAATTTAACTGAACCAAAGGCATGAAGTCCCAACTTCAAAAATGAAGGTTTCTTCTTTCCTCTTTCTGTTTTATTTGCTTGTTTCTAAGGTTCTTATGATATTTAATGCTTCCAGTCTGTCTGCCTTGAGTTCTGGATGCATAGCTAAAAGCATAGAGTGATCCTGAAACACTCCCACATATCTTAACCCTTGCCTAACTCAGGCAATCTATTTTCAGTATTAGTGTTCCTCTGGTTCTTATGGTTGAATATCTCTGCAGGATGTGATAGGATTCTGTGTGTCAATGCTCTGAACAATGACTAACTATACCATTTTCTTGAGGTAAATATATTTAAAAAATCAAAATTATTTTACATCTTCTAGCAGAGGTTTTCAATTAAACCATAAACTAGAAGAAGGTGAGTTTTAAACAGAGATACTGAAAGAGAACTGTGCCTAGTAGTCAGATAAAGCATTCAGGTAAAACATTTCAAAAAACCCAACAAAACTTGAAGACAAATTTTACCTCTTCCCTTTCCTGCTGGATCCTTCTTTCAAGATTTTTACTCAAACCAGCAACTTTTAGTGGCTTTCTAGATAGCAATTAATTGTATATATGTACTGGTTTTGGCTAGGATAGAGTTAAATTTCTTCATAATAGCTCGTATGCTGTTATGGTTTGGATTTGTGATGAAAACAGTATTGATAACACACCAATGTTTTAATTATTGCTGAACAGTGCTTACAGAGTGTCAAGGCCTTTTCTGCTTCTCACACTGCCCCACCAGCGAATAGGTTGGAGGTGCTCAAGAAGTTGGGAGAGAACATAGCTGCGAAAGCTGACCCCAGCTGAACAAAGGGATATTCCACACCATATGATGTCATACTCAGCAATAAAATCTGTGGGGAAGAAGGAGGAAGCAGAGCATGTTTGGAGTTAGGTGTTTGTCTTCCCAAGTAACCATTACGTGTGATGGAGCCCTGCTTTCCTGGGGATGGCTGAACACCTGCCTGCTGATGGGAAGTAGTGAATTAGTTCCTTGTTTTGCTTTGCTTGCGTGCGCGGCTTTTGCTTTACCTATTAACCTGTCTTTATCTCAACCCATGAGTTTTTGCACTTTTACCCTTCTGATTGTCTCCCCCATCCCACTGAGGGGAAGTGAGTGAACAGCTGTGTGGGGCTGAGCTGCCCACTGGGGTTAAACCACAACCATAGAATACCTTCTAAATCCCTAGGAAAATTCTTTCTTTTAGATTCCTGATGCCATAGTGATGCTCCCCAACCCTGACATGCCCTGTGCCCCTAGTCTTACTACAGCAACAGGAGGTGCTGGCTCCACACCAAGTCCAGAGGGTTTTCCCAGCCAAGCTTACATAAATCTCTCAGGATAGAAGTAATGTCATCATCGCCCATAAGACTTCGATAGCCTTCTTTTATACTGTTCAGCTAATTATTTTATTGAACAAAGTTTAATATAAAACTCTACACAGCAGATAGAGAGCAAATAGGTCCTATCAGTCACAGGTGCCTAGAACTGCCCCTGGCCTGACAGGCAGGAGAAACTGAGAGTAACTTGTGCTAATCCTGACTGACACAAAAGTTAAGACATTTTCCCCTAATTCTTCTAATGCACTCAATCCCATAGCACATGTACTGCACCTGACAGAAGATAGTTAATCATACATCACACTGCCAGACTCTACTTTCTTTCCCAGTCAAACCTAGTTATTCAATGAAGCTGGAGAGAGGATATCCAACCAAAGGACAGACAAACAATATCTCCCACATGCCAATAGTGTCCAAAAGTCCTGCCTTCAGTGTTTCCTCTTCCTTGCTCTTCATAACTTTTTGCTTAGAGAATCTCAGAATCACAGAATGGTTGAGGTTAGAAGGGGTGTCTAGAGGTCATCTGATCCAACCCCCTAATCAAGCAGGGTCATCTACAGCAGGTTGTCCAGGACTGTGTCCAGATGGCTTTTGAATAACTCCAAGGATGGAGATGCCACAGACTCTCTGGGCAGTCTCTTCTAACCATATTTGTCGTCTTACACCCTGTTCTTAAACATGATATATAGGTAATACAAAATTGAGATTCTGTGCTGAGTGTCACCATTTAAATACTATGGGTGGCAGTGCGTACCATTAAGCAGGCCTCTAAAAGCTTTGTTTCTTAAGGACTTAATTTAGGATTCTGATAATAAAATTAAGGCATCCTAAATCAAGATCCTCCAAAATATATAGGCACTTCAACGTTACTTTGGGGCTATAGTATTTACGTGCCATAATTCCCTATTTAGAGACTTAATGCTACAGGAATGAGTCATATGAGGAGAAGGGTCAAAGTCATCTTTGAAAACTGGACCTATGACCCCTTTTTTAAGTACTTCTGGAAACATGGCTCAGACAGCTTTACAGAATTGTCTGATTAGTGTGTAGCCTACTTTCCTTGTATCAGTCACGTGGCTCCTGAAATGTAAGCAAACAACCTCAATTATGCAATTTCGTCCATGACCCTGTTATTTAGAGAATGTATTTTGTAAGTGTTTCATTGTTAATTATGGGTAGAACTTGTTTTAATTTTCTCTGCACTCCAGAGTCTCATACCTTGCCCTTCTCATGCAACTTGGGACAAAAGTCATTCCTGCTTCATGTGACATTAGCAGCTACTGAATAATTTCATATGCAGAACAAACGCTGCATTAGAGCCTTCTTCATCCCTAGAATGCCGAATAATTTAATGCCTAATCCATAACGGCTGCATCCTATGAACTATCACTTAAAATTTTACTCACATTACTCACATTAAAATCACTCACTGATTTGTCCTATCTACTACTTCTGGTAGTGTCTATCCCTTATTAGAGACTGCAGAATTTTACTTGTATTATAGTTTATAATTTAAGTGAGGTGAACAGAAAGAGTATTGGTAATTACTCCTGATCTGTTTGATCTAGACCGTCCTTTTTGGTCATACCTTTTTTTTTTTTTTTAATGTGATCCTCCTTTTTAGGATTCATTTGCTGAAAGTGAATGAATGAAAGTGAAGTGAATGAAAGGGACAACCAGGGGATCCGGCCCAGCCAGCACGGATTCATGAGAGGCAGGTCCTGCTTGACCAACCTGATCTCCTTCTATGACCAGGTGACCCGCCTAGTGGATGAGGGAAAGGCTGTGGATGTGGTCTACCTGGACTTCAGCAAGGCCTTTGACACCGTCTCCCACAGCATTCTCCTCGAGAAGCTGGCGGCTCAC